>NC_092858.1:26109807-26126822 GCF_032062135.1 Pyxicephalus adspersus
GATACATTGACACAGAGTGATTAGAAGGCGATACATTGACACAGAGTGATTTTTTGGTATTTTGTTCAGAATCTTTTTTTTCTAGATTTTTCTCGTTTAAAATTGGGTGCGTCTTATAGGCCGGAGCGTCTTATACGCCGAAAAATACGGTACTTATTTTCAGAGCATATTTGCACATAACCCGAGCGCTAGCAGCAAATTTATCTACACAGCAAGAACTGCCAGCAGTTTGCATTTAGGAAACTCTAAATCTCTGCTGGTTGCATGTGGTAAATTTAGACATTATATAATTATAAAATGAAATATTATTGTTATGATTTCGTGATTTTTAATCACATACCATAGATTCAGCTGATCTTTTCTTTTACAGTGGGTCATGCAGTGACAGTAACAGTTGTTATCCCAAAATATTTAGTTTGTTACTAGCACACTAGCGGTCATCATTCTAACTGGGTTGCTACAAAAATAAAAGTGTAGGTTTTATAATAAATTGTTCATAGTATGAGTTCACTGGGTGAGAAAATTGGTGGTAAATTGTCAGACGTGTCAATTCCATCATAAAAAGCAATCTGTTCAGAAGGCAAATGAAATGAAAATGATAATCCATAAGAATGTAAATATTGTTACCCAGAGTCTCAAATCAAATTGCACAAGAATTCCCACAACAAAAAAGTCATCACAGTAATAGAAACAGATTTTGTGCCAGGTGAGTGTCACTGACTGGACAGCTGATACTGGAAATGGAGTGATGGACACGGTGATTCTATTCTCATGATGGACAACGTCTCCAATTCAGAGATTCTAAATGCCAAAGTGATAGCTACTAGGAATGGTGCTTTCTGAGAGTGTGTTAGTGGTGGGATAACATTTTTTTCTTCTCATCTTGTCTAATAACTGTTGTATGCTTTGCGGATACCCAGATCACTAAACTGTGAAGAAATAGCACCCTGACAGAGATATATTTTACACAGGTGCGACAGGATCTGATGCACTGAACCCAGCTGGTCTGCAGCAAGAATTAATTTTTAGGTAATTCTAGAAACCCTCTTTAAAAAAAAAAACAAAAATGAGAAAGACCATTTTACTTTACAATCAGCAAGCAAAAAATTGCTGCAGGGTATCCCTTAATAGTACAACTGGCTGCTGCATGAATTGCATTATTCCTCCCTGGTTATTTGTTTGGTAGAGGAAATTTCAATCTGATTTCTACAGCTATTTGACCAGAGGGAGTACATCACCGCAAACATGATATTAATATAAACAGAGAATTCTCTATCACAAGGAAAGTCGATTTTTCCTAGCATGTCTAAAGCTTGTATACCCTTCATCTTACCAGTGATAACAGAAATGAAAAAAATATGATTTTATAGAACAAACTTAAAGGGAGGAAGGGGGGGGGGGTAAAAAGCATTCTTGTCTTGTGTGTTTAAAGGGCACAACAATGCAAAAACAAATTTCCAGGAGTGGCGTAAATTAAGTGATTCCAAATGTGCCCAAGCATTTCAAATTGGTATTCTCAAAAGTAAATATCAGACCCCAAATATCTGATGGTCTGTGGCATCCCTGGCTTGCAAATGACTAAGAGACATAGGGCCTGATGTAATAAAGCTCTCCAAGAATGGAGAGGATATACTTTCATCAGTGAAACTGGGTGATCAAGCAAACTTGGAATGGATCTGGTCCAGGATTGAAAACATTTGCTAACAAATAACTAATGACTTTTAGGGAATCCATTCCAGATTTGCTGGATCACCAAACTTCACTTATAAAAGTGTATCCTCTCCAGCCTTAGGAAGCATTATTAAAAGCTTTTTGTAGGAACTATCAGCATAGATTGGCTAGTATTACCTTATAACCACCCAACAGATTTTCCTTTTCCTGTTTGTCTCCAGGTAAATGAATTTTCTTTGTTACCCTAATGACAAAGAATAAGGTGTTGCTGTGCTATTAAAGGAAAACTGTAATTTTATATACAGAACAACAAACATTTTAGTTGATAGGATCTGAATTTTACAAGACTTATAGTTAGTGTTTTTTTCAGTTCTTATGTATGAAGATAATCTATTGCAATCTCCAGGCCCTGTGTGGGGTGAGGGCATGTTAGCAGAAGCAGAGCTTTGCTTCCGTATGTTACTGTGTCTTGATGATCAGTATGAGAATATTCACCAAGATAGAATGGGAGAAGAATGAATGAATGAATGAACCAGAGGGATGCATGCAGTGTGGGTTCCCCTTAAGCGTGCAGTACAATAGTGAAATAACTAGATCTCATAAAACCAGCAACCCCAAGCGCACTGCCTATTTTTTTTTTTAAGAGGAACTGACAAATGACATGGTAATAATCCTGCTTATGCACAGTTAATATTTCTATTTTCTTTATTTATTACAGTAAGGACTTAAACAGATTTTGAATTTTTTTTCAGGTAAAAAATACATATTCAAAGTTAGGTGTTCCCCTTTAGAGCCAGCAGGTAGCATTTTTTCAATGTTTTTAGCATTGTATCTCTGCTAACAAAATGCTAAAAATGTGATTGTGCCAAAGACTATAAAGATTTTATAAATTGGTTCATTAGAGATTTAGTTAGGTAAAAAGAGCTGCAAAGCAAGAAGAGTCGCTTGGTCTGTACCTGCTTCCCTCCTTAAAAATTGAATTCTTCCAAATTTACCATTTCCCCTTACAGGATTATTTACTGAGAAGCAGAAAAAGGAAACTTGGACTAAACTTGGGATAACAAAACTAAGCTAAAGCTGAACTCTTTTAATGGATGTGATTGGAGAAAGGAGTCCAATATCAGCATAAGTCTGAAAAGGCCTGCTATACTACATTAAACATCGCTTTCGATAATATTTTTACACCCCCCCCATTTAGTAAGGGGATTATTTGCCATTTCAGGGCCTCTAATATCATGGCACAAAAGAAAACAATTAAAAATCTATAACAATCACTCAAAAAAAAACAAAAACAAAATTCTGACATAAAAATACCCCATGCCAACAACAGAACACAAATATTGTAGGAAGTGGTCTGCCATATGTAGTCAGCTCTCCAGATCTGAAGTCTATAATCTTTATCAATTCTGACTTCCTAATGGGACAAGAGAAGAATCGGCTTTTGACCTTCTATATATTATTTTTTTTGCAGAACAAAGTCCACTTCTTCAGGTATATGCAAAACTGGTTATTTATTCATCATGTTAGATTTTCTATTCCAAGTGCATAATGACAACCACAAGTCAATGCTGCAGAGCTAACATTACAGATTCCAATTAGAAAAAAGGATAAAAGTTGAGGCATAAATAATCCCCTTACTAATTGAACAGTGTGTAAAAATATTAATGGAAGTGACTAAATTAAAGCCAAAAGGCTCAATCCTTAAGATTAACATTTGGGGTGTTACAGCACAGTGCCTTGACTACTTTATGCAGAGTCTGGGCTGCATTGCATGGTCTTATAATTCATCCAAGAAAGAAATGCTATTCAAAATACATCAGATGCTTGGTCTTTATCCCATGCATCCTAAATATATGTTTTAAAGCACTTTACATTGAAATCATCTAGGAATTACAAAAAATAAATAAAGACTCTTCATACTTTGCTTTCCCCCTGCCCTTATCCATTTGCAGAGCAAAACTGGCAAAATCTTTACATACGACACCCTTCTTGGCATATAAGATATCTGCATTCTCTAAAGTGCAGTATGGTTCTGTCAGCCCCTTCCTCGCTACTGTGTCCTGGGAGAAAGGAGTAAGGATACTTACATGTTAGACTTTTGTTGTTGGAAAGGATCTTTCACGATCCTTCCCAACTACAAAAGACTGAAAGGTGCATGAATGAGCACTGTGCATACAGCACCGTTCTGCTCTATGGAGAGGGGAGAACGAGCAATCAGCACCCCGATGCACTCTCTCCCCCCCTCCATCATTTCCATTGGGGTCGTTCATCATTCGTGTATCCACCAAGACGGATCCATGAACAACATCGGACGGCCGCTGTACACACGTCAGATTCTCATCCAATGCCAGCCCTGAAGCGAAAAACAGGCAAGAATCATCTGACGTGTGTGCATAGCCTTAGGCTAATGGAGCCAGAGTCTATGGCAGGGGACACAGGCATCTTTCACACAGTATTTTATGCCTTAAATTTTCACATCAAAATAATAAATACATATCTAAGGCACAGCCATCCATGGCTGCCCAGGGCTGCAAAATATTTTCTAAGGGAAATCTATCTGCACAACACAGGAAAGCACCAGCTTCAGCTACAGAGGATAATGGTCAGCCCTTCTTCCAGTACCAAGCAGTCAGATGTGCAAGCTTCTACTCTTTATATTTGATGCATGAACACTAGAGCTTAACCCAGCACATGGACACTGTTGCAGAGGCTGTCAGATCCCAAGATGATGGAAAAACCCTTCAGGCAGTGAAAAGCCATGGAAGTCTGCACCTGTGTTTATATTTTATTTTTTCAATTTTTTATGAAGAGTGCAAAGGAGGTGATGTGGGACTTTTTGCACGTAAGTGCAGTTAACCTGTAAGGCTTGAAAACAATTTTAAGGTCACGTACCAAAGTTGGTGGGGTGTTTTCTTTAGGGTTGTGGGCTGCCGTGTTCCCGAGAAGCCCTGCGAAAAAGAATAGACAAAGATGTAAAATGAGCTGAACAAACAGGAGCTGTACAAGAAATATATGTTTTCTCAGAATAAGAAATGACTGTACTATTTCAGATAAGAAGAAAACACAGCACTATGCATAAATGGCATAGTTTTGGATAGAGCAGTAAAGGATTAGAACTCATGTCAGGTTTTACCACAGTTGGAATCTTTCTGAAAGAGATTTTCATTTTTTCTCTGGTGAAAAGGACACAAAAAAAATAATTGCAACAAAGCCTGGAAAAATTTCCAAAAAGTAGAGAAGTGCTGACACTGGTCAGCTTGTTATTGTTGTCTGTTTACTTCCTTTTGGATGAAAGGATTCCAGAAAACTTGAGGTATATCATATCTTTGAAAGTTATTGAAATTTGTATGATGAGTTGATCAACTGCTTAGTTCAATGTTTCAAAAATTGCCTTCCATATCCCCACAAGATTGTAGCAATTCAAAATATGCAGAAAGAAAGGGGACTTAATTGGCACATGTATAAAATCAAATAAAAAAAAAATTTTATTTAGAAATTAATAAAAATACCAATAAAAGATTATGCTATTTGTCTTAGCATACAAGACAGTGCGATCTGAACATCAATATTTGCTTATAGATTGGACCATAGTATATCAAATGGTTTAACAGCTAATAGTATAGCATCTCACAACATTAGAGGGTGTCTCAACGCGTTTCACGGGTAATGCCGCTTCATCAGGATAATAACGTTGAGCAATAATTACTTATAGCATATATTATATATTACAGTATCTTGTCATCTTCATGCAAATGTATATAGGGCCTCAAAGCAAACCAAGAGCTCATGATGAGGGTAAGTGCAAAATCGAGAGGCGATAACAGAGAGGAATCCCTGTATAGATGTAGATGAATTGTCACTTCAAAAAAGGAGGAGATAGACCACAGGTCCCAGCTCTGATAGCTCCTGCTGTCAGCCTCCAAAGGCATAATGTATAATATATGCTATAAGTAATTATCTCTTAATCCTGATGAAGCGGCATTGACTGTGAAACGCGTCGAGACACCCTCTAATGTTGTGAGATGCTATACTGTTAGCTGTTAAACCATTTGATTTACTATGGTCCAATCTATGAGCAATATTGATGTTCAGATGGTGCCGTCCTGCATGTTAAGACAAATGGCATAATCTTTTATGGTGGTGTTTTAATATTTTCTAAATAAAAAGTTTTTGTTATTTGATTTTATACATGTGCCAATTAAGTCCGCTTTCTTTCCGCATATTTTGAAATATATCCCATCTTTATCTATACTTGAGACTCATCATGCACCAGTAATAAGTGCACTTATCTCAATCGCCAGGGTTTGGCAGATCAGAGCTCAGAGACAAGTGCAATTAAAAAAAAAGATTGTTTGTTACCCATTTTACATAAGATTGCAGCACCATCTATACATACATACACACACACAAACATACATACATACATACCCACACATTATTTTTTTGACTGAGTTTACAGCGAGCATTATGGTTAAACTCCGTGGCCACACACATTGTACAACTAGTGCAAGAAAATGGAGTTTGTTAGTAGAGTAGAGTTTATTTGAGCAAAACATCTATTTCTGTCATTTCAGTTGGGGTATAGAGCTAGCATGTTATAATTTACAAAACCCCTCCTATCAAGGAATGGTGCTCTCTACTTCTAGATCCTACCCTGGTCAAATGGCATAAGTAGTGGAGCAAACTAGAATCAAGACCACAAATACTGCTCTTTTCAGCTGTATGCTTGTTATTCCTAGCTCTAACTCTCACTGGCACTTAGTGCTGAACATCATAGTTATTATTGCAAATTATGATTGCTAAAGCTAAGTGAAATGAACCTAATATTTGCTAAGATGCTGAGCACCATGGAGCTGATGACATCAATATTAGCATCTCTTTGTTGCAAGAAAAATAGGTAAACTAATGTTTGTCATTATTAAATTTACTGACTTCAAAAAACCCTCAATCTAAAAAACAGCTCCTGCCTTTTAATTAGCCAGGAGATTTTCTTAAATCAAGATAGTACCAGCCTGCTGATCAATAAGCACACCGAAATTAGTGTGTCAAATTAGACTGGGCTATCAAATATGCTGTATTGTGTACTTGCTTGGGTAAAAAAAAAATCAGTTTATCAAATAACCAGGGCTTCCTGGTCCTTATGCAACTGACAACCAAACATCTGAAGTATAGACCCAATACAACCTACGTACATACTAAGCCCCCCCCCCCCCCCCGTCGTCACAAACAAGATAACCTAAAACCTGTTGTCACCAAATCCAAAGTTATTATTATTATTATTAAACAGAATATATATAGTGCCAACATATTACGCAGCGCTGTACATTAAATAAGTTCACTTAGTTTTGGCACCCAGAGAGTGAGCAGCAGAGGTGAGGCGAGATGGAGTATAGGCTCCAAGGTGTAAATTTACATAGGACATTTTGTCCCCTCTCCTATTGGTAAATGAAGCACTGGGGAACCAAAATGATGGTTAGAATAAGCTGGTAAAGAGGGTGACAATTAGTGCATGGGCAAAACATAGGTTCATGAGAGAAGAGATCTCATGGATAAAGTCTTCACGTAGTTTCTTCATGTATAAGCTTCATATTTATCAGAAAGGTAAACATGATGGACTGTTGGGAGCAAAACATGGAGCCTACTGCTGCTACACTCTTATGGAAGTGCTAGCTCCCATCATATTTCAGCACTTTGACCAAACTGGAACAAGTATGAAGGTCAGGATCTCTAACCATCTCTGACTTTCATAATGCAGCGAGTCTGGAAGAACTGAAATTGAAGGTCATGAAAAGAGAAAGCCATTTAGCATTTCACAAGGAGATCAACAATAGCAACCTCCTATCTCTTATAAAACAGGTTTGTAACAATTACCTGGTATTGGCCTTTTGTAATCTCTGTAGAACACAACTGGAACATAAGAGGAAGAAGCAGTACAAAGGCATCAGTTTATTTATTTACAAGATTCACACTAATTGAAAGAGAAACGAGGTTGATGAGCTATTCGCAGGGTTACTTCTCCTTTCACTGCCCATCAAAAGACTGTAACCGGTCCAGGACTGATGCCTCCAAAATGATAGTGACAGAAAAAAGTATTACAGAGAAATACCTACATTAAAGGTGCATATTGCAGCAAAAGACTCTGATCTGTGAATGGACTATTTATGTTTATTTAGTTGTTTGTGGCTGAAGTTCAGCTTTAAAGCAGAACTAAACCTGTGACTACCCTGCTGAACCCCCATTCAATCTTCTTTCTTCTTACTAACTGAAGGTAACCTTTGGCCATCTTAATTGGCAGTGCCAGGATAACATATGCCTGGATAGGCACATGGGAGTTCATTCATTCATGATATGCACAAGGATTGCAACTGCTAGGCAGCCAACGCTAAGAAGAGCATGCACAGCTACACCTGTCCCTTTCTACAATAACCTGATTGAATCTCAAAATTTTAAAGTGGAAGTTTAGTTTTACTTAAACTATATGCAGGTAAGCTGGACACTTATCAGGTTTTAGATTCAGAATTTGGAGCACCTAAACATATTGAAAAATATTTTTTTCCCCAAGGTTCCCTGTGACTAATCCCACTGCCAAATTTATTTACCTAAAAATATAATAAATGGTTTACTTTCACTGCCATGTATTAAAAAAAAAATAAAAAAGTTGTGGTAAAGATGACCTTTTGCTGTTACAAGCTGAAAAGTGTTCTTTGAAAGTTACCCTCAGTCAACATTGGCGAAAACTCCACTAAATAGAATCACCATTTAAAGAAAACAAAAAAGCAGTAACAATATAAATATTTAAATGCTCTCACATTTCCTCTGAATAGGGACCAACTCATCAACCCAGTTCCATCTACTTCCCTAGCCCTTCATTTACTCTCACCGATTCACTGATGAGTCTTTTGAGTAATAATTTAATTTCTACACAGATGTTTCATCAGCTGCACAAAGCAAAATCTGCCTTCAGTTCTGCAGAAATGATAATTAGCTAGGAAGTTAGAGGGGCAGCAGTCAGTTATTTACAAATAAACACGTTTCAGAAAATTTTCAGGATGTAGGGAGGCAGTGCAGAAAGAATACAAATTAAGAGACATAAAGCTCCCTACATATTTTGTAGGGAAAAACGAGGAAAGGAAAAGTAAATCACCATCCGAAACCATAAGCAATATTAGCCATTCTCAAAAAAAAGCAGGAGGGGGACAATCCAACTATTTATAAAAGGAAAATGGAAATATGTATATATAATTCCACCCCCAGATGTATTTATTTACTCACTTGAAGACATTTTAAGATATATTTGAAATGATAAAGGTGCATTAGATACATTTAATGTAACTGAAATATGAAATTGCAAAATCTTTATTACATTTTAATGTTTCCTTTGCTTTATAAAACTCTGTAAAAATCTTTCCAATTTAGCTAACTCAAAAAAGTGAGGCACAACAATGAAAGCCCTTCCTGCTAGAAGTATGAGGGCTGTTTTCACAACCTTGCACACATCAAATTAAAATTTTTGATGTCCTTTGCATATTTATTTCTGAGAAGGAGTCAGAGAGTGAGAACCGAAAATGGGTAAAAAGGATAAAGAGTTCCTCAAATGTATCTGAACCCAAAAATAAATATTGAACATGTTGGAGTCCTTAGATGTTATGGCTACATTAGTTTTCTTTCAACTGTTTTACCTGGTAACCTGGTGGCTACACTGGCTGTAAATTAACTAAAAAAGAGGAACGTAGCCATTTTTGGACAGCACCACCTATGGGGATGGGGAAGTTTGATTGACTCTCGGATGGACTTTACATAAGTGAATAGTAAATTTTAAAAGCAGTTACAATATATTTTTCCATTGGGATAAAGCTTTTACAAAACTGACTAAAAGATGACCATTATAAATCATCTGTCAGTTGGAAATGGCTTATCTCAGACTTTAAATGGCTTTATTTGCCAAATAGCTTGGTCTTGGAAGTTGGAAAATAATACATTAGTGGTAGAAAACTGAACAAATTGCCCCTCCCTGGCACAAAGCAAACGGCTGTTTTGCAGTGCAGTCATTTCTCCAGAGGAGAAGTAACCACTATCAGACATGTGGCTTCTAAAATGGTTCCAAACCGCTCCCATTCTGGTAAATGGGGGGGGGGTTGGGAACAATGTTGAACCTGCAGTACATTGCTGTAGTCAACAGCAAGTCTGAAATGGCCCTTACTGACAATCAACAGTTAATACATCTACAATACAAAGGAATAAAAGACTGCATTAGATATGTTAGTTTTGAGCTTGCCTGTAGTTATGCTGCTACCGTGTTTCCCCGAAAATAAGACCTAGCACTTTTCCCCCAACCTGCCCTAATATAAGACCTACCCCGAAAATAAGACCTAGTAGAAAAAGAAAAAAAAAAATACTCACCGAGCGGGAGACAGCGGGCGTACACACTCCGGAGCCGCACAAGCCGATGCTTGCCTTGTAGTTCCGGCTCCTGTCACAGGCGGAGTGATATTACATGCACTTCGCCTGTCAGAAGCCAGGAACTCGGCTCGCGTCTTCTGATAAGGTAAGTTTTTTTTTTTATTTTAACCAGCACAATTACGGTATAAAAATAAAAAAAAAATTAAAAATGTGAGCAATCATTGCCCCAGCCACATTTTGTGCTGATTTTAGGTTTGTAAGGACAAGCTGGCTGATTTAATACAGTAACAGTGCAAGAAGAGAAATGCTGAATTCAGTAACCAATACCGGTAGCAATGAATCAATGAAGAGTTTAATTTACAATTGGGTCACCATATAAAACTCTCAAATGCACAGAAAAATAAAAAAAATAAAAATGTGAGCAATCATTGCCCCGGCCACATCCACTGAGTGCTGATTTTACACAGATCCACAGATGCTGTACAGTGCACCTGTGGGTTACCGTATCTTTTCTGGTGCACTGTGCTGCATCTGTGGATCAGTGTTAAAGCACCTTAATACGTTAACCACTTCAAAATGTGCCTTTTTTTATGGCCATATTCATACATGAATATGGTAAGTGTTTTTTTTCATTAAAAAAGTATATAAGACCTACCCTGAAAATAAGACCTAGTGTGTTTTTGGAAGCCCAAAAAAATATAAGACAGTGTCTTATTTTCGGGGAAACACGGTAGTTCCCTCCCTGGAAGCCACATAAACACACACATACAAAAATATACCAAGCCAAACATATACATACATATATATATATATATATATATATATATATATATATATACACACACACACACGCACGCACACACACACACCACTTCTTGTCATCTCACCACTCCATTCTAGAGACCACGTATATACCAATATACCACTACTTGTCACCTCTTCATCCCAAGGCCACACATACTAATACACATTAATTCTTAAATTTCATCCTCAGACAATCCCAGAAGGTCAAATCACAACCCCATCCACCTCTAGCAGCTACACATACACTGGTTTCTACTACACACATTATACTTCCCAACCCCATTCCCTGCAGACACAGAACTCATATCCCAATCCTCCAAAACCTCATCCCTAATCTTTCCGCTCAACTAATTTCTGAAGCAATAGTCAGGAAGAAGTCCAAACACAGTTCTGTTCCAGCAACATTAAGACAGACATAGCAGTACACAAAACAGTCTGCACCAACATGGAGAAACATTGGGGCTGATTTATTAAAGCTCTCCAAGGCTGGAGAAGATACACTTTAATCTGTGAACTTGGATGATCCAGCAATCCCAAAGTGGATTTCATAAAAGTAATTTGTTATTTTTTAGCAAAAGTTTTGAATCCTGGACCAGATTTACTGCATTTGCTGAATCACAGAGGTTCAGTGTATCCTCTCCAGTCTTGGAGAGCTTTAATGAATCGGGCCACAATGTGACAGAGCTGCCTTTATGAAAACAGTAACACTAGGGGATTATGGAGGCGGGGACAAACAGCATTAGTTCAGCTCAAGATTGGGAAGTCACCAATGTCCCCAAAACTGCAGGATCATCATCTTACAATAAGAGTGTA
Source organism: Pyxicephalus adspersus (assembly GCF_032062135.1). NCBI lineage: Eukaryota > Metazoa > Chordata > Amphibia > Anura > Pyxicephalidae > Pyxicephalus > Pyxicephalus adspersus. The sequence goes on from NC_092858.1 coordinate 26,121,496, forward strand.
ACCAAAACTCCATAAAAAATAAAAAATACAGCATGTCTTTATTTAAAAATATGGAAATAATTTAATCTTAAGGCTGGGTCTACATGAACGATTTAAAAAACGCATATAAAAACGTTCCTACCACGTTTATATGCATTTTTATGCACTTTTACAAGCGTTTTAAAGCTTAACTTTAAAACGCTAAAAAACTTTTATAAACGCCTATGACACGTTTTAGAGAGGAACTGTGACATGTATTCTGTGTGTGTAATACGTCACAGCTCCTCTAACGCTGCAGGAGTGATCAGGGGAGCAGAGCTGTCAGCATAGTAAAGTTCTGCTGATTGCTCTGCTCCCTGATTGGCTGAGGAAAGGGAAACCCTGATGATGCTTGAGCTGTCATCAGGGTTTCCTATTTCTCAGCCAATCACAGAGCACTAGGGATGAATGGTCACAAGTCTCCCCATTCATCTCTAGTGCTGAATGGCTGAGAGATATAAAACCTCAGCCAGAGCACTAGGGGTGAATGGAGAGGCTTGTCCTCATTTAACCCCTAGAGCCCTGTGATCCCTCACTGTCAGAAAATTTCCAGGGCTGTGCTCATTGCAGCCCTGGAAATCATCCTGTCATTGAGATAACCTGTAAAAAAAAAAAAGTTTAACTACACAAACACACACACATTTAATAAAATAATTTGACATTAAAGCCTCGTCCAATTTTTTTACACATTTTAACCCTTTCAGAGAATGAGTTAGGGGTTTTATGTACCCCTGTACTCATTCCCCAGGGTAGGGTAGTGGAGATCTGGTAGTCTTCTTAATAAAGGGGGCTTCCAGATTCCAAAGTCCTGCTAAAAACGTTTATAAAAGCGCCCATAGTTTTCAATGGAAGCTTTCATAAAAGCTTAAAAACACTTGAAAATGCCCCCATTGAGTTCAATGGAAGTGTTTTCAAGCATTTTCAAGCATTTTCCCACGTTTTCCCGCGTTTATCCAGTGTTTTAAATTTTTAAACGTTGCAAGCAACATTTAAGATAACACTCAAAACGTGCCTGAAGGAAATGTCCTGGTGTAGATTAGCCCATTGGAATCTATGGGGACTTCAAACATGGGCTTTAAAAGCCTCAGGTTAATCGCTGGGGAAACAGTCCGTGTAGACTAAGCCTAAATGTTCAGATGACAAAAGTATACTAAATAAACGTAAATAATAATGAAGAACAAACAGCCTAATAATGTGTCATACCTTGCGGCACAATAGCAGGATTCCACTGAATACAAATTTGATTCCTACATGATGCTTAAGACTGTCAAAGGGCTTAAGGAAAATTTGCTCCATCCAATGAAAGGTGCACAGAGCCGGTCAGAATAACAAGCACAGAGGAGATATGCTGGACTTGTATCCAGGCAGGATGGAGAAGAACATATATATGGAAGCAGCTGTCAGGGATTAGAAAGCTTACATGAGTAGCTGGTATAGCTGCAAGAGGTAGTAATAGGACAACAGTAGATGGACTTCACCGCACAATAACACAAGACTTTGTTATGCAATGAAAATAGGAAAATAGGAAAATAGGAAAGGTCAACAGCTAAAAATCCTTGAGTCAAAATGACTGAGAGCCATGTATTGTGTTAACCAAGAACACATTTTATTACATGCCATTCATTTTACTCTTTGATGTCTAAGGAAGCTTCATAAAGATTTGTGAAAAAAGCAATAGCCCTTACAGATATATTTCAGTTTACTGTAGACAAATATGTAAAAAGCTGAACTGTGATTTGCTGCACTTTTTAAATCTTCACTGCTAGTTATTTGCTTTTCCTAATAATTTTTTTTATTTGACTATCTGTTTTGGTATTTTATATATCAATACAATTAGTATGAAAACATGCATTAAATTGAGTTGAGCAACTACTTCAATAATATTAATAACTTAAATTATTTCAATAAATAATCTGTGTTCATTTCATGCATGCACAGCTTTGGTTGCAAGGATACCCGGCACATCCCGGCTTCTATAGCTGAATGAACCACCTGTTTGCCTGCTCGGGAGTTAAGTCATTCCCACCCGGCCAATCAAGATGGCCAAAGATCTAAACAAGAAATTTGTGGCACCCTGCAATGGACAAGGGACAGGTGAGTATACACAGGGTTAAAAGTTCCGCTTTAAAGGAAAGAAGAAAAAAAAAAACTTGATTACTTATATTACCCAGCAGAGAACAAAAAAATATTATTCAGTTCTTTGAATAAGCACACATATGGCCCTTTCCACATTTTGTCACATTAAACCAGCAACAGATTTAACTAAAATGGTAAAAAAATCAACACAACATTCATGCCACAATTTTCACAAACAAAATATTCACAAAACCATTTCTGAATGAACTTTAAAGCAGTTAGATTGCTCCCCACCAGGTTTGTACATGTGGATACTGTACATGTGTTTCATAAAAAAATTGCATTCCCAACACCTGCCACTTCAAATTTGAACTAGGTCTGAGAATTTTAGGAATGGCTTTGGTATGTGATCAGGATGACTGAAGCCAAATGAAGTTCTACAAGAATTGCCCTATATTTGGTACCACACAACTAAGGCTCTTTTAGGTCTGTCGGTAATTTCTGCTTCAACAAGTGTTTGTTCACATGGGGCAGTTATCAGGTGGTTCAGCCCCTCCATAACCAAATGCTTTAACCCTAGCTAGCCCTAAAAGCAAGCATTTAACCAACCCTAGCTAATGCTTTGGGTAAATACTTAACCCCTAAAAGACTGAGAGCTCCATCTTTATGTAAAGTGCTGAATAATAAAAAGAACAACTACCCCTGACCTAAAATAAAAAAAAACCATTGCAAACTAGGAATATCATTTTAGTTCCCAAGATATTATAAATAATTAGTATTACCAGTAAATCAGTTTTTTTATTTCTTTTAGTAAATGAGGCAGGTTTAAAAAAAATAAATAAATAAAAGGACTACCCTCCAATTTTTTGTACTCTATTTTTCTACAAATCCTTAAACAAAATTGTCTTTAGGTATAGATTTGTTAAATCAGCGGTCCCCAAATGGTGGTCTGCAGCCCTGGCCCGGACCATGACCCTCGGTATGGACACAACCCGCGATGGGGGAGTGGGCGGGTTCTGTCATCATGACATCACCCTGGGGGAAGTTTCTTCGTCTTTGGGTGGCACACTGCTCCCCGTGCATGCATGTTCCGAATTTTGTGCATTTAGTGGTCCGTAGGTCTGAAAAGGTTTAGTATTTAGTACTTTTTAGTATGAAATCTAAAAAGTTATTTGTCTACAATACTTCGGCACAACAGCACTGTTTTTAAAGTGGGGGTGGGGAGGCAATTGTACAATACTGCTTACCTATTACTAAAAGCTTCATAGCAGCATATGAAAACAGAAAGATACTTTATAGCAGCTGGGTGGACAGAACTATTGCCTTAGTACCAGGACCCAGATCCCATGATCATAAATCCCATGTAATGATTTTTAACTGTAAGGTATGCGGAATAGGCTCCCTTTAGAATGTAGTTTTAGCAAGTTCTATAGAAGCAAAAAATATAACTGGGTTTTATAGTTTTAAAGTATAGATCACAGCCTCACAGTATCAGGAAGGAACTGAACCAGAGTTTTTCTGCCTTCCTCTGGATCAACTTTGTCTAGTGTTTTTATCTGCGATATGTTTATTTCCCCAGTGGTTAAACTTGATGGACTTATGATAATATTTGGTAGTACACCCTTTGCAAGAAATAACTGATTTTAATTGCTTTCTGTAACAATCAGAGAATCTCTCTACTGGAATTTCTCTAGAATTAGGACAAGAATATAGCTGAAATGTAAGGTAAACAAGTATTTATTTGCTTGTAGTTTAGCTAAAATAACAGGCGCATCATATTAAAAAAAGAAGAAAAAGAAAATGTCAGTTTTGTAGATGATGACCATATTCAGAGTTGTTCAAGATCAATTGTAATATTTGCAATCCAATTTAAACTTCCAGTAGATACCACTTTTTCTACTTTTATCTTAGTCTCCAGAAGATTTTTACTTTTAAGATTTCAAGAAACCACCTTTTATAGATTATACAACGCCAACGCTAGTCAATGAATATTTGCTTTCATGTGTGACAGCTGCAGATAAAGACACAGATAAACATAAGAATATTGTGCAATATTCCTCTTTTATGAAACTGAATAGACGAATACAAAAAATACTGTTAGCATCGAATCACCTGAAATAAACATAAAATAAATGTTTCTCCAGATGCAAAGATACTATGCATGGTCTCCTAAGCTTAAATACACAAGGGGCAAAAAGTGCAAAGGGAATGTTCCTGTCAGCACCTCAGATCCTTCATATTAACATTATTATTATTATACAGACTTTATATAGCACCAACATATTAGGCAGCCCTTTACATAGTCATGTCACTAGCTGATCCACAAAGGGGCTCACAATCTAATGTCCCTACCATAGTCATGTGTCTTTCAATAGAGTCTAAGGACAATTTTTTTTGGGGGGGAGCCAAATAACCTAAGTGCATGTTTTTGGAATGTGGGAGAAAACCAAAGTACCCAGAGGAAACCCACGCAAACATGTGGAGAACCTGCAAACTCCATACAGATAATGTCTTACCCTAGATTGGAACCTGGGACATGCAAAGACCGGAGTGCTAACCTCTGAACGGATGTGCTGTCAGAAAATAGTATGAAAAAATAACAAAAATATTGGCAACTAGAGGTAGAGATTATAAATAGCCCTTCCCTCACTTTCCAATTGATCCTTTGGGTTCCATTCTTACTTCTGCACGTCATTTACAATGGGCACATTCTTCTTCTTACAGCAAGAAGAGATACACCACCAGATCAAAGCAGTATGGCTATTCCTCTTTGCCCTCTGACGTCAACAAGGCATTTTCACCCCCAGAGAACCACCACTCACACCAGATCTTAAAAAGGTTCAGATTATCTCAAACTGGTTTCTTGAACATGACAATGAAATCACTGCACTCAAATTGCCTCCCCAGTACTTAGAACTCAATCCAATACAGCACCTTTGGGATGTAGTGTAAGATTCACATCACAGAACCGACAAATTTGCAGCAACTATGTATTGTCGTCATCCCTGAGGAATGTTTCAAGTACTTTGTTGCCTTAAAGAATGATGTCAGTTGTGAATGAAAAAGGGGGTCCAAACGAGGACTAGCACGGTGCATCAAATAAAGTGGCCAGTTCAATTCTTGCAAGGAATTGTTGAATTGTTAAGATATAGTGCTAAAAAGCCACTGTAAATTATTCCAATCCTTTATTGCATCCCTTTGTGGCTTCTTTACATCAACATGCATGCAATGTA
>NC_092858.1:26127719-26145524 GCF_032062135.1 Pyxicephalus adspersus
TCTTACTTTACATTTTCATTCCAGTTAGGTAAAGTCCTAAAGTCTGCACATTTGCCAAAAGCCTCAACTTTATTTTAGCACAGCTCCTGGCTTTCTAGGCTAAGAAAAGGTTATATGAACATTGCAGTTAAAGTTACTGCTCCCCTCAGTAAATGATACTGGCGATTCCATACCTTGCTACATTGGAGCAAAAAGCTGCACAAAAGTACAGGTAAGACATGTATAAAGAAGGCACAGGTATGCCCCTTCAAGGGACACTGCAACCTTGTCCTAAATTTAAAGCGGACTGAAACTCAAAAATTTTACCTGTGTTTTCGGGCATGAGCAGAAGAGCCTTTTCTTTAACCCCCCTAGCGTTCTAATTCTCTCCGTATTTCCATGCAAAAAGTGTTACTTTTTTTGCATGGAAATTAATTTTACATTGTAGGTAAATTGTATATTACATTGTATACCTAATTCTTAGGTATAACTCACTGAAATATGTCCAATAGTTATTAAATTTATTAATAAACTTTCTATAAAAAAATCTGTTAAAAAAGTAAATTAAAAAATAGTTAAACATGCAATATAACTCTACAGTAGCTTGCCAAGGCTTTCTTCGCACTGGGCCAAATAAGGATATCGGGACGACGCAGGACCCAATCGATCGACGGATCTAACAGATCCGCAGGATTAAAGTTAAGTGTGATTTTTTTTATTTTTAGTTCAGTTCTACTTTAAGGGAGTGAAATTAGGGAAGGAAAGACAAGCTCCAAAAAAGAATAATGTGCACCGATCCTGTGATTTCATCCAACCCAAACATTTTTGTCTATAAATATACGCATTTATGAAATCAATACTATAGGCATAATATTTGTGTTTGAAAAGAGATAAAGTCATTAATACAATTATCATATGCCCACATTTTACTCTTTCCATGTGAGAACACTCTTTGTAATTGCCACGATTAAGTTACCCACCAGTCTCATCTGTCCTAACCATGATACATCTTTTAACATTTTAAATTCATTTACAAATCACAGAACATTTAACATCCTCAAACATTATGGAATGGAATATTTATTCAGTTTTTCTTTCAGCTTCCCCTCTGGTCTGTAGGGCTTACTCACATGGATGGTTGATAAGCAGTGCTGGAAATACTTCATATGTGAGAAATAGATTTTGGGACTACATTTACTGAACCACAACGAGACTCCTACATTTTAGTCACAAAGCATCTGTATGTAACAAATATCAAGAAACAATTATAAGTTGATAACTAGATGGTACAGAACTCCAGCAAAACTAGTTAAGATTTTCCCTCAGGCAGATACAAATTGCTGGAGATGTAAATCTGCTCCAGGCACGTTGATGCACATCTTCTGGGAATGCCCGGATATAATTCCTTTTTGGCATAGTGTTGCAGATTTGATCTACAAACTTACTGAGGTAAGCCTGAATTGGCTTTCCTTCACATTTTCCGATATGCTGATTAAACGCTATAAGCATCTTTGGTGAGGCATTTACTGAATGCAGCTAAAGCTTGCATACCAGCATGCTGGAAATAAGTTACCCCCTTCAACCATTGGCCAATGGTTAAGGAGAGTGACAGATATTTATCACATGGAAGAAATGATGGCATCCGGAGAGAGAGAGAGAGAGAGAGAGAGAGAGAGAGAGAGAGATAGAGAAATTTACGCAAACCTGGTTTTATTGAGTCCAGTTCTGTACCACCGCAGATTACAGTTCATTGTTGTCATCACAAACATCACCTGATAATGTTATGTTGCCACCTTGATCCGTTTTTTCTGGTGTTGTTATTTCTAAGGGTATATTGGAGGCTTTCCAATAGCAAGCTATTGTAATGCGGGCTGCTAAAAGGATATTTATGATCAAGCAAGTGGTCGGTTTCGGGATTGTTTGGTCTAATCTGGAAATTAACGCCATTTCCACCGGCTTTGGTAAATTGGTCCGGGTTACCAAGTACCGTATTTTTTGCCGTATAAGACGCACTTTTTCTTCCCCAAAACTGGGGGGGATAAGATGGTGCATCTTATACGACAAATACCGTGTTAAAAAATAATTAAGATACTCACCTGATACCCGATCCTGCGTGCGTCTCCTCGATGCTTGCTGCAGCGTGTGTCTCCTCCTGGCTGCAGTGCAGAGCGAAAGAAGCCGGCACACGCGCCCCCGCGATTCTGAACCCAGAAGCAAGAATTCTGAGCCGGAAGCAAGCTGATCCCTGCCCTAACAGAGTTACCCAGCCGTACAGTGGAAAAAAAGGTAAGTGAACGGCACAGAGTGATCAGAAGGGGAATTTGAATGGCACAGAGTGATCAGAAGGGGAATAACACAAAGAAACATAAAACAGCATTATAAGTCAGTAATGAGGAACAATCAGCCTATAGGTAGACTACAGGCAATGCTCATCACTATCACTTTGTTGTCCTCCAGCTGCCATTTTGGGCATAGATTGCAAAAAAGAATTCCTCTTTAAACAAAATTAAATGCTAACCCCCCCAGCTGTTTTATTGTAGAAAAAAATAATTTTTTATGTTGCAGCATATAATAGGTTTGATATGTCATGACTATACAATATAATGACGATCCATTTATAAGAGCTCCACTCTATTAATTGATGTATTTAGAAAAAGAATAATTGTATTTCACTAGTAAATGACAATATTAAGTGCTCCTATGCTTCATATAACTGTTTCATTTGGTAGAATGACTTTGCAGAAAAAAATGTTGTTCTCCGCATCTTTGCAGTGTCTTAATGTTGAAGATAGAAACTTTTTGTGTCTTTATCCTATGGTGAGGTATTTGAAAATCTAGGTCAGTCAAATTGATAAGTGATTCCAAACTACCAGACATGAAGGTCTCTTGCAATTAATGATGTGCTGATTTAGCAAATTCTTAAGTGTATCAATTAATAAATTCCTTAATGGTAACTATGCAGGATTGGAATATAAAAGCCTCTGTTGTAATCAAGAGATCAGATCTCCGATAAGCCCATCATGTCCAAAAGATAACCTTTGTGTGGCAATTTCTTCACTTTCTTTTTTTTTTTTCATCAGCTCTTCTTTTTTAAATAATTTTTGAATATTGTTGTTGATTTTCCTTATCAGCTGGGATCAATGGAAAGTCTGCTCCTTCACTATTTAGTAGCAGCACCCTTGCAGAAACTGCTGGTTTGCTTTGGGTTCTCCCACCATACCAATGTTCACCCACAAAGAAGCTGCACCCAACAGTACAGCCACAAATCATTGGATGTAAAAAGAAAAAACTGCACAGCAACACTGAACAAAGGCAAATGAATGTAATGTGCAATGTAACTATTTGGCTCTAAATGCCACTTGCTTCATCTTCCCTATGCATTAGCCAGTGAGGTTTTAGTCCCAAGTAAACTAAAAGATTAGACCCTCAAAAGTTGCTAGAGTGCCCCAATCTTTAAATATTGTATTTGTACTCAAATGGATGAAAAGACTTTGCAAAATGAACTCGAAAACTGCAAGTTTAATTGAGCAGTTTCCTTCAAAAGAATCCTAACTTTACATTGTCCTGTCTCTCAGAAGTCAGCTCTAACCCGTCCCCTAACTCCTGTGTTAGACTGCCAATTAACTTTGGTGACAAGGGGTATATAATTAATTTTTTAGGTGTTTACATTTGATTCCTTGCCAGTTAATTATACGGGAGGATAAAAGCTATCTTTGGTTGGCAGGGAAACCCATATCCTGGAAGAAGAGGAGAAGGAAGATGGTGGCATTCTGCAATGGAACGCAGATAGAGGAGTCCTGTGGCTTTATTTTAAGTTTCGTATCTGTTGAACAAAAATAATGAGAGACAAGTAAGGTATGTACATACCCTTAGTACAGAGAAGAACGTACACATCTGCCATTTAATAGGGACATACTGAAATCAATTACACGATAAGAAATACACCTAAAGGGAAAAGTAAAACAATGCAGGAAAGACATCATAGCCATTCACCATTCTAATGACATCAGGAAACATTCCTGGATGCAGTCCCTGCAGTAACCAGATGGGTATCACAGTTGTCAGCCTTTCACACATTCTACATTTCAGGGTTTGGAACTCTTGTGGCTCTCCAACCAGTTGCATGTCCTTTACTGGTCACTCAAAAATATACTACGCCTCGGTTGAGAACAAAAAAAAAAAAAAAAGCTACTAATGCAGCTAATCAATTTTTCCTTCCAGTCCTAGCTTGTACAAATCTTTAAAAAGCTTGGGCGGCTGCCCCAAAATCTGGATTTGTAGCCATGAACCCAAAAAGAGCCACTAGATGAGCAAGGAGGCACAGACAGACCTTGGGTAGGGGGTACAATATTCAAACCATCGGAGTGCTTCCAATTAAGGAAGGTTGTACATTTTATGGGTTCAATAACAATGAATTTGAGCAGTAAAAGAAATCCTGTGATGGGAGATATACAGAGGTGAGAAGTATAGAAACCACTCCTAAAATGTTAGTTTATAGACTGCCAAGTAAACTCTCAGCTAGAAAGCTTCATACTAACCCAGAACAAATATGCGGATCTGGTGTATGGACTTTACTAGCTGCATAACTAACTGTTTCAGGTCCATGACTTTTAAAAAGAGTTCACTAATATTATGGGTTTAGTACCCTAACCATACTAGACTGCTGTCATCTCCAGTATAAAGACATAAAATATAGTTTACTCATACACTGCTTTACTTTATTCCGTCCAGACATTGTATTACCCCAGGAGACAAACAATTCTGGAGCAACAAAACAAACAAAAAAACATGTTTACACTACCTTTGTTGCCATGGCAGCCAATCTTATTTTCATGTTGACAGGGTTAGTAAATGGAGAAAAGAGAGTAGTAACTGGCTGCTATGAAGCAACAGACAGTTCTTTCAAACACTTTCAAATATGAAGGTGTTTGAAGTGTTGATATTATGTTCATGAGAAATCCGAAGACGGTTATCGATTTTTAGACAAAACTTTTTTAATGTTTTTGCTTTAAGTTAAAATGAGTGTGGATTTTTATTGCTGGTTGTGCATTTGCCCTTACATTTGCACTTACTCTCTCTGTTTATCCTAGTGACAACTTTTGTTTCAATCATTTTTATTGAATTTCAACAATATAATAACACACGAAAAGGGACCCAAACAAAAATAAACAGGGGGCAAGAGCCCTCGTATACAAGAGTATAACATACAACATAAGTCACTTTTCAGATACAAACCATTGTTAATATATGTTAGGAACAGCTATAGGGAAAATCAAGGGGTAGGGGGGGGGGGGCGGTACAAGGAAGCGTAGGGAAAAACATATGATGCAGAACCAAACTTACAAACTAAATAATAAAATATAATGAAATATAGTGAAAAACGGAGATCCAAGGAACCATGCCTGCGTGCGATTTGCTGTGTGTCGGGGCCCTTCATACCTTTGTGGTCCAATGTGGTGCACTGATGATCAAAATGGCTTGGGTTACCTATCCTCACATTTTCAACCTTATTTAATGGGTGGCTATCCCTTTTATTTAATGAAACAAAGTCTCTTTTTTATTTTTTATTATTTTTAGAAGAAGTCCTTCTGTCACAGCGGTAAAAACGGCAGGGGAAAGCCGCGGTCTACCAGAATACTTGCTTCACATATCCCCAGAGGCTGTGGGCTGCTCCTTTTTTCTGTGCCCGAAATTGGGCCTACGTTATCAAGGGGCTTTCCTCTAATGTAAAAAAATAAGTGCTCAATCTCACGCATGTGCAGTGCAGGATTGACATGAGAAAGGACCTGAATGGAAGAAGATGTTTGACTTAACAGCGATCCCTGGAAAGAAGTGAGAAGCCAAGACAGCGCAGCACTTGCTGGGTGGGGTTTGTGCATGGTCACATACTCATCTTTTACTCCCGCAGAGCCCCAAAATTTCTCCGGCGGTGTCCTCATTTGGGTCCCACGGCATCTTGTAATCCAAGTTCATTCCGTTTTGGAGGAAGAGACAGCCATTGTCATCTTCCTGCTTTTTCGGACTACATCAGCGGCACTGCACAGGACGATCTTCCTGTGCATGTATGAGAATGCCATTTTTTCCCCCATTACAGGGGAAATTCCCCTTTCTGAGCATGCCAGAAGCAAACTTATCATCAAAATTTTTACTTTACATAAAAGCTTAGACAACCATTTTATGCAAAGTAAATTTTTTTTTAAATTTAAACCCTTTAAAAAAGGGTAACAGAATGAGAGTACAGAGGCTCCGGGAATACTCATGTCGCCCATCCCAGGAGGCTCTGTACTCTCATTCTGTTACCCTTTTTTTAAAGGGTTTAAAAAATTTAAAAAAAAAATTTCTTTTGCATAAAAGGGTTGTCTAAGCGTTTATGTAAAGTAAAAATTTTGATGATAAATTCGCTTTAAGTAAACCCATCGATTTATATGGGCTATTAATCCACAACCAAAAAAAAAAAATCATACCTGGACTTTCTCCAACACATTACTCCACTATACACTGTAATATGTTATTATGGGTTGTGGGTGTACTGCAAAGAAAACAAGTTGATGGTGTTTTGGTTTATAGCCCATACAAACCATCCCTGTCTGCTGGGGTGCAGGCAATGCATGACAATCAGCAGACAACCATTTTAATTGCTTCAGAGAGGTCCGCTATTTGACTGTACTGCTCAACAAACTACAACAGATCAATAAATGCGTATGCAGAAATATTTGCGAAGCCACCCTATTGTAATGTGCGGCAATGCAAATGGAATGAGAAGGTGCACAAGCATGCCATAAGAATGAGCTTCACCCAGTTCACACTAGCACTGACTTGGTTTGCACTGGGTAAAAATAGAACATGCTGAATTTAGGTAACAGTGGGCAGAAAGTATTCTGACTCCTGCTGTGAGAAAAAGCACATCAATCCAAGGAGTTAAAATTGACAACACACCCAATCACAAAGGAAAGTGAATAGTAAAACCTAATATTTTCTGCTTCAAAAACAGCATAAAACCTTCATAATTAAGTGTCAGGCTGCAGAGAGATACCCTGCTTTCTGCGTGTGATTGGTGGACTCTCTGCAGCAGTCCAACAACCACGGAAGATTGGGGGCTATATGGATAATTCTCTAGCTGTCAAGTCAGCAGGAGCAGTGTTAGGATCAGTGCTAGAGGGAGATAAAATTACATTTCCAATGCTCATATCAACCCAATATTTGCCATACATCAAAAAAGACCATTATGAATTCAGGGAGACACCTAACTTTTCATCAAATCCCAGTCCTCATATTATTCAAATTGCCTGGCACACAGATTTCTAAATGTATGAACCAGTTCATAAATAATGTAATTTTGCACAGATAAGACAAATTAATAGCCAACTTCACATATTTAGATAATTTCCAGTGATTACAGGAGGAAAAAAACAACTGATAAGTCAAACACTGTATAATCCTGCCTGATATTGATCAAATGGTCTTCCTAGAAACCAGAAATACATCCACAGAGCCAAAAAAGCCACAAGCAACAGGTCAGACAGTAAACCCCCCCCAGGGATTCCCTTCAGCAATAGCCAAGTTCACTGTTTGCCCGGGGCAATACGGAATAGAGCAGCAGCTACAGCTGACATACAAGTGCTGTAAGTAAATGCATTCTGCAGAGAAAAATATTAGTATTTATGGGGAAAAAGCCCATCTATATAAGAAATATAGTTAAATGTCTGCAGTTTCACAGCTCAGGCAGTGAGTGGTCTTATCTGTACTAGTCGGAAGCTAATTGAGCCTTAATGTAAGCCAGCAAAATCAAACATAGGCTTAATAATTCATTATTCTGATTTCTGATCTGATTTCATCTTAAGTATTTTTGTTGACCAATTTAAAAAAAAATGTAATTCGATAGTGCCTAAAACACAGAACTTGCTTTATGAGCTGAAATATTCAGCAGTAAGCCCTATATAAGATGGAAGGCTTTGTTACATACAACTAGGTATTTGCATTAGAACTGGACATGACATTAGAACTGGACATGACATGACTGAGCAGACATGAGAAAATATAAAGTATGCTTTTTTTTTTTATAAAGTTTTGCATATCATGGCGAAGAACCATCTCTCTGTTCATTAATTATTGACCGAACTTAAATGTAGAAGCTGTATGTGAAAAACTAAATACATAGACATAAGGTCAGACCATGCAATGCTCAGTGAAGATGCAAAAAAAAAAGTGCAGCATCTCAAATTCACGCAAACCACAACCTGTAAGTTATTGATCATGACAGTATAATAAAAAAAAAAAAAACTTAAGTATTTTTTGTTTTTGGGAAGGATTGAAATAATTGGGAAGGAAAAAAAACAGGTTACATTGACTTGCCTTCAGGAAAACCAAAAGACTTCAGGAACAATGGCAGATGAGATAAAAAAAAAAATGTCTGTTTTTTGCCAAACATAATGGTGTGTATTGTGACCAAACACAGAATATGAGCACAAACACCTCATATCAATTGTCAAGTATGGTGGAGGAGAAGGAATGACTTGGACTTGTCCTGCACCCACAGGGCCTAGGCACCTTGCAGTCATTAGGTTGACCATAAATTTCACTGTATACCAAAATATTCTAGAGTCAAGTCATGTAAGAACATCTGTGTGACTGCTAAAGCTTGGCAGAAATCGCGTAAAGCAACAGAAATCCCAAGCACAGAATAGTGGCGAAAGAAAAGAATCAAGGTGTTGCAATGGCAAAAGTCAAAGTTTAGACCTCATCCTTTTCAAAATGTTGCTGGACCTTACAAAAACCCTGCAATGTCGTTAAGTGTGGGCCAAAATTATTCCACAATGATGTAAGAGGCTGATAAATTTATACAGAAAACTATTACTACAAGCTACTGAATCTAAAGAACCAGATGATTTGTATCCTGATATGTAAAACCTTTACATTAAAATAAAGTATTCTTTTTTTCTCATAGCTGTATATGTATATTAAAACATTTTGCTTTTACCTAAAACAGATAAAAATCTTTATTTAGGCTATATTAGATTGGCAAACAATGGATTTATTTGCAGAAAGCCTGTTTCTTTTAGTTCACTTTTTTCCTTTTTATTAGTTTCTTCTGCAGAATTGCTACTTCACCAATTTTAATGATTTGTAGCTCAGTCACTCAACGATTTAGTGTTTATTAACTGGCATTCATGATTTGGAGTGGTGCTTAATGACTGCACAAAACTTGCCCATTGGACATGGTGCCTAGGGCTATGGCATTTTCAGATCACTAGCTCAGCTATACAATCTGACAGGGCTGTGAAATGACTTTTTGCCTGGATGTACCATGGCTGGTAAAACAGCGCCTATATATATTTAACCTGTCTATTTAGCTATATGGCTGGTTTTCAGCTAATTCGTGCTTCCTCTATATCCTGCTGTACTACATGTCTTCATCTGCAATAAACTCCATCCAAGCGCAGATAATGTATTCACAAATTTATTTCTTTTCACCTTTTATTGGCCTCGCTGTCATCACTCTTCTATATTTTTAAACTTGTGAATTCCAAGAAAAATAGAGAATGGTTTATTAAGAGTATGTATGCAGCTTACTGCAGCTTCAGGCGAATTAGATAAGATTTATATATTAATAATGCTCTTTATAAAGCCACAGCTCTGAAGTCCACATTCTTTTCACTAGTTAGTATGTCTGACAATATAATCATTTTGAGTTTTTTTCATTTGCAGATACCTAAATCTTGGGCAGAAGATCTTAAGTGTGTTGTGATACCGCAGGAAGAAATATTTTTACACCATTCGAATCTATTGAACCATATTCTGTCATAACACTGATTCTTAAA
The DNA here is from genome assembly GCF_032062135.1 of Pyxicephalus adspersus. Lineage (NCBI taxonomy): Eukaryota > Metazoa > Chordata > Amphibia > Anura > Pyxicephalidae > Pyxicephalus > Pyxicephalus adspersus. The sequence goes on from NC_092858.1 coordinate 26,137,517, forward strand.
CCTTAAATGATTGTAGCTTCAGGAATCACAAACTCCTCCAAGTCCAGTCTAGAAGCCAATCCTTCCACTGACAACAAACACTGTTTTCTGTCTCTGTGCTAAATAGAAGTCACTTCTCAGAATATTGTAGACGGGAAAAACTATCCTTCCTCACCTGCAAATGGGTATGTTGCTTAAATTGCATATATTGCTTACACTGGCCACTTTTCACTTCTGATTTCATACCATGATCAGATCTAAAGCGAATATGATGGGAAATCAGAAAATATAGATAGGTACACAAGTCATGTCTTATGTATAAAATATTAATTAAATCTGAAAGAACTTTAAATTACTTGATATTCATGAAAAATTTTCAGAAGGGGAGAATATTGTAAATGTGTACTTCTGTTGAAACTATGGAGTTTCTGAGCGAAATTGGCATTGGATTAGTACCAGGCTTCAGCAGCCCAATTCCTGGACATGCACATGGTGTGTTTATAGAAGATACACAGATTATAGCAATGTTTCAACAAGGGTCCTGTGGAATCCTAGGGTTCCTCCAGAGATTTTTAGGAAGTCTTTGAGCAAAGCGCAATTTGTGCCTCTCTGGTCAGTTTAACAGACACCAATGATCTTGTTGACTATCTGTATTGGAGACATTCTTCCCAGTGGCAAACAAACAAAAACATTCTTCCTAATGACCACGTCGTGTACTGTTAGCTGTGGATATAGTAATTATATCAGGGGTTCCCCCATGGTAAAAAGGTCGAAAAACACTGGCTTAGAGTCTAAAGTCTCTTCTTCACAAGAACTGGCCGCTGTATTTCCAAATAAATTATGCAATTACTAGGCTCTTGTTCCAATTTTAATTGGGATTAATGAGTGTCTGCGAACAGAGATCATTTTTACCTAATACAGGAGAAGAATCTTCAGAAGAGCCTGGATTTTCACACTTACTGTACAAATAAGGCAGGCTACAATTTGTAGTTTTAGATGTAATTGTGGGGGGGGCTCCTATAGTGTCTAAGTTGTACTTGTTGCCCTCTCCTGAACTCCAATCTTAACCAAAGCCATGCAAGACACTGGTAAGGTGCATCTGTGGTGCCATCAGGAATGAAGTGCATCCCAAGAAACTAGTCCCTACTATTACATTTTATATAGTTGCTATACATATTAAAAAGTAAGTGTGTGTGTGTGTGTGTGTGTGTGTGTATATGTGTGTGTGATATAAGTCATATTACATCCACTTCAAATTTGAATATGAGGATTTTAGATCTCATTTGTGGCCAGTTGTCTTTGAAACGAAACATTTTATTATACATTCTAATTTTCAGCTCCCTTACTGGTGTTACATCATTCCAGGAATCCCTAGATCTATACTTTTGGGAACTCCAACTGGAGATTAGGTTTCTTGAATTTTTGTACATTAAGGCTAAATACAATGGCAATATTTTAATTTTCCTGATTGCACAAAACTATTGTCTTTTATAGATTGAGGTCAGCAAACTAAAACAAATTACAGCCAGTAAGGCAAAATAAGGGACAAAGGAAAGAAAAGCATCAATAAATAAATAAAAACAATGAAAAAAAATTTAAAACTCCCACAGCCACCAATAACAGATTGATACAAGCTGTGACATAGGAGATGAAAGGAGAACGAACTGGTATTGTTAGATAGGAAAGGAGAATCATATCTATAGTGTTCTATACAACTGACCTAAGTCAACCTGCATGATCCAAGTTATTCACCTAAACAACATTAACAAAGTTTTAAATATGACCCACACCTACACAACATATGAAGCTTCTGGCTTTCAGAGAATGGAGCACAATGGCAACAGTGAGCTATCAGATAATAAAGATGGAATATATATCTAGAGAACGCCACACCCCATCCAGGATTCAGAGGACCCCAGTAAGCAATAAATACCTTTACAAGCAACTAGTGGTATAAGCAGGGACCTTAGGTTTTCTTGAATATATGCAAAAATAAAATTTTGTATACAATATGTTACCAAGTGCAATATGAAGCTGTTTATGTTTTCAAGTTCCAATATAAAGTTTCTCTTACTGACACTGGCAGTACTCCATATAACGGCTGCTTTCAGATTGTTAGCACACAACTCAGACTACAGTCAGTCTATGATTTATCAGTAATCGGATTGTGAAACTTCTTTCCCTTCTTATCTCTTCCTGTAATGAAAACTCCAATAAAGGAGCGACTACAAAGCAACCTATTTATCAGGAGCCCACTTAAAAAATGTTAAGGTGCGTTGGGCTAAAACTAATAACATCCCATACAGCAGTACTATAATTTCAGATTAAAGCGAACATCTGCTTTGTCAGTGCAAGGAAGATCACAATGGTATATTTTTGACAGCTATTGGAAGCCCAAAAAATATATACCACGTACATCCAAATATAGGCCAACATATAATAAAAGATACATAAAAAAATGTCAATCACTGCCCAGAATGATCATTCATGATTGTCCCTGCTGTTCCTCAACATTTTTTGGGGAACCATCATGTCGAATCTTTAAACAACTTACATGAATAACAGCTTCTGCCAATTCCCATTTGGTCTCTGCCTACCTTTTTTTTTTTACTTTAGACTAAATAAAATACATTTTTGTATTCATAAATGTAAATATACATTGTTTAAAAAATCAATGAACTTCTAGCTACTCCCTTAGTGCCACGTCAGGCTGGCGGCAGAAGGTGTAAAAACTTATGTCAAACTTATTACAAATCCAGTAACCATGTGATGCAAAAGTCTCCAAGTTAAAACATTTTAAAAACATTATTTACCTTCCCTGAATAGGCCAAATCTCCCATATTTTCTCACACCCTCATCTTCCAAATATTGCAGTCCAAAGAAATTATTCCAAATCCAATCCAAAAAGCAGTGGGAGGAACTGGTTGGGAGTAAAAATGCCGAGATTCACATCCACCAAAACGCCATCTCCTACTTTTATACAGCAATGTGGCATAACCTACATGAAGGACAATTCTTAGTGTTTAACCATTATTTTAGGCCTGGTGGAAAGAAATTGTAGATGGGTGGCAGCCATTGTATTGTGACCCAACTCTTCAGTAACCACCTAAAATCAGCCAGATGGTTATTGCAAAGTGTCGGGTGGTGCGCCCGGCTAAAAGGGCCTGGGGAGATCACTGATGCGGATATGAATTCAATTGAGCAATGCTGAGTTGCTGCCACACAATTGCAGAAAGCTACACTGGAAGTATTAAAGGCACTTCTTGGACTTTCAGTGTGTGGGGGGGGGCAAGTAAAAAAACAATACAATTCCTCTTATGTAAGTGCTACAACCTAATGGGTGTGCACCTAATATTACCACTAAATATATACAAATAATTTTGCAGGTAAAACATTTTTTCAGTAGTGAGCCTGAAATTCAGGTTGAATTCGGTTATGTGAGAATTATAAACCAGTCTACATAAACCCACTGAATTTACACAGATATAACTGATTAGATGTTTGGTCCCATTAAATTAATTTCTACATTTGTTAACCATTGTATACCAGGACGGCTTGCTTAAAAAAGCAGGTAGTTGTGGCTGAGTAGTTAAGGTGAGGAGCTTAGATTTCACACAATACAAGAGGATAGAAGCAATAAATGTTTTTAAAACAAGTGAAGGCTTTCCTGATCTTGTTCCACCAAGAATATCGCTGTAGAGCCCATCCTACTAATTCACTTAGCTGGGCAGCTTCTTAATCTGCACATGTGTGGAAGAATATACATTGCTTCCTATAGAAAGTCAATCCACTTAAAGGAAGTATAAAAGAATAGATGATGATTGCTTGCACATGCACAAATAAAAAAGGGTGCCAGGGGTGGTACACTTTGCAGAGAAGCACCGTACATTAACGATTGTAGACATAAACAGGAACAGGTGAGTATAACTTTGAAGGAATGGAAGGTCAGTTAAAAAAAATAAATAACTACAGGTGCAGATCCTGGGCCTCAGGATCAAGTGATCCCACATGGCACATTGCCCGCCGCTTAGTCAAAATAAAGAACCAGCGCCTGCACATTTGAGTAGTACTGCCGCCATTCATTCTTTATGGGGTTGCTACATGTAGTTTAACAACCACAACCTACTGGTCAGTGTGAATATAGCCTAACGGTCCTATAAGTTTTGTTTTCTTATCCTAATAAAGGAACTGCACTTTAATTTGACTCAGTGTTCCTAAACTTTAGAATAATACCAGATATCGGTGCTTAGTGAAAGCTTCCTTAGAAAAATGAAATTCAGAGCAACAGTATTTCAGCCAAACTAACCTTATAAAATGCTTTTTTATGTAGTCATTTCAGTATTTGATATCAGCTCGCTAATCCCCAGCATTTTATGACTAGCACAGTCTATTAGGAGTTCAGTTCTATCAATAGTGCGGCTTTTTAGTGTTGGAATAAAACGAATGGCATATCACTTAGGATTATTTGCCTGAATGCAATAACCTTGCAAATTCCTCCGGAGCACCATCTCCTGTGCCATAACAGTAAACTCCAAATATTAACATAAAGGAGATGGCATTTCAATGATGGCACAGAAGATTGACTTGCACATTTTAATTTTGTGTATTTTATTCTGTTTGATTTCAGTCAGTAATTTACTGTTCCAATAGAAACACAATGTTTTATCGAGACCTCAGTCCAGTAATCACTGCCTTCATCTAATACCAAGTATTTCAAATAAAAAGCATTTTTCAGAGATGGCGTGTAATGGGAATACAGAGTTTGAAACATCATTTGTTGCAGAAAATGGAAAAGTATATAGGTTTTATTCATATTTAATAAAATTACTTTAATTTCTTTAATGCAGTTTCAACAGGAATTAATGCATCATTTTGATAACTCCATTTCATAAACAGAATTGCTTCACATACATGTCAGGCAATTCAATTAGGGCCATGCACAATAGATTTACAAAGATAAGGGGGTACATTTTAATAGCAGTAAATCTGACATTGACTACAGGGTAATATGTAGTGGTTAATAGCAGTAAATCTAACATTGACTACAGGGTAATATGTAGTGGTTACAGGTACATGTGTAGTGTTCTCCCCAGGCCCTTTTAGGTGGACCACCATCCAGATGTTTTCAGTCACCACTCACGCTGTTTTTGGGTGGCTACAGTAAAGTTGGTCACAATACAAGGGAACTGGCCAGTTGTGGCAGAGTAGAAAGACTTTGGAAAAATGGGACATACCAAGGGGGTGGGCATTAAAAACTTGGAAAAAAGTATAGAGGGGTGGTGGAAAGCCCACAGAATTATAGAGGTTATTGAATTCCTATGGCAACAACAACTGAGAACACATAGGAGTAGAACAGAGTGGTCACTTGGGCAGAATGAAAAGGTTGATGGGTAGTGAACAAAACACTTTCATTGGTATATTTCACAGATCAAAGGGGTGTAAATCGGAAAAGTTCATTGTTGGGAACTTCATAAAATTCTAAGTGTGGGGCGAGCCATTTTTTTGTTTATTACTGGTATCCATGACTCCGTTACTCCTACTTCCCGTCCTGCTGACCGCGATTTCAACAGAAAAGAAGATGGGACATATCTGCAACAAAGACACCAAGAAAAAAAACTAATACGGGCACTTATCTACAAACTGCAAACATTTTTATATCTGTCTGTGTTGCAGATAGAGAGTTCTCTTTACTTGCTGTTTGGTAACATTGTTGGCATGGGCAAGTAGTAAGGGAAGATTTCTCTAATAAAGTCCCAGTAAAAACAACTAACAAATAACAAAAGTAATCCAAAATTAAAGAGAAATTATATGTTGTCTTCAAAAAGAAAGCAGACCTTCCTAACTTCGGCTCACCGATTTTGAAAGGTTAGAAAGAAAAAAAAATAAGAAAATCAGGCTTCTCGCATAACGATCATTCTCAGTGTTAAGGTTAATGCGGAGGCATGGGAGAGAAACATGGGACAACCTTAATCGATGACCAGAGGAAGTTGATCTGGACAAATGTTGCATAGATGCTGGAATATGTCTACAAAGCATTCTTTCATTGGCATCTAACTTCCCAAAGGTTACCCCACATTTACCCAACACACTTATCTGCTTTTGAGGACGCAGGCATTAGGGCACCATGTTCCAAATTTGCCGGAGTTGTTCACAGGCCCAACAATCTGGGTGGTATGGTATGCTAATCTCATATCAGGGATAAACTTATTGCCCATTCCGAGAGGGTACTTCTACTGAAAGGATATGGGGGTCTGCCCAGACAGGACTTGCATCTTGCTTTTTCATATTTTCTGTGCAGTAAAGCTTACCATTATGAGATCCTGGATATCCAAGCAGCTATTCTCTAGTGAGGAGAAGAGTCATATGAAGCATATCTTTATAAATGAGAAGCTTATGGCTGGTGGATAAATATATTAGATTTTTATGTACATGGTGTATCTGAACAGACTTCACATTTTCAGGTGCTCTTAATAATACTGTAGAATTTTAGGTGTAAGAGGGGGGGGTCACTTATCACCACATCAACTGAGCTCATGCTTACCTTTTCCCATTCCAACACTCTTTTTTTGTTCATATTACCTTGATAGTGGGTTATAAACATTTTTTTTTACTTTTTCTGTGGTTTATATTGTAGGGATATTTGGTATTTCTCTATGTATTTTGGTATTTTCTTTATGTCATGAAAATCAATAAAAACTACTTGTCACAAAGAAATTCTACAAATAAAAAGTTAGCCTTAACAAAATCGGCAAGGGGTTAACGCCACATAAATGATACCATTCAAGTAAACAACAATATTTTACAACAGTAATTTGTACACTGAAGCTGCCGTTTCAGCTTGCCAGAAAACCTCCTTTAGCATATCTATATTTTGTTTTTAACAAGACCAGACCAGCAGATATATATCTTCAGTATGTAAAGACAAGCCGCTGAAAGCCTTGAACTGCCCCTCTCTACAAAAGAAGACCACTTTCTTTTTCTACGATGACAGATTTCATAGCATTCCCTTGAATGACTTACAATGTAGAAAGAACAGAAAAAGCTATTTAAATACATTCAACAGGTGAAAGTTATTCTCAAAGTATACATCAAAATGAAGCAATCTTTAAAGCTATTCAGTGAAAGAATAAACTCAGAATCTGGGGAAAAAAAAGAATAGGATTGAATAATCCAAATTGGAACGCTCCACAAGGTGAACATCTTCGGGAAAAAAAAATTACATAGCACCTATTAATGGAGGACTAGAGTCAGGAGAAAAAATTGCCTGAAAGCATGAATAATATTCTATATAGTGTAATACATTTTATCTATATATTACAATATATGACCCAGAAGAACCCATTTTACATTGTTACAAAGCCATTATTGCAGAAAAGGAACATTTTTGTTGTAGAATCAAAGTCCCCCCTATGGTTAGCAGCACTTGGAATACAGCAGCAGCAAGATGACAACTGCAGTGATTAAAGTGCCGGTGTGTTCAATTACTTGTGAACATGCAATTAATTTGTACGGAATGCCTGGACGGAGAGGTGCAAACATAGGCAGACTATTAAAAACAGACTAAGCATGGACCAGATGTTATTGCAGATTTCTGGCTAAATAACAACCCTTAACCCCCCCCCCATCCTCTAACGCAGCTTTCGCAACCTTTTTAACATTAGGAAACCCTTAAAAATAACTTTTAGGTCTTTGGGAACCCTTGCTGTAATTATTATATCCACAGCTCACAGTATGTTAGTGTGGTGGTCTGTAGGAGGAATGCCTCCTAAACATTTAAATGCACTTTTACTCAGCTAACATCCAGTCACATGGGGATCATGTTTACCAGAGGTGAGGTCTTTTGTGATGAAGGTTTGACATTAGTGTGAGCGGGGCAGCTGGCACACTTGCAACACTGGACTAGCTGCCCCTTGCAGTCGGAAACGGGTGATGGATTTAGGTGAGCATATCTGGATCGTTGCTGCTCCAGCTATCTTGTTGCCTATTCTTGGTTTGACATTGGCTGTAAAATACAGTACATTTCTCTAAA
>NC_092858.1:26146693-26148412 GCF_032062135.1 Pyxicephalus adspersus
GAATGATTGCAAGCAAGGATATATAAATGAAAGATAAATAACAAGCATGTCATCATTTATAAGCTTATCCTATCTGATTATACGGAATATTCTGAATTTGTAATATCCGAACAATAGGTGCACTCTTAATATAGTTCAGCTTCTTTATTTTCAGCCAAATCAAATAAAACTGCAAATACAATCTTGTATTTTCTTCCTTTGAGAGCTTTAGGGAAACTCAAAAGACATGCAGTTCTAATGTTATTTTACTGCCTTGTAAAGTAATCTGCATACACTCAGCCCTCTAACCATTAAATATTATTAAATAAAGCGTTTATTTTACAACTAAACTCTAGTCCGATATAAAGGATTCAAATCAATGCAGCTCTAATCACTAATTTCACTTGCTATTAGTCTGTTGAAGCCTAGTGTACAGTCTTTACAGCAGAGGTAACACAGGTGGAGAGAGAAGCAGCAAAATGCACCAATCAGGTGTACCACAGTAGAAAGAGGAGTGTGGAGTTAAAAAAATAAGCATAGAAAGTAAAGAGGGCTTTGCTCATGAGAGGAATAAAAACATATGTTCTCAAGGGTACATATTAGGCCCTGGGGAGCATGGTTGCTTGCAAAAAACCTGAGGTGAAGTTGCGGTGTGTTAACTGTTTCCTCAAGCAAGAGAACTGCTGCCTCTGGTGAGACACTACATGTAGCCCTATAGACAATAAATAGGGGTGGCTGTACCAGTAACCCTAAGTGGTGCTATCTGTCAAATGTGCAGACACGGATTCTTAAGGAACCAGTGCTGTGGTGCTAGTGACAAAGTGGCTGGCAATGTGTAGGGAGCAGTGCGAGATAGCTCGATCCCAAAGCAGGTCTGAACCTGTCCTTTCAGTATTTTGTTTCATTATTTTTATTTAAAAGTTAATACAGAAAAAAATAAAAGAATACGTCAGGCAATGAAACAAAAAGTTATTTGTACACATGGCAAAATATAATAAAAACATAGAACTGACGACTATCCACCATGTCAAAAGGTAAACAAAAATAAAGAGGGAAACTGGGAATTTATTGGACATACAGTCAAGTATATATTGTATTCCATCATATTCTTTCATAGAGTAAATATTATATCTACAAATGTTGCATAAAAGTATTTTCTAAAATCAAAGGATAGATGTTTCTAATAATGCCTCAAAAACACTGGAGATATTCGTCAATACAATACAGAAGTTGTCCTACTCCTAAACTATAGCCAAGATAAAAAAAAAAAACTAACAATAATAATTAAAAAATTAATAATAATAATATATAAATTATATATTATTATTATAATTGTATATTAAATATATATTATTATTAATAATAATAATTAAAAATCATGTCACAACAAACTAACTTTCTACCCGACGCGTTTGGCTGCTTTGGCTTTCTCAGGGGAGAGTTGGAATAAGTGAATTTCTTGTTGGTCTTAGGTATGTATCATCCAAGGATAGTAATGCACAAAAGCACCTCTGTATTTTATATAGGTAATAAAGCTGCTGCTGAGATTAAATAAACATCAGTTATGGTGGAAGTCAGAAGAATAGCAGGAACCCAAACCAGATTCCCGGCAACAGAAGCACGGAGATACAGACCAAGGAAGAGGAGGTCCTCTTTTATTAAAATGCAATTATCCCCTATGTGCCCAAACCAATGAGGACACAATTATGTCCAAGGCCTGATAAAAAAAAAAAAAAAAAA
>NC_092858.1:26148455-26167319 GCF_032062135.1 Pyxicephalus adspersus
AAAAAAGAGAGAAAGAAAGGAAAAGAATAGGAGAACTGGATCCCACTCACAAGGCAGAGATCCCCTTTCTAGAAGTCACTTGATAAGCAATGCATAATCCCTAAACGCCACTAATGAGTCGTGAATCTTGTCTGCCATAAACCTATCGGAAATACCAAGAGTTTCCGTTTCACAAATGTCACATCCCTAAGGATTAAGCACAATCAGGGCTTCAAAAGGGACCTTTTAGAAACCTTTGCAGCATTTTTTTCCAGCTCTCTTTATTTGCTTTGGCTTCATCTACCTGTGGTGTGTTAATCATTTCATGATACTTGTATATCATCTAACCTCACCTCTCCTTTCCACATGTAGAATTGTCAATGGAACTACAGCTTACTTTAGTAATGGGGCATCATATCTACAAATTAGGCAAACATAGACTTCTCTATTATGTAAATGAAAAAATGAATATATGCCTGGCATTGTTATATTAAACTACATAGCAAATATTTATGATGAAGAAAAAAAAGTAAGTAATTAAAGTGCTTCTACACACTGAGAATGTTTTTCAATGTGCTGGTGAAGATAAAACCTGAAGAAATTCAGGTGCATTCACACATCATGACGAATAAAAGGAACTCAGAATCTCCTGCCCTTAGCTGGAAACACATTGGAATCTCAACTTCTGTGTCCTAACGTCACCTAAAGTTGTATCGATGGGGTAGCCATCCTGAGGTTTATAGCTTTTTTTTTCCCTGTGAGATGCACTAATGCAGAAAGCATATCATTATTACAGTAAATGGAAGCAGAACCATTGTCCATGTTTGTTCTTTTTTAAATGATTTTGTTTAAATTGGATTTTAATGTGCTCCTGGTTATTTATCCCATTTTCCTAGGATATTTTCCAAAGCAGCTTTTCTTGATTATAGAGAAAACATTTTCATCTCTGGCTGTATGAAAGGGAGGATAATTTTCACCTTGTAGAAAAAGCAGAAAAAAAAAATCTGTTTATATACACAAATTAGAGATCTTGCCAATCTCACCTTGGCATATTATCCTCAAAACCACTTAACATGTGGAGAACTTCTTAGAAGCCTATTACAGTTATAATGCCCATATACACTCCAGTATTGCAAACTCCTTTTACAAGATAAAAAAGGATTCTAACGAGCACACACGGATGTAACCATTTGTACGGAACACTTTGTGCCAATTTGCTATTTTTTCAACTTGTTTCAGCCACTTCTGAAGCGCTCTTCACACCATTCCGCTAGTCAATTCTCCACCACCTTTGCTCAGATAGCAGATTGTATCCCTGATTTCACCAAAAGGAAAAGCACAAAATGGAAAAAGAAAGAAGGTAGTTTTTGGAATGGACAAGCATTAGCTTTACTTATCATTTTCAATAATGGCCTTGTTAAAGTGAAAGTCCTCAGGCAGGTGGGTATTGCAGAAAGGAACAGCCGATGGCCCATCTGCGGTAACTGTTCTTAACTGCCTGATCGCGGGCCAGTTGTCAAACTTTGCATGCACAGCTCAGTATTGATTGTGAGGGAAACCCCCAGAGCCCACCAAACTCCTTGTACATGCCCTTATCTCTCATTTGGACTACTGTAACATCCTCCTCGCTGGTATTCCACTAACCCGACAATCTATTATGAATGCTGCAGCCAGACTCATCCATCCTGCCCACCAACCCTCTTCTGCTGCATCTCTTTGTAGTTCACCTCATTGGCTTCCATTTCAACCGAGAATAAAATTCAAGCTCCTGTGCTTTGCCTTCAAATCCCTCCACAGTTCTTGTCCAAATTATCTTTCTGGCCTGATAGAAAAATACTCCCCTAGTCGCTCTCTTCGTTCCTCTAGTGACCTACTAATGACTTCCTTTTTGCTCATTTAAAAGAGCACTTAAAATCCATCTTTTCAAACTTAAACTTCTTTCTTCTTTCCTAAAACCCTCACTACTTCCCACCACTCGATATCACTCCTCCTATTGTGCGATACCTCCCCCACCTCCTAGATTGTAAGCTTTTTCGGGGCAGGGTCCTCTCCTCTTCCTGTGTCACTGTATCTTTCATTTGAACCCTGATTTAATGTACAGTGCTGTATAATATGTTGGCGCTATATAAATCCTATTTATTATAGAAATAATCATAACCCAGCAATCTCAGCTTCCCTTGTGCATGCCTGTGGGGGGGGTTATTGAACTCCCACATGCATGTGCAGGAGTTTGGGTTGGCCAATCAAGATGGCTGAAGATCCTGTCCAGAAAGACAGGACGACGGAAAAAGTGGCACCCTGCAATGGAATGGGGATAGGCAAGTATTGGGGGTTTAATGCTGCTTTACCAGTATTCTTCACTTTAATTTACATTTCTTGTGTTTTGTACATCGCTGGAATGCAAATAGCGCAGATGCCAATGAAAGCACATCCCAGTCATTGTACTAATTTACATGGGTGTAGTACATGACTGAACATGGCTTTCCAATGTTTCCATCAGGAACCATGACCGATCTTGTTCACATAAAATCAGCTCATTTATCCTTTGGCTGTGGCTAAAATATTAACACTAACCTAAACCTGCAGCTTTTTTCTGGCCAAAAGTAGAAAAATACATCTTTTATATTTAATTTCACAAATAGCCCATCTAGCATATTTTCTACAAGGCTAAAAGGTTCCCACTTCTATTAGAAAAAAAAAACAGGATTATGCTGTTTTCATCACCCTAGTCATGCATTTTCTTTCATACCTCATAAGCCTGATATGCGCCTTGCGGAAATGGAAAGTGCCTATTAATCAAGATCAAGTTATGCATGCTAAGAAACTCTAAGATTGGAAGAAAATTGAATCTTCTTGCATATAGTTACAGGAAAGTAAAAAAATAAATTGTTTCTCAGGGTTTTCCATAAAATGTATGGAGGGAGGAGGGTTATGCAGGAAGAGTCTGGTTAGGATTTTTTTCTGGTAAGCAAACTGTTGTCTTAATTGCAATCGCCTATACTTTACCAAATTGAGCATGACATTTTTTTCATTGTATAATCTGTCTTTCTTAGGAAGCAAAAATGTTCATTGAAAGGATAATCAGGTATGTTTGAATTTGTCTTTCAATAGCATGACAGGGAACTTCAAGCAAACTGACAAACCAAAGCAAAAGCAAAAGAAGAAAAAGCTACCCTTGAGCTTCAACATCAGCAGTGACGGAGAAAGAAGCAGTGGATGAACCCTAAAAAAAAAAAAAAAGTATAAAGTAGTCAGGGGTAGTTTTTTTAATGGACAGAGTGAAATCTCATCACTGGGCTTGCTGTTACTTTATTATCCAATCAGAAGGCTGAAGTTGTGTTCTCTATACTCATATTCAGCTTCAATGCAGGATAGGAATCTGGCTGCACTGAACTGTAAATTATATGGCAGGTCAACAGAAGTCATATGTATAGCAAATACAGGCAGTCCCCGAGTTAAGGACATCCGACATACAGACATGTCCTAAATACAAACGGGGCTTCCCTGCTCGCTCGTGTGCAGGACAGAGGCTTGATGGGGGGAGGGGGCGGTTTGAATGACTTGTAAAAGTAGTCTTTTGCTAAATACAGCTGAGGCTGTGAGTGATCTTAAAAGCTGAGCTGATCTGATCTGTAACATCTTGTAACTCTTTAATGAGAAAGACAAACTCTGCAGTTGTTTCTTTTTGCATATCAAAGCACAGCTTGCTCCAGAAGGTAATGAATGTCTAGGCTCTATAACGTTTTTTTTTTTTTTTGCTTTGTTTGTGATTAACTCACAATGAGGATTTTATACAGTAACTGACACCACACTGCCTAATATTATGTTGAGACAAACATCTGTCCTAATTGCATTAAATTATTGTACCTGTTCCAACCTACATTCAAATTCAACTTAAGAACAAACAGTCCCTATCTTGTATGTAACTTAGGGACTACCTGTACTCTGCTAATAGCCCAGACTTCAGATTTAAACCCTCAGGCTTGAGCTGTCCCTGAATTGCAGCATTACCTATAAAAAGGTCAAGTATTCGGCATAGTAGGCTTATACATATAATCAGTGGACACCAAGAGAGCGCTTTTACCTGCCACAACTTTCCTTTACATCCTCTACAGAAATACAGTTATCTTTTTTTAAATGTGTTTATGCCTTGTAACATTATTCAGAGCCAAATTATAACCAGTAAAACAAGAAAATATTCTGTGAAAATAAGGGGGGGGGGGTGAAGTTGGTTGACTGACTGGGTAGGAGGCAAGTTGTTGAGAAAACTGTTCTTTGGTCAGTATTTTTGAATAGAAATCATTTTGAATGCGAAAACCTCATCTAACCAGTTCAGTAAATCAATATCGTGTAGAAAATGTTCTGTTTTTTGTATTGTTCACAAAAAGCTTTTTGTAAATGTATTCACCATTGAAGGTTCCCTGACAATTATTTTCAAATGTGGTTTCAAAATATGTTACAGGCAACACATACTAAACTTCCTTCAGGCAGGTTCTTCAATGTCTGGTCTGTCATTTATGGTATTTATGGTATAGGCTTACTTCTATAATCAGGGTTATGTTCATATTCTTATTGGACCAAGGTTGTTAGCAGCATACCCTTGGGTTCAGTGGGTGCACGTGGCATACATTTTAGAGGAAATATTACTGGGGGAGTCAAAAAAGAAGGTAGATCAAAGACCTAATAATAGCTCTTCAGGGCAGGCTCCTCTCCTCCTCCTGTGTCACTGTCTGTATCTGTCATTTGCAACCCCTATTTAAAGTATAGTGCAGCATAATATGTTGGTGTTTATTAATAATAATAATAATAATTAATAATGTTACTGTTTATTAATAATACTAATGGCATGCAATGCCAAGCCACAATTTCCAAAACAAATTAAAGAGGTCCTTGTATTAACCCCCCTGGCGGTATGATTAAAAAAGATTTTTTAAATGCAAAAGCGGTACATTTAAAAATCCTCCTAATTTTACATTGCCCGCCCGGTCCTGCCTACCTGCCTGCACGTTCCCACCCGCCAGGCGCGCACTCCCAAGCAGATTCCCAGCCAGCATCTGCTTCCCCTAGCCTCGCGCCCCCAACGATTACACACTGAGGACACAGATGCCAGCCATCACCAGCTTGCACAGATACCTGGCCAGCATCAGAGGAGAAGACGACACTGACATCGCTGGAAAACACCGCCAGCACCACTGGAGGACACTGCTGGGTAGGACGATAACAAAGTAGGAGTTTCAACCTCCCTAGAAATTCCACCCCGGGGTGTGGCTCGGGATAATCCCTTTTTACATAGAAAATCCACTCTCAGCCACACTAGGGAATACCTCCAAGAAGGTTAAAGAGGTACGGACACCAGAGAAAAAATCCGACCCCCCGTACAATGAATTAGTCCAGTTTTGAGTAGCAGTTCACAAAAATGATGTTGAAAAAAAAACTTGAGGGAGTGCAGTAAAAGGTAACTAAACTGATAGGAGGAATGAAGGAGCTCAGCTATGAGGAGAGATTAGCAGAACTGAATTTATTCTCCCCGGAGAAAAGATGATGAGATCGTTATGCATAACCATATAGTGAACATCTTTTAAAGCTACTCACTTTAAGGTTATTAAAAAGGACAGGGGGCGTTCTTTAAATGTGGAAGACAAGAGGATTACACCCTGCATAAGGAAGTGATTCTTCACAGTAAGGACTGTGTAAATCGGGCATGGGTTCCCTCAGCATGTAGTATCAGAAGATTGTTTTAAGAAATCGTAGAATGCATTTCTAAATGCACAGAAAAGAACTTGGCGTTAGGGTTTATAAATATTGACACCAAAAGATCGCTGACCTAAGGAATGTCAAATTATCCCAATAAGGGGATCTGAAATTTTTTTTACCAGTTGACAAATTGAAACATTCTTTGTAAGGGTTCTTTCACCATTCTATGGTTGCTGAATAGAACTTGCAGGCTTTTTAGTATATGAATGTTTTTATTGTCTTTTCTTGTTCTTTTTTTCCTTTTGGTGACTCAGACAGACTAATGCTGTAACATACATTCATTGGGTCCAAATTACACCACTGTGTCACACATACCTATATTGCTTGTTTTGTCTGCATGCAGGTAGAGTATTACTTACCTTCTCAGTCTTGTAGTTTTCCATCCCGCCGTTAACAGTTGTATCCACCAGTCTCCCGAGGACCCTGCCGTTCTCCAATTAGTTTTGTCAGCATCTCTTTCATGATTATATACAATGGCTGCTACTTCTGCATCTTTCATGATTAGGTAAAAAGCTGTCCAACTAGCAGACTGCTGGACCTTCTTTTGAAGAGATGGCCTACTGCTTGCCCCTCGCAGCCAGCACCTTAAAGCGCCCAAGAGCCTCCCAGGATGCGTGACGATGGTACAGCACCCCTCAATTTGCGATCGCCTAAGAGCAGAGCCTCCCAGGATACCATTGCCATGCATCCTGGGAGGCTCTTGGGTGCTCCTTCTGCGCATGCGAAGAAGCCCTTTGGTGTTTTTCCCCCAAACTATGTCACCCAAGCTCACGCCTGCGTCGGGTGATGTAGGAAGAAAAACCCGGAAAAACAGAAAAAATGGCGGCGCCTGGTGCGCCATCCCGAATACAAGGACGACAGGACCGGGTGGAAGAAACCTCCAGATGGATGGAGTGCTCTGCGAGATTGAAGGCAAGCGTATATTTTTTTTTTTTGTTTTGGGTAGTTTTGTGTTTACTTCATCTTTAAAGGTTTGTTTAATGGTAGGGAATAGCAGTGTCAGGCAATGCAAAAGGAGCAAACCTCATTGCATCTGACAGAAGATTGTGCAGCACAGGCAAGATCTGGTGTGTCAAAAACAGATGAACATGGCTAGGAGGTTTTCCTTGTTTCCTGGCTTATATTATTCATTATTATTATTATTATTAAACAGGATTTATATAGCATCAGCATATTACGCAGCGCTGTACATTAAATAGTACACATTGCTAAGGTGACACCTATTTTGTATGACCCCCCTCCCACCCAAACGCAAAAAAAAAGGAACTTTGTAATCTTTACTAAAAACACAGAGAACACAAATTTATGTTCCCTAAAACAGAAAATCAATACAGGTTGAAGAGCACTTTCAAACCTCTATTAATGCATGTGGAAATGCCTGTAAAAACATATAAAGAATTTACATGGTTGCAGGCAGGTCAGTTTGCTGGTAAATGCATATTTTATATGTTTCATTAATGTGTTGACATCTTTAAAACATCTACTGATCCCTGAAGTACTGCAATTAAAGCTTTATCCAGGTATTATCTTTATTAGATTTACAAACAGTATCAAGTCCAACCATTCATGGTGATGAAGTCTCCATTCTCCATTTCATCTGCATATCCACTTCAAATATGATTGTTGCTACCATAAAAACATCTCAACACCTAACAAAATTTGGTAGAACTCCTTTTACAAGTATGTAAACTAGCATTTTAAATTATATATATATGCATGAATACTCACCACATAAAACCCCTATTGTTTTTTTTCAATGACACACAACAGTGATTTCATGCACATGGGACATTATATCTTAAGCTGACAGTTGTGATTTGGTTCACCAAATATTTTTTCAACAGGCTGATATAAATTTGTAGCACAGCAAGGAAAGACACAACATGATGTGACAATACACTGTGGCTGCAGGAACAGATGGTGATATTCCACCATGCTGAGACACGGATAGCTGTAGATGCAATGTGTGCACACTGCTCAGTGTGCCGCTTTCTTAAGGCAATCGTTAGTTGGCCGTATGAAGCTGCCAAATCACAGTGTGTGCAGACTGTACACAGTATTGTCTCTTACTAGTGCTATTAAATTCCAAGACGACTCAACCCAGGCAACAAGGGATGAAAGGCATGTTTTCACAAAGTAAAACAAACATGTTGAAGCTGCTATTATATGTTCTTTTAACCGTAACCATTTGGTTTTTCTATTTCTTGGAAATATGATCAGTAATAAAAATGTAAAACCCTAGAACTATTCCTGTATCAATCAATGAAGTTACTTTTATTTATGTATAACATCAACATCTATTTACCAGTGTTCAACCCAAGGATTTTTTAAGTGGCAGCCCCTGTATTGTGACCCAACTCTTCAGTACCCACTCAAAAACAGCCGAGTGGTTATTGGAAGATGCTGTGTGGTGCACCCAGCTAAAAGGGGCTGGAGAGAAAATGGAAGTACTGACACACACACAGAGGAACAAAAAAATCTAAACTCGCATTGGAGAAGACAACTAATTGGAACACAGTTTTGATAAATTACATTGATGGGGTTGATCTTGCATTACAGAGAGAATGGAATGGACCTACATATAGACAGCATCAGAGACATAAGAAATCATCTTAGAGATGGAAAACTAAAGGCAATTTCTCTTTTTAGTTAAAAGAGGAATTTTGTCCAATCCTTGGGTGTGTCTGGATAAAGAGGTAAACAAAGCTAACATTAGACCCAGAACCCCCATGCAACAGTGCAAGGTAGACCTCACTAAGCCCAAAGTTGCAACTCCTAGAGCTTTTACTAGGAAAGGACAGACATAACATGATGTCTAGGGTCATGCCTAAATATTTCCAGTGAAGGCATAAAAGTTTTTTTGTTTCGTTTTTTTTTACAATAAGCAGTCAGTAAAACGTTTCCAATTCTCCAACATGATCCTGAGGTTGGATTCTAAGTTTTAGAAAGGCGAGACTTAAAAGCAGAAGGTTGTTAGGACAAGTGACCACAGAGACGTCCCAAAATGCACATGCACAGTCCGAAATCTGTAAATTTAGTGGTCCATGACGTCAAAAAAGTTGGGGACCACTGATTTAATCCAACGACATCTTATTGATGGTGAGAAAGACAACATAGGTTGCAAAACACTTTGACTGACGTTAGGCTATGTACACACGTTAGACTTTTGTCGTTGGAGACAGAAGACTGAAGGATGAATGAAAGAGTGATGTACATACAGCGCCATACTGTTCTATGGTGGCACCCCACTGCTCTCTCCTTCACTTGAATTATGTTAATTCGAATGTGGTCGGACAGACGCTGTACACATGTCAGATTCTCGTCCAATACTAGCCCTGAAACGATAATCGGACGAGAATCATCCAACGTGTGTACATAGCCTTACACTTTGGTTAAAGGATAAAATCGTAATCAAAGGCCAATTTTTTATGGATATGTTTTGATTGCGGTAGCTCAGCTTTTAGCCAGATACCTGGAGCAATCAGGCAGATAGGGGGGATTATTAGAGAAGGGATATCGTGTGTTCTTTTCTGCAAAAAAAAAAAAAAAAAACTTGCCTGATCACGGATTGTAAAAGTGAAACTTTAATCTCTCCAAAGGCAACACAGACAACAATATTTTCACATTTCCACCACCAACTGGTCAAATTGCAAATATAAACTAAAAATAAAAAAGAGTAGACCTAATCAATACAAAAAAACAAATGTCTGTGGATTTAGCCCATTTTAATTATATACAGTTGACAATCGAAAATCTGGCCATCGATAATCCGGTTCCTTCAGTTTTCCGGCATGAATTTTGGATCACATTTTCAATACAGGGATTGTAGTACACTGTTTGGCCACTTATGTTTGGATGGCGCTGTTCTCCAGAAACAGCTCTTAGGTCTTGCTTGTTACACTAAATACACCCCGAGACGTCCCTGCTGCCTGCTCCCTGGAACTGTGCCAGATGTCCGCAGTGCTGCGAGAGGAAGGCTGGCCTTTTTGTAGGGGTAAGTATAACTTTCAAAAATCCAGGAACTTTCTAAAATATGGCACTTCTTAGGTCCAGAGGTGGCCAGATTTTTTAATGTGGTGTGTGTATATAATATATATATATCACACACACAAAAAAATGGAGTTGTCATTACAGATGAATTGACAACTTGAACACTTTCAAATGGGAATTCAGTATTTATAGCTGTCTAAAAATATAAAATGCCAGTGAAAAACAAGAACATCTGACAAACAGTGCAGAGAAAAACCATCTTTTGTGAAACCAATATGGGACAAATTTATTAGTTTTTCAGATAAAAGACATGCCTTCATGTTTGCAAAGCATTAACATATGCAACCAAGTATAAACTATAAATATACAGTCGTGTCTCTGGGTAAAGGTTAAAATGTGGGATATGGGCAAGGAGGACAGAAATTGAAGAGAAAACTCTCCAACAAAACAAAATTTATTGGAGGGCCTTGTCTGTTAAAAGTAAAACTTCCTTATCCTTTCCATTTGCCTTTCTAATCACAGTAAACCTTTTAGGTTTTGTTGATACAGCTCTATTACTTTTCATAAAATATTGGCTGCTTTTCCACTGAGCATCCATTTCTTGTAACTAAAGGGGAGCCAAACCTGAGCTACTCTCCAGTCCCCGTTCCCTCTCAGGAGTGCAGGAATTCATTTATTTCCGGCACGCAATGAGAAATCCCAGAGGGCCAGATAATATGGCAACCAAAGCTGATGCTGTGCATACCTAGAGAAGTCAGACAGGTAGGAGGGATTACTGCAAAAGGGACATCATCTGTCCCTTTCTGCAATAATGACCTGCCTGATCATACAAACCTAAAAGTGGAACTTTAGTTCTGCTTTAAATTGATATATGCTCAAGTGAGGCACTCTACTTATTTGCATCTCCAAAATACAAATGGGAGGATTTATGGCCCAATACAGACTTATTGTTCATGTTTCTGGCAGGACAGTGGCATACAAAGATATTAGTACGTCCCTGCCTTCCCGTAGCATATCAGTGGTATGGGTGTTGGGTAAAAGCAACTAACACAAATGAACACAAATGAAGTTCTGACATTTGCCCAAAACGAAGACTAAAACAAATTTTGGATGGAGCAATGCTTTGACACCCTTAACAGATTTGGTCCAATAGATGATAAGCATTTCCTTAGGAAATTAAATTGTATTCTTGAATTGTACACATTTTTTGTAAAAGTTTTTTTTTTTGCCAATGACATTACAGAATTTCTTTGCTGGATCGTGTAACAGTGGCAGTTTTTGCGCATACTTGGACAATAATAGATTAAAACATACCTACAGATAAAAGTGAAATAGTTAAACAATTGGCACATAAAAATTAGTACGATGAATTACCTTTTATCATATTCATTAAATGCAGCTTTGAGATATGTAAAAGTAAGTCTAACCCTTAATGTATGAAACCTTTAGCACAAGTCCTAATTAAAGAAATTCGTAACAAGTGTTCCAGGTTAGGTACCAATAACAAGACCCTTAAGGGAGTACAATGGTGGAACTTGTCTTATTTAAAACTCAAATATCTAAGCAGAGCTCTCAAACTCCGGCCATCGAGGGGTGCACACTTATTAGGATGTGCATAAAAAAAAAAAAAAAAGTACTCTTTGTAAACCTTACCTTAATAAAATGTCCTTTTAAATGAGGTTCCCATCCCTCAAAAAGAATATGTGCAGGCCTTGGCTCTTGAGAACTGAAACTGGACAGCTCTGATCTAGAATCCAGTGATCTCCTTGCTATCCATGTGTGTAGTAGTCTGATCACCCCAAAAGCACTCCAAGGCGGAAGGTTGTGGATGTGCCTCGAAGTCTAGCAAAGCATTTAAAATGATCCCAAATTGTTGTATTTGCGTATTTGAATATAAACAGATCAGTATTAAGGTACTTATTTTTACCGATTTTATTTTAGGCTTATAAACCTGGGGCACTTGGGGCAAACCACTGGGCACACTGGGGCATCACTAACAAAAGTAATCAATAAACATGCCAATAAAATAAACATGAACACATCCATTGTGTGTTATTTATAAAACGTAATGTAAATCACATGGGCTCAGTCTGTAAACTTCTCCCACTTTTTTTATACGTTAAACGATTTTGGATTTTTGAGTTGGTTATAATGGGTCACTTGCTCTTAAATGATATTTTGGTCAATATTGTTGGAAACCAGTAGGTATGTGTCCTTATGTAAAGTGAGTAACAAACGAAAGCAAGAGTTCACTAAACACTTTACATGAGGACACAGCCCCATCTACTGTGTGACCCTAAATATAAAGCAATATTCTATTTCTAATGGAATTTTAAGGGAAAACAATTTGTTTATATTTGAGTATATATGGCATCTGAATCCAATCAATTCAGTTCAAGGAAAGTGGCATAGATTTCACATAACTGACAAAATGTCAATTTCAGACCACTGGTGCTGAAAATTGCACAATTAATTTGTAAGATCTGTAAGTAACTCATGCAATACATGGTGTCAAACTGCATGTATATACAATTAGAAACGTATTGCACCAAATAAAATGCATGGGAGTTGTGCAGTAAAAAAAAAAGCATTTGCTATGCAAAAACCACTAAAGCAAGACTACAGTTTTCTTTGGACAATAAACACAAAGGGCGAGCCTTCTAGAACAATGTGCTGTAAACCTAAAAAGGAAAAAGTTGTTTGTCCACAGCAACAATATACATTTGTAAAGCAAATTAAAGACAACATTTCAGAAGAGGCGCGCCCATAACAACTTTGAAGCTTGGTGATGGAAATGCCACGGTCTGGGTTGCTTTACCGTTTTAGATCTAGACAGCTTATAGTAATTGAGTTACCTATGAACTCATCATCTTTATGAAAGTGTAAACCCATCAGTCCACAAATTAGAGTACCAAAGAGCACAGCAGCAGAGCATAGAACAGGCTAGAATGAGCCAAGAATCTGGCAAGAAATGTCCTTAAATACAGAGCACCGAGCTGTACGCATTATGAGTCTCCACTGTAGGCAGCCACTTGTTGGTGGCTGGAGAACGTTCATGATAGTTCAAGTATTGGTGCCACCAACAAGAGAAGCAGACTATGGAATTTTGAATAGCGGAGGGGTTAGAGGACATGCTGAGGGTTAGTTTGTAAAAAGAAGGAAAAATTAAAGCGTACCTAAATTCTAAAATTTCATCTTACATAAATGGGTAGACAACCCTTTTATGTAAGGTAAAAAAAAAAACAAAAAAAAAAACAAAAAAAAACACAAAGGTGCAGCACCGCCACCTAACTCTCTAGGCTCTAGGTGATCAAGAATAAATGAGAGGCCTCCCGGGATACCTACGTCACACATCCCGAGAGGCTCTTGGGTGCCCCTTCTGCATGCTCAGTGAGATCGTCAAGTTTTTTTCCCAACCTACGTCACCCGATCTCGCGCCTGGGCTGGGTGATGTAGGAAAAAGAACCAGAAAAAAGAGGTGAAGATGGCGGCGCCCAGCGTGCCGCCTCGGAGACGGGTGCCGGGGCGACGCAGGAGGACCCAATGGAAGACATTTCCGGACCAATCGACTGCGCTGCAGGATTGAGGTTAAGTGGAATTTTTTTTTGTTTTATTTTTGTTGCTGTGTGTGCCCCAAAAGTAAGAACAGGACGTGAGAAGAGATCTCTCTAAAGCAGTGTAAATCTTCTGGACAATTGTAGCCACATCAAGTTTAATTTTTAAAAGACTTTCTCTTACATTCAGTCCCTGGACAAACAAATGCAGGAGTAATTTACCCCAGCAGGAACAAATACAGCAATAAAGTCACACTCTTTCTCTAGCAAACACAAACGAAAAAATATATGCCCTTAAATAAACTCCAAGTTGAAGTTTAAAGTTTGGAAAAACTTCTTTCCGGTATGAATATTACCATGCCAAATTACAATGTGCACAATTAGCATTACTGCCAAATACATCAGACAAAATGTAGTCATCTAAGAATATCATGCCACAATTCTATCTTTAGAAGCAGAAAATCAACATACTAGGTCAGGGCTCTTGATGGTCCTTTTTACCATCGCCCTGTACCATCACACTAGGAAGGGTAAATTCAATTAAAATACTATTGATCTAGTAAATACAACAGCACCTCTGAACCCCATAAATCTTCTACTTCACACAGATAAGCTGTCTGAATACCTATAGAGAACAAAATATAGCTATAGCAGCTTATTCTGCAGAAAAGCCACAAAAAAAAAAAAAACTTAAAGCAGACCTAAACTCAACACTTTCACAAAAAAGGTGGACAAATCCTTTATATTTAAATTAAAAAAATAAATACAATTTTAAGTGCAACACCCTTTTTAAAAAAAAAAATGGGTACAGCAACGCTCCTTTAAATCTTGATTGCCGCAGCGATTAAGATTGAATATGAGTGCAGAGCCTCCCAGGATACCCAAGTCACGCATTCTGTGGCTCTGGCTACTCCTTCTGCTTATGCCTGATATCGAGCATGCGTAGAAGGGGCATTTTTCCCCAATAAGAGCAAAGATGCCGATCTCACACATACACAGTAAGATCAGCCCCCGCCCCCTTTACAGCGGGCTACGCCACATGAACTAACGCCTGCGCAGTGAGAGATCGGGTGATGATGTAGCAAGAAGAGCAGAAAAAAAGGCAGAAGGTGGCGGCGCCTGGTGGGACTAAGAAGAATTCTAAGACGACGCGGGACCAGATCAAGGGAAGATCCAGCGCCATCGAGGGATCCGTGGGATTGAAATTATGTTTTTTTTTATTTTCACTTTAGTCCTTCTTTAGGAAAATGGAGGTTACTTTTTAACATAATAGGAGAAGATTGAAAAATAAATTTAAAGAATTTAAATAAAGAATATGGTACAAAACATTCAATTTGGGGGTCTAAATATTAATTAGGATATTGTAGTTATTGTATCTAAATTAGTTCCACTTTAACCTGTGTTCAGATTCTGCACAGTAAATTGTTTTCATATTCTAATAAAATAAAAAAAAAAAAGCAATAAAAACAATTTAAGCCAAGTCCCCATGCATCTCTGTATTCATTTTGAACTTTAAAGGCAGTATCTGGACAATTTTATTATTTGGCCAATGCAAGGAAGTTTTGCAAGGAACAATTTTACAGCTAGGAAACTGTCTAAAACAAAATACATGACTGCCAAAAGGAAAAAACCTGTATACGTAGAGGTAGTTAATAAGTGGGGTGTAAAATACCAATATACCAATATTACCACATATACCAGGAGTTCAGCTTGAAGAATGGCTCAGACAATGTCATAGGCAACAAAACTCTTTTAGAAAAATGATATAAATTAAGAACAAAGTACTCAGCAATCCTTCAGAGAAAATTAGGGCCTAGCAACAGCAGCTTCCACTTCATTGTTCTACTATTTATAAGCTGACAACAGCACATTTGCAAATGCTAAATCAGACTTGTCACAGTGATATATAAATATGCAGTAATATCCAGTTTAACCAGTTATTCAGTACATTCCAATTCCAATCAAAAATGTACAATATTGTGTTCCTGCATAACTTACAATTTACAACATGCATAAAATGTACATTTCATAGAGGAAGGCTACATAATGTAGAGTTGTTTCTAAACATAAAAAAGGAAAAATAATGTGGGTAATATTATAGATTATACAATTAAAGAGTGGATCAATCATGTCGAACGCACATCAGGCAGTTTCTATATAAAAGTTAATAGATGGAAAATTTGACCTGACCATGATGACAGAGAGGTTCTTACTTTACAATATATCCTTTTCAAAAGGACTTTATACTCCATATAGAGCAGTGGTAATCAACTGAGAAGGTTTAGGCTACCTCTGATGTTACCAAAGGGCCACACAATGCTCAGTTTATGGAACGCTAAAGAGGACTGTCAGACCATCACTGGAACAGGAAGTAAAAAGAGAAGTTTGAATTGGGCACAATTGTCTAAGGGCCCGTCCCCACTAAAGTGTTGTGTAAATGTACACAATAATGCACAGCAATGGAAGAGACATGGATTGCCATTGTGCAGTGAGCTTTAAAAAAAAAAAAATAGGTATGTGCTACATTTGTGTTCAAAGTTTGGTAGCCCCGATAATTAGCATTCATTGCAACATGCATGGGAACATAAACATTTAGTAACACGCACCACTACCTATAAGTGGTAAATTGAAATAGCAGCAAAAGGGGACGGGAAATGAATGGAACCCTCTGTAACAGGACACGGTAAATAAAGACAGATGGGGATTTAAACTTTCCCTACCCTATCCTAAACTGGAAAAAAATTGTACATAGTAAAGTGTACACAAGACAGACGATTCTTGTCCGATTATACCTTCAGGGCTAGTATCGGGAGAGAATCTGATGGGTGTACAACGCTCGTCCGACGTCGTTCATAGATCCGTCCTGGCAGATCCATGCACAACTGTAATGCAAGCGAAGGGGAGAGAGCACCTGTTCTCTGCCCTACATAGAGCAGAATGGCACTGTGCGTACATTGTTCGTTCATGTATCTTTCAGTCTTTTTGTCATACAAAAGGATCGTGAAAGATCCTTTCCAAGGCCAAGAGTCTAACCTGTGTAGGTAGCCTTAAACAAAAGGTGTGGAAAACAAACACATTGATGTGATACTGATTATATAATTAACACATGTGCAAACGTCCTTGTGTACACTGCTACACACGCTTAAATTTTATGTCTGATCAAAAAAAAAATCTAACTCATTTGTAGGACATGCACAGTCACATTTATCAAACCCATATCCTGAAATGCTGCATATACAGAAAGATACCTGTTGATCATCAGAAATCCACTGTGCTCCAAACTACCTCACATGGGCTGACAATGTCTCTGCGGCACTGAAATGCCATCCAGCATTGCCAGCATTGTCGCAGTTTTGGTTTGCTGCACTACAAAATTCTCGGCCCCTCTCCTCAGGCAAACATTGATTTCTTTACAGCAGAACAATGTTGTTGTCTGGACTCCCATGAGCCTTCACAAACACCGCTTGTAAGGAAATGGCTCCCGGGAGGTTTAGCTCACTGAGGCATGCCCAAGTCAGTAGGAACTAGGGCACCCTGCTGATATCTACTCCCAAAAATTGCCCATGGAGAAATTTTAAAAGTCTAGTAATGAAAAAAAGCTGTACAGAAAAAAAAAAAGTCTGTGATCAAGAACTAAGTGAACTCCCAAGTTACATCATTCCCAAGTTATATCATTCAGGCCCGGCCAACGAAGATGGCCAAAGATCAATACCAGGAATAGTGGAAGAAGAAAAAGATGGCTGAGCACAAATAGAACAAGGGCAGGTGAGTGTATTTAAAAAAAAAAAACAACAATTTTAATGGGTAACAGTTTAATTCCACTCTAAAGGTATACTCTGGACAAAAAAAAAAAAAAAAAACGGGTGTTGCAGAGTTGTAGAGTAAAATTGTTGGGATATGCTTTAGGTACCTTGCATATTTGACAGCAGATAGTAGTGAGCTGTACTCGGTTCACTGGCATGATGAAAGGGTAACCTCACAGCAACCCCACTGCCAGTCCTAATATTACCAGGTAAAACTAGCAGAGACATCATCACATCCTGCAGAATATAACTTTAGCAGGGAGCAGCACTTTGGGCAGGTGTGAGCCCACCAACTTCAAACTGGTTTCAGAAATTTCTGGAGGCAGAAACAGGACTAGTTTATTTGCCCAAGGACAGAGGGCAGCAGTGACTGGTCTTACTTACTGGTTTACAGGAAGCTCCTATGCAGAGGGGAAAAAATTCACATGGATTACTGTACGACCTTGAACAAAATAGAAAAAGCACCCCAGGAATTCCTCCTGTATGTTGACAATATTTACTTATCCCAGGGGTTCAGTTTTAATGCTGGGACTTAAAGTTCTAAAGAATAAGAGGATGTTTTAGGGTGAAGGAGTAAATGTGGGTAAGGACTACACAAAAGGAACTGCCAGTATTTATGGTGACACAAGCCTCCCATTACATTTCCCACAGAAGGGTTCCTCTCTGCTAAGAAAACACAGAAGCAGTGTTCTCCCCAGAATTTTTTCAACCAGGTGAATAAAGCTTTCCACTGCATTCTTATACCTTCCAGTGTCCTCCCCAGACACTTTTTTAAGCTGGGTTGGAAGAAGCTGTAGGCTGACGGGGGCTCCAACTTTTTACTAACCACAGTCAAAAACATTGGCTGGTGTGGGCAAAAGGCCTGGAGTTGATTTGGGGGGGCGGGGGTGTTTGTATGTGGAAGATTTTGCTGTGAACACACAACATGTGGTCCACAGAGCTCTCCATGCAGGTGAAACAAGCCATCCTTAAGCTGCAAAAACAGAAAAAAATCCATCCGATAAATTGCTACAACATTAGGAGTGGCAAAATCTACAGTTTAGTACATCATGAGAAAGAAACAAAGCCTCGGTGAACTCAGCAACACCAAAAGACCTGGATGTCCAGGGAAGAGAACAGTGGTGGATGATCGCAGAATCATTTCCATGGTGAATAGAAACCCCTTCATACCAGCCAACCAAGTAAACTACGCTCTCCAGGAGGTAGAGGTTTCGATATCCATGTCAACCAGTCAAGAGGAGGCTGCATGAACGTAAATACAGAGGGAGCACTGCAAGGTGCAAGCCACCCATAAGCCTCAAGAATAGAAAGGCTAAATTGGACATCTGAACAACATCTAAAAAAGCCAGCACAGAACATTCTTTGGACAGATGAAACCAAGATCAACCTTTACCAAAATGATGGCAAGAAAAAAGTATGAAGAAGGCATGGAACAGCTCATGATCCAAAGCATACCACAACTTCTGTAGGGTTCTCCCCAGGCCCTTTTAGCTGGGCGTACCACCCGGCACTTTTCAGCACCCATCCGGCTGTTTTTGGGTGGTTACTAAAGAGTTTGGTCACAATAAAGGGGCTGCCACCCACCTAAAATTTCTTCCCACCCGGCTTAAAAAAATCTGGTTTGAGCACTGATCTGTAAAACATGGCGGAGGCAGTGTGATGGCTTGGGCATGCATGGCTGCCATGGCACTGGGACACTAGTGTTTATTGAAGATGTGACACAGGACAGAAGCAGCCGAATGAATTCTGAGGTGTTCAGAGACATACTGTCTGCTCAAATCCAG
>NC_092858.1:26168533-26176707 GCF_032062135.1 Pyxicephalus adspersus
TGAGTTCAAGACTACAGGCTGTCATTGCAAGCAAAGGGTTTTCAACCAAGTATTAGAACTAAAAATGTTATTTTCAGCTTTTTAATTTGTCCAATTACTTTTGAGCCCCTGAAATGAAATGATTCTGTTAAAAAAAGGATTTAGTTTAGTCACAGTTTTATGCAATCTTTGCTCAACCCACTGAATTAAAGCTGAAAGTCTGCAGTTCAACTGCATCTGAGTTGTTTCATTCAAAATTAATTGTGGTAATGTACTGAACCAAAATTAGAAAAAAGTTGTCTCTGTCCAAATATTTTTCGACTTAAATTGTAGATTGTTTATTGAACTGGATACATTTGAAAAACAAATTGTAATATACACACACACACACACACACACACACACACACACACACACATTACAATATATATGGAACAAACATAAGTTTAATTTAATTTTTTATTTTTAATATTTTAAGATGTATATGTAAAGAACTAAAACTGACTAACTTTAAACCAGTAAGCCTGACTTGCATTGTGTCAAAATTATTTGAACGTTTTCTGAGGCAGAACATAAAAAAACAATATAGTAGCTAGGTATCAGCAGAATCAGCATGATTTTTAAAAGGTAGGTCACGTCTAGGATTTGGTATAAACCCGCATGTTGGAAATTCTATTGATGTGATATATTTGGATATTGCTAAGGCATTTGAAACTGTTCCTCATAATAGCCTGGTACACTGATACAGAAGTTAAAAATAAAGGATAGACATTTTGCACATAATTAAAGAACTGATTAGAAGACAGAAGCAGGAGGAACGTTATTAAAAAAGGCACTAAAATTAGCAATGATGTATCACAGAGATAGGTGTGTGACCCACTTCTTTTCAATCTCTTTGGTAATAATCTAATAGGGGAAATGGATAACAAGGTTGGCGATTTTTTGATGACACAAATTTTTTTTAAAAAATCACCAGGATCATGATATATTAGACAAGCCTCCAAAGTGACAACATGTTTAGTTAAAAGGCAAACTCCTTTCATAATGGAGCAATTCCACATGTTATTTCACAACTCTATGTGCTTTTCATCATATCAGTCCAATCATTACCAGGGTGGCAAGGCACCCCATAACCCGACACCACTGTTACTGCTCTGTGCCACAATGCAAAGGTGGTTTCCATTCAACATGAATGGTGCCACAATGCATGATCGATCAGGAATAGTGACAGATCAGCAGCAGGAAAAGCACAGGCAACACTGGTGGAAAATCCATGGCCAGCCTGTTTTTTGGAAGGGGGGTGTAAATAGCATCAGTGTTTGGTTCCATTTTAAAAACTCAAAACTTGAACAGAAGATCTTCTTGTAAAGAACAAAGTAAATACTTACCCCTTCAGCTGCTTGCAAATGCTATTCTTTTCAAGATAAAATAAATCATTTGATGGGGTTACTTTGGAAACTGACACATAAAATGTCAATCTTCTGATCTCGCTCACCTACATCACTGACCCCTCCATCATTACTGTATCCTGTACTGTATCCTGTATTGATGTAGTGGTCTGCAGGAGGAAACACCAAGCACAGAGAGATATAAATAAGCAGCAATATAAAGTTTAGGACATCAACACAAAAGAGTGTTGGATTCTGGAAAGATTTTAGAGGATGATTTCTCTGCATTACAGATAAACGGACACTGGAGGGGTAAACTGAGTTTGGCAACAGTTGTGTTAAACTTAAACTCGAGTTTCTCTATCTTTGGATGATCCATTGATTGGTCTGACATGAATTTTCGACAAAACGCAGCAGGAAAACCAATCCTTCCAGGAACACTGATCTCTTTGGTTATCTGCAGCTCTCCTTGGTTACTCCTGTTGACCACCAAGACATGGTAAGGGTGTCAGTAAGAGCAGAAGACGACCCAATCTTCATTCGTGGAAGTGTCGGTATACTGGAAGACCAATACAGGCAGTCCCCGAGTTAAGGACATCCAACATACAGACGACTCCTAGATACGAACAGAGGGTTCCCAGCTTGCTTGTGTGCTAAACACAGCTAGGGTTGTGGGGGATCTTAAGAGCTGAGCTGATCTATAACATCTTGTAACTCCTTAATGACCAGGATAAACTCTGCAGTTGTTTCTTTTTGCATATCAAAGCACAGCTTGCTCCAGAAGATAATGAATATCTAGGCTTAATAAAGTTTTTGTTCATTTTTTGCTTTGCGATTAGCTCAAAGTGAGGATTGTATACAGTGACACCATGCTAATGCCTAATATGTTGAGACAAACATCTTTCCTAATTGCACTTATTAAAATAATGTACATGTTCCGACTTACATACAAATTCAACTTAAGAACAAACCTACAGCCCCTATCCCGCATGTAACCCGGGGACTAACTGTACTGAGGATCAGTGCAGCTTCTGGCTAACTTAGTAGTGGTAAAGGTAAGTATTTCCAGTTTTCTTTTACCAGTATGCCTTGTTAGCATGAGATGGTTGCTTGAAACTCAATTGCAAGCACCTTTTAAATGCCCCATAAAATCACAAAAGCAGTCTGTTTCATGGCTTGACCTCTATATGGATGAAGACAATAAGAAGGGACATTAACAGGATTGCTATGGTATGCATCATGTTAATGAATGGTACTGATGGATTTTTCTGTTGGAATGTTAGCAACAGAGAATATCATCTCCTATGATCAGTACCTTCCCTGAAAAATAGATGATGCATATGCACAGACCATTACATATTAAGACAATCTCACCTTAATGTGAGCATAGGGACACATCTAAGAAAATGGCTTTGCATCAGCCACGGACCAGAAGTAGGCTTGCTTCAAACTAATTTTTTTCATTGAATAATCCTGATATTACATTAAAATAAATGTACCCATATCCTACTGATCATCTGAGTGTTCTGTCCTCACCAGCACTACGGTACTGTGTACCCAACATATAAAAAACAGCAGAGCTATCAGCCTATCTCAACCTTTTTACCATTGGGGATCCCTTGAAATATCTTTAAGATTTGAAACTCCAGCTATAATAATTTTATCCACAGCTCACAATATATATGTATATAAAGGCGTATTGCACTGCTGGCCAGTTTGAACAATGTCACCCCTTTCAGATAGACAAAAAGATCATTGATGTCACCTAAAATTACCTGAAAGGGACACATTGCTCATTTGCTCAATTAACCCCTAGCAACCTCTGGATGAACCCTGGTGGAGAAACACTGCTGTAAAGTGTAATAAAAAATTTCATGTATCAGTGTTTCCTAATCAGGGTTCCACCAGAGGTTGCTGGGGATTGATTCCTTGAATCATGAGCAGTTTGTACCTCTGAGGTCAATTTATTCGACCCCCAAATATTTTTTTGGCCATCTGTAAGGGTGATATTCTTCCCATTGTCCAGAAATGTTAGATTCATTCTCCCTACTGACCACTACTCTAATATACTGTGAGCTATAGATATAGTAATTATAACGGTTTCACTGGAGACCTGAAAGGTATTTCAAAGGGTTCCGGGTTCCCCCTTGGTCAAGAAACACTGCTCTATGGTGCCCAAAACTTAGCCCCAAAAAAGTGGGCAGATAAAATGATTGGTAAATATAGGCCAAACTATATAATATAAGGATCCAACAATCTAAGCTCTATTTGAACTATATGGAGGAGGTCATTGCTTACCTTCTTCAATGAAAGAGCAGTAGCTTTTTATAGTTTCAATACTTTCCAAAATACTGAGCCAGAACTTTCATCCAAAGTAAGTTAGAGTTCCTGATCTCCATACTTGTTCTAGGATCATGGTTTGGAGAGAATTTAATCCAGTGGGTTAGAATATAGCCTTGGTCAAAACTGTCAAGGTCCTGCATAAGTGTTACCAGTTTTTTCTTAATGCTCCACAAAAAAGATACAATTAGCACAATATTGGTTTGCAATACCAAGCACTTTTATAATTGCTCAAGAAACCTCTAGCAACCTCCATAGGAACCCTGATTGTGAGACACTGATCTATGGGTTTGATTGCCACAAGCAATGTTTGAACCAAGTTGTGAGTGGTCTCCCTCCAGAAAACATTAGCACCACCAAGAAAGACAGCTGCCAAAGTCCTAAAGCATACCTCATAGCTAAAGAAGGTTTACTTTATATAAAAGAGAAGACAATCCTTTTATTTAAAGTAAAAAATTTGTTTGTTAGTGCTTTAAGGACAACACCCTTTTTCTTTTTTTAAAAAAGGGTACAGCACCACCCCTTTATTTCATGATCATCTAGGCGATCAAGAATGAATGGGAGCGCAGAGCCTCGCGGGATACCTAGGTCACGCATCCAGGGAGGCTCTTGGTTGCTCTTTCTGCACATGCCCAAGCATCTCAACCATGCATAGAAGGGCCTTTTCATTAATAGGAAAAAAAATGCCGGTCTCACACATACGCAGCGAGATCAGCAAGTTTTTTCGCAATCTACGTCACAAAATCCCACGCCTGCACAGTACGAGAACGAGTGACATGGGAAGAAGAGAGGAGAAGATGGCGGCACCTGGCACTGCCTCATGGAAGACCCAATGGAAGAAACCTCTCAACGGATAGACTGATATGGAAGATTTAAGGTAAGTGTGATTTTTTTTTGTTTTGGGTTTACGTCCGACTTAAGGAACACGGGAGATTCTTGTTCTGGTGATTCATGTCATTGCTTGTGAATGTTCATTTTCAAGAGTTTTCATCTTCTTTTCCTTCCTTCACTACTTGAAGATTTAATGGCCTGGAACAAGCATGGGCAATTCATGCATCAGAAAACCCAACATGAGTGTTTTTTCCACATCAGCAAAAAATGTTTCCATTGCTGTGAATTATCCGATAAGTTTTAAATCTGCTATTTCATTATTTTTTCAATTCACTAAAAGGTTTTATGACATGGATCAACTGCATTTACCACATGAATATTTTATAATGGATTTGTTCAGCGCTTTGTATTAAAAAAGCCATTTCACAAAGATTGCCCCAATGTCTTGTCATGTGAGAAATATGAAGGTTGTACGGCTGATCTACTTCTGAAAATGACGGCTGCCTGGCTGTCACACTGATTCAATGAGTTTACATGGAACAAGCATGCAACAAGAAGATGACCGGATTTAAAGACTTCTGGATCTCATTAAAGCCGAGCTCAATCTTTTAAATAAAATATTGTGACCAGGCAGGTCCTTTAATGCAGAAGGGACAGACACTGTCCCATCTGCAACACAATAAAATCCCCTGCCTGATCGCAATTTATTATTTACTGTCATCTGTCTTCGCAGCAGTCTTTATCTGGTTCTTTTTTAGGTGTCGGATCTTCAGCCACCTTGATTGCAGAGATGACATAACTCCTGCACATGCACGTTAGTTCATGCAGTCTCGGCAGCACCAGAGGATGCCAGGGCAGTGAGATTTGAAGGTCCAACAGATACCCCCAGGACCAGTTAATCTGTGCCATTGTCTGGGTCACCCACCTTGTACTCATCTGTAACAGCAGCTCTGTTCAGATATCCTATCCACTGGTCAATGTCTAGTCATGTGACTCCCTGAAATCTGCCCCCATACCCCGAGGACTAGAATATTCTGTAGAAGAACTCCATCTCCTGGCAGAAGTAAGAGCACCAGCTGAGCTGCCTCTGCTCCAGCACTCCCTCTGGTGGTGGGCTCTGTTTTATCCTGGTCACATGATCTCTATTTACCACATGACTTCCCCTATAAAAGAAAGTTGCCTGAACAAGAAATTCTCCTAGACTCTGCTTTTAGGTTCCCGGCTGTGTTCCCTGATTCTGCCTGGTGTACTGACCCTGGTTCTGTCTAACTACTTCTGAATGCTGCCTGCCCTGACCTCTGGCTTATCTGACTATGCTTCTACCTGACGCTCCTGTACTACAATTTAGTCCTTACTAGTCAACAGTAGCCAGGGCTGCAACCTGGGCACCACCTCTTAAAGCCCGTCGTCCCTTGTGGGGGTGCCCTGGTGAACCCAGAGGCTGGTGTCTTAGATTCTGCATCCGTTTACATCTTTGCCATGGGAAGTCATGTGGCAAATGCAGATCATATGACCAGCAAGTAACAGAACCCACCACTAGAGGGAGTGCTGGAACAGAGCCAGCCCAGGAGCTGCTCTCACTTCTGCCAGAAGATGGAGCGCTTCTTCTTCAGAATATTTTGGTCCTCTGGGGTAAGGGAGCAGATTTCAGTAAGTCACATGACTCGGGAAGTGACCAGCGGATAGGATACCTGAACAGGGGTGCTACTGCTGGCTGTATTTGAGTGATGTGATGTGGAGACAGCTACAATGAATGGTGCTTACATAAATAAAAAGCAAAATCTACATCTTTTTTAGTGCAAAAGCAAAGCACAGTAATGCGGTAGTAAGTTCAGGTGTCTATCAAATTAAATGGCTCCAGTGTACAAACCAGGGCTGGTACAATTTTGCCAACTCCAGGAACACAACGATTGCTTCCGACTTCACAGCCCTGCCACAACAAATGTAAAATGAATTACAAGACACAATAGTGGTAACCTAACCTAAAGCTCTGAGCCCAAGCAGCATGGTGACAACACCCCAGGGGACATCCTAAGATTAAGCGGGTTGAATAACAAAATCAATCACTTCATCAACTAGAAATCATGCAGTGGAAGAAAGATGCAGCAAGGGACAGCTCAAAGGTCTATAAAACCAAAAAAATGCTTTTGTTTTTATTTGTATATAATTTTATATACATAGACCTTTTAATTCCTTTACTTTTCTGGGCTGGTGCTCTGTTAAGGCCTCAGAGTACGTTCACAATCAGCGGTGGTAACGTATCACAAAGCACTTATTTGTGCTGTAGGATGAACCGCTTTACCTCTGCCTAATAATTCCATATGGGCTCCAAAGCAGCAAAAATTGCACCAAAACTATTATTGGCATTACCAGTGAAATTTATTGAAGAGTCTATGGCAGAGAGGAGGAAATACAGCCGTACAAGATAACACAACTGACAATAAATCTCAGAAGTGATAAGGAAAGGATAAAGATGACAGCCCAAGGACATGTGACTTCAATAGCCAGCGATGGCATCTCCCATATTTCTCTCCGACAGCTTCCCTTTAAGATCGGCACACAGGGGATTTACAGCCACTGGTCTGGAGAGGCGCAGAACCATCACCACACAAAGCTAACCAAAACCATCATTTACAGCGTATTCACACAACACAAAGTCTACCGAGAAGTCACAACAACAAGAGCTTTTATTGGGAGCTCAGCATCTTCAGGTTCTCTGTACAGATGTCAGATTCCTGCACCAAATGTGTTTGTATGGTGAAAGAACAGGAGAGACAGCCAGTGAAAGCTTAAGGGAAGAAAGCACTCACTTTTCCAGTGGCGAGAAAGAAAAGATATAATAATGAGAAAAAAAACAGGTGAGCAAAATAGAGCAGAAGCAGAGTGCAAGATAGTGTTTGCAAGAGAGCG
The DNA here is from genome assembly GCF_032062135.1 of Pyxicephalus adspersus. NCBI lineage: Eukaryota > Metazoa > Chordata > Amphibia > Anura > Pyxicephalidae > Pyxicephalus > Pyxicephalus adspersus. Next base: position 26,175,982 of record NC_092858.1, read on the forward strand.
GCACAGTGCGAGCATGTGCGTAAAAGAGAGCAAGATAGAGAGCGGGTCTGCAAAAGAGCGGCATGGAGCATGTGCAAAACAGAAAGAAAAAGAGCAGCACAGAGCACACATGTGCATGCAAGAGAGTGGCATAGGGAGTGCGCCTGCAAAACAGCAAGAAGAGAGCAGCATGGAGAACGTACAATAAAGCGAGTGGCACAGAGTAAGCAAGCGCATGCTTGCAAGACAGCGGCATAGAGAGTGTGCAAAACAGAGAGAAAGAGAGCGGCACAGAGCAAGCATGTGCATGCAAGAGAGTGGTATAGAGAGTGCGCATGCAAATGAGCGAGAAGGCACAGAGTGGGCGAACACGTGCAGAAGAGCGCCACGGAACGCATACAAAACACCAAGAAAGAGAGCGGCACAGAGCAAGCATGTGCATGCAAGAGAGTGGTATAGAGAGTGCGCATGCAAATGAGCGAGAAGGCACAGAGTGGGTGAACACGTGCAAAAGAGTGCCACGGAACGCATGCAAAACACCAAGAAAGAGAGCGGCACAGAGCTTGCATGTGCACGCAAGAGAGCAGCATAGAGAATGCGCTTGCAAAAGAGCGAGGAGGAGAGCGGCATGGAGCACATGTGAACATGAGAGGAATAAAGTCTGTGAGCTAGAATGGAAACCAGAGAGAGAAAGAAGCAAAAAGCAGAGTAAGAGAGAGAAAGAGAATAAAGGAAAAAGTGAGAGAA
>NC_092858.1:26177546-26248884 GCF_032062135.1 Pyxicephalus adspersus
GAGGAGCAGAGGGGGCAGGAGAGGAGCCGGGGAGGTATGAGAGGAGCAGAGGGGGCAGAAGAGGAGGTGGGGAGGTATGAGAGGAGCAGAGGGGGTAGTAGAGGAGGTGGGGAGACAGAAGAGGAGCTGGGAAAGCGGAGGGGGCAGGGGAGGTATGAGAGGAGCTAGGGAGGTAGAAGAGCAGAGGGGACAGGAGAGGAGCTGGGGAGATAGATGAGGAGCAGATGAGGCAGTAAAGGTGTTGGGGAGGAAGGAGAGGAGTGAGAGGGGGCAGGAGAGGTGCTGGGGAAGCAAGAGAAGAGATGTGAAAGCACAAGAGAAGTTTAGGTGGCAAAAGAGAAGGTGGGAGAGGAGCAAGGGGGTCAGGTGAGGAGAAAAGGGGGTTACATTGTGCTCAATATCGAAACAAACATTTCAGCTTCAGTGTCCTTGGATACCTCAGCCATCATCATTGTTTTGTAAATTTTAAAGCAACAGAGCTGAAATAACTAAATACCCTCCAAGACCGTAATGTGTGTGCAATTTATAGATTTTTTCCTTGAGAAAAGCCAGTCCACTGCCAGAATGCTTCTGAAAAGGAGCCATGCTCCCTGTGTTGAGGCAGTATTCTTTCCACACCCCCAGAGAGGATCATAGGTCTGAATCAGCAGGGGGATGTGTCATAACTCTGCAAGGGTGTGTCTGAATGTATCAGTGGGTGTGTCAGCACTGCAGGGGCGTGTCAGAACTTAGCAGGGGAGGGAGCGGGGTGCTATAAATCAACATAGAACTTTGCTGAAAAGAGCCTATTTCTTCCGAATACTAAAGGTTTGAAACACCCTATCAGAGGATGAGCATTTCTGTTTGAGTCTGCAGAGGAAAAGAATAAAGAATCTAAAAGTCCCAGATATCTACCCCATACATTGTACTTACTACTCATTCTTAGAGAGCGTTAAGTCAAACCTACAAAAAAAGGACATAACCCTAAAAAAAAGTATGGTTATCATTTTTTGAACTAATATTTACCTTTGCAGGGTCTAGTGATGTCCAAAGACAAGATCCCATGGCGATCCATCTAGAGCCGGTAGCTCCCTACTGTACAATGACAGAAGTTTACAGTCCCCTTTGACAGTTTCTACTAGATTCTGTCTGCAAAAGCCTCCATTAATAGTAATTTTATTGAAAAGACTATGTTCAGGAATTAATTAACTCAAAAAGTTTGCAGCCATAAACTTTAATACAATTACATTTCTCCCATGAGTACAACATTTTTACAGAAAAAAACATCTGGCACCCATTCCTACTCGGTGTTTTCCCAAGAAAATAAATTGTAAGACTTTGCACACATTTATTATGCACCTAGAATGTCTTTAGCCGATGTATGTATTTAAAAGTATTTTAAATTTAGAACTAAACTATAAAAAAACTCACTTTTACTTCCACAGATCCCTCGATCCGCTGGAGTTTTCCTGAATTGGGTCCCACGCCGTCCTGAAATCCCCCTTCATCCCAGTAGAAGGAAGCACTGGGCACTGCCATCTTTCGTCGTCTTTTTCCCTGCCTAGGTCACCCGATCTTGCACTACGCAGGCATGAGATCTTGTGAAGTCACCTGCTGTAAATGGGGGGGGGGGGAGCATGCCAATCTTACTGTGTGGGTTCGAGATCAGAAGGAGCAGCCAGAAGCCTCCTGGGAATGCGTGACATGGACATCCCAAGTGACTTTGCAGGTCCCAGTCTGTCTTTACTGCCATGGCAGAAGACAAAATTTGGGGGGGTTGCTCATACTTTTTTTTTCTTAGTATTTAAAAGCCAAAAATTAGGGAAAAAAATGTTTACCTTTCATAAAAGGGTTGTCAGCTCTTTCATGTACAGTAAACATTTTGGTAATAGGTCCGCTTTAATATATTTCTCTAATGTATGTATTTGTAGTGAGACTGTTGGACACAACTCCCTCTGTTTATTTCTTCCCAAATGACCCCCATGTCCCCTTATAGCTCTGGTGCCAGTCTCATTAACCCCTACAGCACAGCAATAACATGTTTATTTGTAGTACAAGGATTGTAGACTGTATTATAATCACAGGAGAAGGCTTTACTTACCCATTCCTTTTTAAGTCAAGCCTATTATTCAGTGCAGTACTGCTACACCATTTCTGGTGCATATACTGCATATCTGCACTGCCAGGTTGTCCATCTTTAAGAAGTTCAGAAGTTGGGAAGTTTGATGCAGTTGTACTTTAGGAGAAAAATATTTAACATAAAAAATATTTATGAGACCACCATTGTTGACCCTTCTTGCTGAAACTGCATGGCTATTATTCTAATGCTTTTTCTTTCACTTACAATTAATTGTATATTTAAAAAGGAAATATGTCATTACTTCTTTAATTTTTGGAGAGAGTTATTTCTGTCATACTCCTCCCACTCCTAATGCTGCTCATAGAAGAAAAAAATGTGTCTGTCACCAGCACAGAATAATACAGACAGCAATTAAAACGTTTTTAGATGTACCAGCTCTTCTAGTGCTATATAAAGTGGGTAAATACAATTTTCCCTTTCATAATATTCACATGTTGTTGTTTTGCAGCCTGAAATGAAGAAAAACACAAAAAATGTATTTTTCCAGCTGTATTTACTCAACTTGTAAAATCCAGGTGAAAGATAATATAGCAACATTTCACAAACATAAAAAAAGCAAAAAAATAGAATTGCAGAAATGGATTGGTATATGTGGAGCAGTGTTTCAGTTTTAGAGCAGTTTTAGACACTCAGGTCAGTTTAACTGATACCAATTTTTTTTTTTTTTTGTTTGGCTATCTTTAAGGGTGTCAGCCTTCCCACTGATCAGTGATGTAGGAAACATTCTTCCCACTGACCACCACACTAATATACCATGAGCTGTAGATATAGTAATCATAGAGACCTGAAAGAAAGGTATTTCAAGGGGTGCCCCCATGTTCAAAAGGTAGATAAACACTTATTTAGACTGTGCAGAAGTCCTTACACAGATATTCTATAGGGTTTCAGTTTCTTACCAGCCTAAGCCAGTTTCACTTGTTTCTCCTTCAGCCACTTCGTGGTCAATTTTACTGTGGTTTTTTGTGTCGTTGTCAAGTTGAACGGTGATCCTGTTCACCATTAAGAATTTTCTGGCAGTGGACAGGAAGTTCAAGAATTAGAAGTTTGTTTTTTTTGCCCCATTATTTTTTTCTTCCTTTCCTGACAAGTGGCCCAGTCACTGCTGCGGAAAAACAACCCAACAAAAAGATGCTATCCTTTCCATCCTTTATGGTGGGAATGGTGCTCTTTGTATTGGCTTACTCACCGATGTACCATTCAGTGTTGAGGCAAACTAGTTCAGTTCTGCTCTCGTCTGACCATAACACCTTTTTCCACTTGGCCTTAGAATCTATAGGGTTCGTTTTGGCAAAGCTCAGTTGAGGTGTAATGTTGCTTTTCTCGAGGAGGGGCTTTTTTCCTGCAACCTCTCCATGGGAGCCACATTCATATCACACTTGTAATATTGATGTCACACAATGGCCACTCTTTGCCATAAATTCCTGTTACCAGCTTCTTCCTCATTCTTTCATCCAGCTTGATCCAGATGGCTTGATCTGAGGACTCTTTCCAATTGTAGAATTTACTGTGCTCCTAGGGATTTTGTTTTGAGTTTGTGTCTCCTGAACTGTCCACAACTTTTTTTCCTGAGATATCTTGACAGTGCTTGCCACCCATAGTTGATTGTTTTCTTTCTTTCTTTCTTTCTTTACCAAGCATATAAATGCTCCAAGAATAGCTGTTTTTTTCTGCTGAACTAAATAAAATGATTACAATTGATCACAGAACCAATTACATAGCTTGGTGTGCAATGGAGAAGGTGATTAGTTACAATATATTTTAGGACAAGGGTGATCTTTATCCATCTCAGTGATCCTTAATTTTTTTTTTTTTTAACTGTCTTTAAAATGGACGTTATAAGCTGCATTAAGCAACTACAGCTTGATATATATATATATCTTCATTTCATGCTGCAAAGCAAAGAAATGTGAATATTTTCAGTGGGGTTAGCCCACAGCTCTGCTAACACCATTCAGAAAGCCTTTTTTCTCAGCACTTATCTCACTGTCTACTGTAAGTCCACATCTCTCCCAATATATTCAGAAGTTTTCTTGCACAGCTCCCCTAATTGTCCACAATACTACTTAATAAGGACTGCACCTGTTTACAGCAGTCTACACTAACCTACTGCATTCATGAAGGGTAGGATTTTTACCCTTTATTGTGTACAATTTCTTAAAGTAGAGTGTTCTTGTGTTTCAGTGTCTTCTGCTCTCTGTGTTACCTATAATCTAGAAAGCTATTCTTTCCATAGTAATTTTTGTGTAATCACTTTCCTCACTGCTGCCAAGCTGCAACAGTGGAGATAAACTCTCAAGCTCGTATGATGGATGGCATTTTATTAATTTACACTTGTGGCCATGTGTGCTAAATCCCACTAGCTGCCTTCTCTATCTTTTGTCTACAGTGAGATCCTGCTTAGTCCATAAACATTTCTCCTTTTCATCTCCTTCTTCAACCCCCTGGTTACTGACAAGCCCTGTCCTCTCTCCTTTACCACTTAACAAATTATCTGCAGCAGCCTCATCTCTGCCCATCCACAGTCAGGTTCCAATATGCCTCGCTCTCCTCTTTGCCACCCTAATCATGCTTTTGTACTACTCAAACAATTCTTCCAATTAGCTCATACATGACTTTAGTCCCATTAATACCCTCCCCTTAGATTCCTTTTTATCTACCTCAAATACTGTCTGATTGGACAATAATTAATTTTATGAATCATCCAAAATTTATTCTTTTTCAAATTACCCTGTTGAAGAATGTCCTAGCATTATGATAATACAAAAACCAAAGCCAAAAATAAGGTCAAAGACATACAGTAGTTCATTAGAAGATAAAATTTAAAAAAAAGCCTTTGTTGCACTATTCACCTTCAATCCAGAGATTTCCACTACAGTACTTTTTGTTGCCATTAGATGTCCTTATACTGATGGCCAAAACCAACTCACTTGTCCTAGACCTGTCCAGCCTATGACTTGACAGTAAAAGTAGCGCAGTGATGAGTTTATTCTTCTGTTATTCTGCTTTCTCTTCCTATCAGCATGTGTAATGTCAGCACTTGAAATGATTGGTTCCTTTACAGGAACTGCAAGAAGCTCATACCAGGTTATGTTCTGGTCTATTTTATATCTACCTTTTTTCATGATAGAGAATGTTATATTGGAAGTTCTCCACAAGTTTTATCTGTTTTTAATGTTGCTGGGTAAAGCACTAAGCAGGTGCTTTACTTTGAAGAATCAATCCCAACGCATGCTGTGCCTAGACAGACATGACCATAGAGTCAATCTGAGGATATGCCATGTACATCACTTTAATGCTAAAGTGTTACTGATCCAACCTGTACCTTCAGGTCCCAGCCTACGTGTTTTGTTACTCATTGATTGAAAACAACTAGCATTAATCAACGTGTACTGCAATAAAAAGCAAGATGAAGGCTGGCAGGTCCGGAAGGTGCATAGATAGTCCAGGCTCGGTGTACTAAACAATAATGTATGGGGTATCAGAAATAGTGACTGCTTTTTTTTTTTGCACCTATTGCTTATGACTTTGATGCTGGCAGTCATTAAATCTAGAAATAACTTAGAAGCTGTGGCATTTTAGGAAATTGGTTTGCTTGAACAGCTTGAACAGCTGGAAGCGTTTTAAGCTTCACATCTGAGGCCAACACCTGCACTGACATCTGTAGAAATTTGGTCTAAGGAATGTACAAAATACTGGCTTTCATTACCAGAATGACCAAGCAAAACTAGGAGATAATTGACAACCCATTTGCAAAGCCCTTGGAGAAATGAACACTCTCCATCAGGTTAAAATGGAGATTGGGGAGGACAGCATTTTCCCAGTGCACTTCTCTGAAGACTTTTCTAAATGACTACACGGGCACAGTCTTAGGTCAAATATGCACCTGTGAAAATATGTATTAGTTATTAGAAAAAAAATATTTAAGGTAGAATATGCTCATGTCAGCCCATTACCGCAAAAGATGCTTTTAAAGAAATATTGTGAGGTAGTACAGATTCATAAAACTACATTTTTGGCTTTTATTAGATGCACGTTTGACTAAATGCTGCCCAAGACTTAAATCACTGCCAAGTAAAGTGGAAAGTACATTGTTTCCGACAGAACTAAAAAAAAGTTGATGCTTTCTCCAATTTACCTTGTGCTTGCTTTTCAAGCAGAAAGCCTTCACCCCTACCTGTCAGATCTGGGCACTTACATCTTTTATATAAATATGAGAGAAAATCTTGATTTACTCTTCACCTAATAGAGCAATTTATTCTAATCGTTCCATGCCACTGTTGCACATTGAAATTCATGACTGGCCTTTTTCTATTATATCAACAGGCTGATTTAATAAACAATACAAGAAGTGAAGCACTAAATGGAAAAGGTGGGTAGAAAAGGTAAATGGAAAAGGTAGTTGGCGTGGGCATTGTATTTATTTATTTGGACTTTTTTTTTACTAAATCTACATGTGTTGATAGTGTTAGGCTATGCACACACATCAGATGATTCTGGTCTGATAATTGGATGAGAATCTGGCGTGTATACAACGCTTGACATCCATTGTTCCCATGACTGTCCCAGGAGATCCATGGACGACGGATGATGAACGATCATAATGAAAGTGAAGGGGAGAGAGCGCAGTGGGGTGCTGCTCCCTCGTTCTCCCCCTTCATAAATTAGAACAGCGCTTGTACGTAAGTCAACTTTTACAAGCAGCATAGCCAGGTCAAGTTCTGCCCTTTTTTCTATTGTTAATACAGCTTGTTCATCAATCTGCCAACAGCATGTGAATGCAATAAAACTGCAAAGAAGCAGCAAATTAATAGTGTCATCACCCTGTTTTCTTTTTTCATAAGCAAGTTTAGTTTTCAAACAATAACACTATGAAAATCAATTCACAGAGATACTAATGGTCATATGCTGCTTCTCTCTCTCCCACGGTAAATGCTTCTGTGTGTGGGATTACAAGAGGTTGATATATGGATAGATTTAGGTATTTAAGTTAGTGTAAAATATGTTTCATTTTTTCAATGACTACATTACTGTTTTAAATTATGTTTTTATATCAGATGGGAGTTCAGCTATTATAAAGACTTTTCCACTTAATAGGGTTTCTAGAATGCTTATGCACATAGACAATGATCTCTCAAGGTTCTGCAGGTATATTCAGGTTTGTGTTACAATATTCTAATTAATTCATCATGCACATCAAGGAAGTTGACACTTCATCCTATCCCTTACCACATCTCACTTTCGGTCTGCAAATTCAAACATTGCATGATAACTACTAGGGGGATAGAAAGTGAAAATGCCAAAACTCCAACTTTTTAGCTTAGTCTAGTAGCAATGTTCAAATATGTTTTGTGCAGTCCAGTCCAGCAATGGCAGGTCAGAATTTGGGTATCACAGTGTTTGAGCACTGACTGAGTTTTTATTACTGGCTTAGCTGTAATTACCAGGGAACTTTGGGAAAGGAATTCCGCTGAGAACACTGCCATTGTTTAGTCCAAATGCGGGTAGATATGTAATTGGAAGTTCCCTGATGTGATTGGCCATGTTAGGCCACATAGTCCGGTGCACATCAGCATCAGACTAAGAAACTTTAGGGGTGGCACCATTTCTGGTTAACTCCCCTAATGTACCCCAATATTAAAGTACATGTGGATTGGTATGAGCACAGGAATTGCACACTTGCAGCTCCTGTTCTATGGGGTTACAAGCTTCTATGCTTGGTGTGCCAGGCTGTTTCCTTCAGGAAGGGGGGATGCTTTTTTTTGTTTGTTTTATATATTTACTTATTTTGGTTTGACACAGAAAGGTACCATTGAAATGTTGAACATGTAATTATAAAAACAACAAATAAATTCCACATCCAAATATGCATTACCCACTAGAAATCAGGAGATACGGTCATTTGTATATGCGCAGGGGGAAAATTGGTGAATGCTGCAAAATGTAAAACAAATTTACATCGGAGCAACAGGCTGGTGTATTTAGGAAGTAGTGGGGGGGGCATAATGTTTTTTTTTCCCATTTCTTTTATTCCTTTAAAAAATACAAAATTAAGTGCAATAAAAACACATTAAACCTGGAAATAATTTGAAATTTCTGCAAAGTGAAAAACTTGGTTGATTATATACTGCAATCTAAATAATAGGCACTGAAAAACCTTTGTCAAATCAAATGATTCAGCCTCTGTGAATAGACAATTTATTAGTCATCAGGTTTTAATTCATATGAGAAAAACATTAGATTATACCTTGCAGAAGTTAACAAGCTACCAAACCCATTTATAGTTTAGACATTTCCAAATTCTCTGATTTTTTTTAGTCCAATAGGAGTGACCAATTAGATCTACTCTTCAAAGAACACAGATTATTCATCAGAATCTATATCCATAGATAGATCTGAATCCTATTCTGTATAACAGTTTTTCCTACCTATCCATAGCTGTATAGATCAAGTTGATGTATACATCTTACCAAAACAAAGGCCAGCTGAGTTAGAAAGGAGACAGAAAGACGGGGTATACTAATGACGGTCCCGCCTAAAAAGGAACACTAGGATGCAAGGGTCCTCCAATGCTGAACATGCTTCCCAGATCATTTGGGTAACAAAAGGGCCACTAGTAATATGGGGAATAACACATTGCCATAGAGTACAATCGTGTTTACCATTTAAAGTTCATGTTTGGCCAGTTCAGATCAGGGAAAGTGAATATTGCCCAATTTGTTCATCACTAGTGAGAACTCATTTTCTTCTGTTGAGATCTGAGATTAGATGACTCTGTGCATAAAGTTAAAAACCACTTTTACTGAGGGTAAATGCATAATTTATGGATGCCAGCATGGCACGTAACATGAGCAGCCAAGGACAAGTGAAAAATGATTACCTAGTAGTGATTGGAAAGGCGGTAAATACTGGTATATGGGAAAATCTATAGTCTAAAAAAAAAAGATAATGAGTCAAAGCCTAATGAACTGCTTACTTATTCATGTATCAAGTAAGTAGTAATGTGAATGAACCCTCCCTAAATTGAGCAGAAAAGTATACTGATAATTAATATCATCTATCAGACAGCTTTAAAAAAGAATATAAATGTCACATATACAGGAAAATAAAGCACATAACAAAATATTGTATAACTTTGAAAATATAAAAATTCACTATCTTAATGAAAAGAAAACATTGACAATCTGCTGTTCTCAGTGTATTTTCTTGTTGCTCTTTTCATCATGCAGGCATACTGTGCAACAGCTGGGATAGCTGGGATTTAAATATCTGATACTGGCTGTGTGGTATTCTGGCTGGAATACATCAGAAATTCTTCCCTGGTGGTGCAGCAAAACGGGGTGGCAGTAGTCCCATCTGTGCCTACCAGCAGGCTTACAGCAGAAAGGAGAGAGAAAGAGAGAGTACACTAGAGAGATGGATAGTACAGATGAACGAATAATAAAAAATCTGCTCTGCCAGTGATTCCACAGAGCAGACCCTATTACTTGTTCTGCCAGATGAATATTGGTTTTCTCTGGCATAAATAGTGAACTAGTAAAACAAAGAAGTAACCAGAAAAGTGGTAAATACCAGAACGGGGAAAATCTATAGTGATATTTTAATATATAAAATGTGTCAGGAAAGGAAATTAAGTCAATAAGTTGTGGACAGAAATCCTCTGTGCATAGTAAAAAGTTAGGCAAATGGGCCCTTAAAGCAGAACTAAATGTTAAGAATAAAAAATGGAGAGCAGTCGAGTTCTTAATTGCAGAAGAGACAGGCGATCTCCCTTCTGCAATAAAATGAACTTATCTGCCTGATCGCATTTTTTTAATTACACCCACCTGTCCTAGCTCAATTGCGGGCACCACCATTCATCTGGTCCTCTTCCACATTCCTGATCGTCGACTATCTTAATTGGCTAGACCGGAATGACATGATTTAGAGGCAGGTAAGTATGTTTTATTGCAGAAGAGACATTGCCTGTCCCTTTTGCAATAAAAATCCTGCCTGGTCCCAATTTTTCATTGTGGAACCATAGTTCTATTTTAATACATTCAAATAAGAAAAGACATTTTCCTGCAAACCCATAATTCGTTTATAGCAAGTTTTTAATGCAATATCATGCATGTTTAAAGTGGGCTTTGCATGTATTTACTTCTTCTAGGCTCTTGGGAAATCTACACATGTAACTTGAATAATGCAATACCTAAAATGATTGACCAAAATGTAACACATGTTTTTACAAGAACTCAATGCATTGCCCTATATTGCCACAAGCTGATGAGAAGAGCTTCATAAATTATTATTAGGTCAGTGTAATGTAACTGGGGTCTGGATCTCTATTAAATCTCAATTAAGTGGAGGTTACATGTTACATCTCAAATCTTGATAATTGGAAGTTACATGTGGTCGGGAGATGCTTTTTCTCAAAGGTTCCTGAATAGGGAACTGGAACTATCAGCAAAATAAAAAATGATGCAGTCTGTCATGTGCATCAACGCAGCCGTTCATGGTTTTCTAAGTCCCCCTGCAACATAGATTACCTGTTATGTTATTGTGGGTGAAATATGTCAGACCATTTGAACCAACAATAAATATAATCACACCCTATCTACTTTGTTATACCCAAGTAGTTTCCACCTTTTTATCTACCATCTTACAGAGCAAACCATCACACTGCAAGTTTAATTTGAACTTCAGCTTATGTGAGACAACTCATTATAAAGACAAATAGCGTAGCACTATTAAAAAAATTGTGTACATCTGATTTGATAATTATACTAGCTGAAATAAAAATAATTAAAACAAAACCAACAAATATGGAAGCTGCCATAGCTGGTGAACAAGCAATTACCAATGACAACCTACTGTTTTTGTTTAAAGCAACAAATAAATCACTTTAGGCCCATATATATTTATGTGTTATGACACACATGGTAACTTACACAGTTTGGTAGCTAGTGTAAATGTTTTAATGATCTGTTACATCAGCAAGGAATGCCCTCACTTTGCAGCATATCATACAGCATGTGCTGCGCTGGATTATAAAAAATTACAGCAATGCATATAAAAATATGTATCTTTTTGTGACAAATGTTAATGCATGTTATGTGTATTAGTAAGTTGTTGATTGTCTATGGCATCCTAACACATTAACCAACTACTGTGTATTGTGATTCTCTACATCGGGAAAAAATAGTGCATGTCTGATTTGTTGTCTGTTCTGAGGCATGGCAACCCATGCATTGAAATGTACTGCCTTAATTCAATACGTGTTAGCCTATTACATAATGCTTGTTAATGTAACACGCCAGGACTCTGGGTCCTAAATGAATGCACCCCCAGCTTAGCTGAAAGACTGACTGCAAACTTTCAAAGAGAAACACAATTTATTTTAAAGTTTTACCATTATCAGTGGGTGTTGATCCCAGCATTTCAAGGTAAGATGTAACAAAGCTCTATAAAAAGAATATGGAAATAGCCTCTGCTCTTTTCTCACCGAGCTGTCATAGAGCATGATTTAAAGCATGACTTTGAAAAGAACAGTTTGCCAACACGTCAAAGACCTAAAGAATAGAACTATAAAACTCTTCATTACGTGCCTATCGTAAATAATATATCAGTTAATAAAACATATATGACGTTATGTAGGTTCTTGAATATTGAATGACTGCTGTTAATATTCACAGTGAGTAGAGCCACTAATTTAGTATCCAATATTGTGGTAATACTCATGTACTGCACACAAAGCAATTTAAATTTAATTAAAGATCTAATATAAATCCAAACTTCAGAGTTTAGATTCTGGGAAAACGGAAACACAGGACATTAAATAAGAAAAATTATTCTGCAGCGACACCCTGGACATAGCAAATAGCACATAAACTTCAAAAAATCTATATTGTTTCCTTTTTACTATAAATAAACAGTGGGCTGCTTATCCAAGGTAAAGGAGAACTTTGCAGTACAAGCACCCATAACTATTTTTCCATATTACAACTTACAAACATGGTAATATTTCATATACAAAACAACATTTAATGCTGTGAAACCGCTTTGAAAAATGTTTAGTCTACATAGCTTGTGGGGTAGATTACATGGGGATTACTTATAACCATGCCTGGGGACTCTCCGGGGTTGACCAAGCATCTTTGTCTCTTCAGTCAGATTGCCAGCCATTTGGATCAGGTCCCAGATCTCCAGCTCTCAGTTCACCTACCAGCATATGTCAGTTGTCAGATCAAGAGCCATTTCAAAGCTATCTTTAACCATAGAGTTCTGCCGCAGGTTCAACCACAGTCCCAGCCTTTCTGATTAAAGTGAATGGAAGCAGTTGTGAACCATTGGATTGTGGTGGATTGTGGCACAGTTCCAAATAGTGACGGGGCACTTTTCCTGCCCCGGAAATGAACTGCACTGCAGCTAAAACTAGATGCAAGCACAATTACATGCAGTGTGATTTGCAGCTCCCAGTTTCCCTGCACTAGTTTGCTATGTGTCCCAAAGCAGCCAATCACTTGGTTTAACACCAAAAGTAATAAAAGGGCCTAAGGTTCAGAAAATCATTTTAACAGCTTCAGGGATTTTTTCTATCCATACCATGTGATTGGTTTGGCAGCTAATGTCAAAGGGAGAAAGATGTCAGTGACAGACATCTAAGCCCTGCTACTGATGCAGGAGATAGAAGGGGAGGGGAATTTGAATTTTCTAAAATTGGATCCTGTTGCCATCTGGCACTGAACCCTCCATATAGACACTTAGGGACACAGATCAATAGAGGAACATCAGGTAGAGATGGTCATTAGGTGAGCTCAGCACTCTGTCACCTGGGAAGTTAAAATCAACTGCCGGTCACTAGAATCTGCCTATTGCTGACTATGATAGAAATCTGTCTCTTGTTATCTGCCCGTCCCTATTAGTATATGCCTATCCTTGAGATTTGCCTTATTGGTAAAATCTGTTCATTGTTGGCATTGATTGCTACAGCATGTTATTTGTACTGGACATGCCCACCTATAGTTTATAGTAGGCAAAATTTCAAGAAGATCTCCAAAAGCAAGAAAGGACCTAATAATTGTGGGGAACTAGATGTGTGTACTGTGAAGAGGTGTATAATATTTTACTTTATTTAGCTTCATGTAAAACAGTCCCCTTATCTCTTTAGAAAATTGATAATGGGACTCAATTCTTTTGGATCCGAGCATGTGCCTTTAAGATTCTTTGCAAAGAGGACCCTGTCATGGTTTATATAAAGCTATAAAGTATTAGGTCAAGAATAAGTGGTATAAAACAGCGGTCGCCAGCCTTTTGGACCTCATGCACCACAAAATTCATAATTTTCAATCCCGTGGATCATTAATATGAATTTTTTTTAAAAAGATAAATACATTTGTAAAACAATGATCTTCCTAATGGTACCTGACAAGGACTGTGGGGACTCTGATTCACTGATCAGCTCACGATTAGGTGAAGTATTACTATTGTTACTATTATCATTAGTTGCATTCTCTTTTGCATTACTTAAGAAATGCAAAATATTTGTTTGCTTTTTCTCACTCATTATGGATGTATTTCATTCTAATCTAAAAGCAAACAAGAAATGATAGTTATCACTATTTGTTCCCCTTCAATATAACAGTTAACCCCCCTAGCATTCTCATTCTGTGCAAATTTCCATGCAAAAAGTGTTCAATTTTTTTTTGCATGGAAATGTATTTTACATTGTAGGCTTTAATTCCTAGGCATAACTCACCGATATTTATTAAATTTAATAAATTCAATATTACATTTTAACTAAAAAAACACAAAAATCTGTAAAAAAAATTAAAACATGTAATATAAGTGTAAAGTAGCATATATAATATAATAATATATATTATATGAATATTTATTTGTATTAGACTCAATTCAGCTATTTTGTATTGAATCTAATACAAACTTATTTGAATTTCCCGCTGCTAAGTCCCGGCTGCACCAACGCATGTACCGACGTCATCGGGAAACCCTGTAGATCGAATCGACACTTTGCAGCTGGAGATCAGAGGAGCAGGATGAGTCCCCAGGACCTGGGGGACAGCAATAGAACAAGGTAAGTGGGTTTCTTTTTTAGTTTAAAGCGACCCCGAGTGTGACTCAGGATTACCGCTTTTGGCATGTAAAATCCACCTCAAGTCACACTCAGGATTACCGGTAGGGGGGGGTTAAAGAAAATACACAGTTAAGGTCATACTTACTTAAGAGAGAATCTGGGAAAGAAGCAAATAAAATAAAACAATCGGATGGGAATCGGTATTGGTGGAGCAGGGTGACTTATACTGAAGCGTACGGCTAAGCAACGGCTGCATCATATACCTTAAGACTACACTGACGTCACACTGCACCTCCCTTTTTTTTCCGTCTCTAGTACAGTTCGTGAATTTATTGCAACAAAAGCGAAATTTGTCATTCAGAATTTAGAACATTATTAGAATATTATTTTTGTTTTATAATTAATAAAACATAAAAATTGCAAATAATTTTTCTGCAGACCACCAAAATGTTCTCATGGACCACCAGTTGGCGACCGCTGATATAAAGTGTAAATATCCTCAAACTGCTTGCTTGTTGGAGAGAGGCAGCAAAGTCTGCCATAAATCTTACAGGAAATGTAGCAGTACCATTTTAACTACAATGAACAGACCCAATTAGATTTGAAGTCTGCTGTTAAATCCATCCTCTTTTCAGGGACGTGAAAACATCAGCTTATAGACCTATCATAAATGATTCTACAGCATCAACACAGAAGCATCTGTAGCATCAATGCTACATAATTAAAGATTGGCTCTGCATTCAGTAGTGTCCTCTTGCTCATCTCAAGATTAATGCAACATTTTAGGACAGCCTTTCTCAACCTTTTTAACATAGGGGAACCCTTGAAATAATGTTCAGGTCTTCAGAAAACCCCTATACAATTACTATATTCACAGCTTACAGTACATTAGTGTGGTCAGAATGCCTCTTACATTGCTGTGCAGTGCAATGTCACCCTTACAGATAGCCAAAAAGATCATTAGCGTCAGTGGTAACTGACCTGTGAGGTTCAAATTGCTTACAGCTCAAGGAACCCCTAGCAGCCTCTGGAGGAACCCTAGGGTTCCACAGAACTCTGGTCAAGTAACACAACTTTAGGATAAACCACTGGTTTCCATTAAATCTTACCAGGAAGTGAATGAGTAAAGTTTGTTGTACTCGATTTTATCTGTGAATTCTTTTATAAGCCCAACATTCCAGGTACAAACTTTCCAGATATCATACACCTGTGCACCAATTACATGAGAACAATTGCAAATCACATCAGTAACTTCTCAATTTACACACTTATGAACATTTCATTTGTCTTTGTCACAATGTTACAATTTCACAGAAGAACATGCCACTTAAGAAAATGGCCATACAAGAAATCTCTTCCTCACCGCTAGGCTGTTTTGGGAATATACCATTCAATAGAATGTTGAAAGATTCATAAGAGCAGTGCAGCTTAGATGTAGCGTGACGGCTTAACTAAGAACAAAAAAAAGGGCCAGTGAACATTGAATGTACAAATCGATTCAAAACGGTGGAATATTAAAAGGTTATAGTAATTTAGCCTTACCTGTATTCCTAACAGTGTTCCTAACTGACAAAGGCTGAAAACTTGTATGGATTGATTTTAAGTGCAGGCAATACAAATGTGTGATCTATGCATTATTCACAGCACATTTGAGATGGTTATGGAAGCTTGCTTACAAAGAAAGTCTTTCTTTCCTACATATTTTCAACATAATCAAATTTACCGATAATTGTGAACATATGATTAAACCAGGAATATTCTTAAACAAGAAAATGCCATGATTATGCAGTGATGAGAGCGTAGCATAATGTGGCTTTTTGAATTTTCTCTCTGATTGACATTCCACAGAGTATTGTTTCATAAAAATAGACAAAAGGGGAAGGGGAGATAAGTCACTACTCTGACTTCTGTAAGTAAGTTTGAGCCTAAGCAGAGCAGCTAAGTACATATAGGTAGGCACAGAAGAAATAAAATTGATGGCAAGCAATATTACCATTTTGATTCTGAACAAAAACAAACTGGGCTCAATTTATAAAGCAGTGAATCTGACCTTTATCTAAAACATTCTCGGGTGGAGAATCTTCCAGGTCCATGTGGTTCAATGTCAGCATTTGATTCTCCATAGGGAATGTCAGACTCACTACTTCATAAACAGACTCTACTGAAAATCAATACAGGAATATGTATAAATCACTCTACACAATTGTTCTCCCCATTGTCAAATTCCCTATTGTTCAAATGGAATCTTCAAAAAATATCTGTGTACACTGCATGAATAAAAGCTCTAGAGACAAAGTAGATCTGAATTCTAACACAATGACATTCATTTTGCTATGGCATTGTGTATTTTAAACATTGTTTTCTTCATAAAATATCCTTTTCCTGTCCAAATGCACTCAAAATATAATTGGCTTCCATAGTAGGTGCAAAATGTATCAATGCGGAAACCTAAACCCGGCCAGGACCATACATGAATACCAAATATTACTTTTATGAAAGCTGCAGATTTCAAAAGATTAAAAACAACTTTTGAAATTCCATTAATGTGGTAACGCATATATTACATTTTTAATGATTGGGTTTATATCTAATTTAGGAATAACAGCAAACAATGTAAATTCTTACTCAGTAATAATGCGCTAACTTATACAGGACTCAGGAGAAAGACGATTAAGTTTAGCCAGTTCTTGCTGAATTATCATATGCAGATCTGATGACTTAATCTTCCATGCAAAACCTCCCATATGGCCATATTTCTAAACAATGTTAGCTGCCTGTAAATTATTTTTCTAAAATCTTTGGAAAAAAAAACAAAATATAGAACATATCTGTAGTAAAGTAGTAAAATTGACTACAATTCTAGTAGATATATGCCAGATTCGGGGATTACTTTATTAGAAGTTGCAATTTCACTTTTATACATCTTTTTTAATTATAAAAGGGTGAGCTTTGAAAGAAGGAGGTTGGAAAAGTGTACAGTTTATAATGGTAAAAAAAAACAATGTAGGGCAGCTGTTCTCAACCCTGGGGTAATTCCAGAGGTAGCTGGGGGTTCCTTGAGATCTGTCCAATTGACTTCCCCTGTAATGGTAACCTCATAGTTTTGTGGTCAATGCTACTTGGAAGAGTCAGTAGTGTAGTATACCACCCTTGTGGCATCACCGTTTCTGGGGTAAAAGGTACTCCCAGACTGCAGGAGAGGTGCATGAAACACACTGGAGACAGTAGATAAGGTTGAAACTGACCCGCAGTCAGTTTTATTAAAAGGTTGCATAAGATAAAACAAAACAAAAATAAAACTGAGCCAGTCAGGCATTAACTAAACAGCAGGCAGATTCCTCTCTACCAGTTGGTGGCTAACCCAGCCAACTCAGCACAAATGTTCCAGCAACCTTTACTCACATGTAGTACAATAATGGCTCTTACAGGCAGCTTGTCCTGTGCCCAGGTCAGAGAGCTTCCTTCCTCTCCTTCCCTTTTTACCTGCTGCTCACAGCTGTGCAGTAATTAATGGCCAGTAAAAACTAAACTGGATCAGAACACTTCTGAGTGACATGCAAAACCCAGGTCTGGAATCCCAGCAGGTATGTTGCTGGGTAATCTCTCCCATAGGGGAGGAAACGAGGAGAAATATATCATCCCTCCAAGATGACCCCTTTTGCCATATCACATATCCCCCCCCTCCCGCTCAAGCCACCGACGTTGAGAGGCAGTGGACTCATGACAAAGCGTCTGCATTATCCTGGAGTTTACCAGGTGTGTTCCACTGTAAATTTAAAGGGTTGGAGAGACAAGAACCACCTGGTCACTCGACTGTTTTTCTCTTGTCACACATGTCTTGTCTATTGTCACACATCCATTTTAGAGGGGCGTGATCCGTGACAAGTCTGAACTTCCTACCCAACAGATAGTACTTAAGGGCTTCCAATGCCCACTTTATAGCCAAACATTCTTTTTCTCCAACTGAATACTTTTTTTCATGTACATTCAGTTTCCTGCTAAAGTACACAACGGGATGCTCTTCCCCGTCTTTAATTTGGGACAGTACCGCACCTAGTCTCACCTCGGAGGCATCAGTCTGAACAACAAACTCTCCTGTGAAGTCTGGAGTCACCAACACTGGTTGTACACAAAGAGGTCTGCCAAAGTGGCTGCAACTGAAGCAAAATTGGGAATAAGGCGCCTATAATAGCCGGTAATTCCCAAAAAGGCTCTGACTTGTTTTTCATTTATAGGCTGGGGCCATTTTTGAATTGCCTCAATTTTATTAATTTGGGGCTTAATCACACCTCAACCAATGACATACCCCAGGTACTTGGCTTCCTCCATGCCTATACAACACTTTTAGGGTTGGCAGTCAATCCCGCTTTCCTGAGTGCATCTAAGACGGCCTGTACCCAAGGCAGGTGGGTTTCCCAATCAAGGCTGTGAATGATAATATCATCCAAATATGCAACCACGTACTGGCAATGAGGTCTCAAAGTCTTGTCCATCATTCTCTGGAAGGAGACAGGAGCATCATGCAAGCCAAACAGCAAACTTTAGTACTGAAATGACCCCTCTGGGGTAGAAAAGGCTGCCTTTTCTTTGGCGCTGTCAGTCAGGAGTATTTGCCAATAGCTTTTTGTCAGGTCTAAGGTCGTCAGGTATCGAGCTGTTCCCAACCTGTCAATAAGCTCGTCCACCCATGACATAGGGTAAGCATCAAATTTAGACACACTGTTTAGTTTCCTAAAGTCATTACAAAATCTGATGCTTCCATCTGGCTTTGGGATTAGCACAATTGGGCTTGACCAGTCACTATGGGATTCCTCTAGTGTTCCCAATTGTAGCATGTTTCTAACCTCCTCGGCCACTGCTTTACGTCTTGCTTCTGGGATACGATATGTCTTTTGATTCACTCCGGGTTCGGTAATAATGTCATGCTTGATAACTGAGGTTCGCCCAGGTACTTCTGAGAAAACATCCCTGTTTTTACAAGAAAATCTTTTGCCTCATTTTTCTGCGACAATGATAAGGTTTATGTGACTTTTACCTCGGATACTAAGGGACCTGAAATGCTTTTTGGGACTGGCATGGCTACCAAAATTTTCCTGTCCTTCCAAGGATTGATGAGGTTAATGTGATAGATTTGCTCTGGTTTCCTTTTCCCTGGTTGACTGATTTTATAATTCAGCTCCCCTACTTTTTCCATAACTTCAAAAGGCCCCTGCCATTTAGCAAGAAACTTGCTTTCCACACTGGGTACTAAAACCAGTACCCTGTCCCCTGGGTTAAGGTTGTGGGCCTCCTGGGCTTGCGCCAAATGTTCTTTAACGTGGGGCATAACAGCATCAATTCTAATAAAAAATAAAACTAATAGGCCACGGGGGTGTCATACAGCAACTCAAAAGGCAAATAGCCCATGGATGACTGGGGAACTTCTCTTATAGCAAACATCAGGTAAGGTAACAAGAAGTCCCACTTTTTCCCATCTTTGTCCACCACCTTTTTGAACATACTATTTAGGGTCTTGTTAAATTTTTCCACTAACCCATCAGTTTGTGGGTGGTAGACAGAAGTGCGGAGCTGCAGTTTACAGAGCTCCTAAATTACATGGAACATGAACGGTGTACCTGATCTGTTAGCAGCTCCTTCGGGATACCGACACGGCTAAATACCTGCACCAATTCTTTGGCGATAGTTTTGGCAGAGGTGTTCCGTAAGGGAATGGCCTCAGGATATCTGGTGGCATAGTCCATTATGACTAATATATGCTAATGACCCCGAGCCGATTTTGCCAGGGGACCCACAAGATCCATGCCAATCCTTTCAAAGGGTACTTCAATGATTGGCAAAGGTACCAGGGGTCTGTGATAATGGGGCATCGGAGCCACATACTGACACTCAGAACAATAGTTACAATAATCATCACCTTGTTTCACAACTTGATACAGCAATTGTTTGCTCAGTGCAATGTAAGGGAAGGACAGTCTCGTATCTTCATCAACAGGTTTGCCATCAATTACTTTTACATTTTCCTGCGCTCTATTCAGCATGGGACCTCTCAACTTCTCAGAAAGAAAATCATCTCTTTTTACTTCCAAATCAGGCATACAATCATGTGCATCTGCAGCATCAGAACTAGGCAATGCATTGTGAACACGCTCCGTGACCTCAGCATCTGACTCTGCCTCCTCTTGGCCTCCAGCCATTACAGGGAAAGGGAAGGATATATAACCTTCATTGGTCACACCTACAGTTTCTCCTTCCGGATTACTGTCAATTGGGACAGGGCTGATTCCCACAGGCTTACTTACCTTCAGGGGACCCATACTCCTGACTCCTGTTTTCCCACAACTTCCAAAAGTATGGAATATACCTCCCCACTATGGCGTCATGAAACAATGTGGGAACAACACCTATCATATGTGTGGCCGAGCCCCAATGGGTAGGAAATTGGACCACAACAGGTTTTTCATCAACTGACTTAACACACATTTGTTTCTGCTAGCTAGAGCTGCCACCTGAGCAAACAACGACATACGTTTTTTCAGAAAATCACATTGCATTGGCTCATGGGTTATTGAACAATTAGCACCAAAATGTCCTAACCCTTGGCAACAAAACCATTTTAAATTTTCTCCACTCAGTCCTCTCAAAGGCCACTTGGACCTTACGGCCCTATTTGGCCCCGCCTAGGCCTTACACGTACAGTCTCTTCACAGTCTGAAACAGTCCTATTATTTTTCCCAGGACCCATATCCCCTGGAAAAGTCTTACCAGGGGTTCCTGGAGATCTCTCTCGATGGGAGACAGTCTTCTCTGGCGTTGGAATAGTTACCCACTCCTCAGCTGCACTATACCTCTCCACTATTTCCACAAGCTGGTCCACAGATTTGGGGTCTCCATGGGTTACCCATCTCCTCAGAGTGCCAGGCAGTGCTTGTAGATAACGATCCATAGTGACCCGCTTGATTATCTCTGGAGCTGATAAACACTCTGGTTGTAGACATTTCCTGATAAGGTGTATAAGATCATACATTTGTGAACGGGTCGGTTGTCCAGGCTTGTACCCCCAGTGGTGCACTCGCTGAGCTCAGACTGCTAGCGTTACTCCCAAACGTGGAAGGATCTCTGCCTTAAGTTTTTCATAGTCCAGGCAGCCTCAGGTTCCAAATCAAAATAGGCTTTTTGGGGTTCTCCAACTGACCACCAATGTATTTTCTATTGGCCTCCATTGACCATTTTTTTCACTGACCTCATATGGTTTTATTAAGGATTAAACTGTCACATTTACCTCTTCCTTGCTAAAGCACAGACGTGTCTCTTCTGCGCATGTGGGCAGTTCCTGCTCTGGGTGTGCCTACGCCAGCAAGCTTAATCAGCTTCGCTGGCCAATGAGTAAATAGCCTCCTAACCATCCCTGGCTATTTAGCTAGCTCACACATTGGATTCAGTGTTCGTGCAACTTGTCTTCATTGTGCTGAGCCCCTAGATCTGTGATCTAGTTCCTGTTCACCTGGTGCTTCATTCTCCTGTTGCTTCCAGTGTGTCTCCTGTGTTCCCTGTTCCCGCAGTGGCCCCTTTGTCACTGCTGTCTGTCTCCTGGATTCCTGGCAATTGACCCCTGGCATGTGACCTGACCTCTCTGGGCTGCTGCCTGCCTCAACTCCGGCCTTCCTCGACTATCCTTCTGCTTTGTGATTTGGTACCATATTTTGTCCTCCTCTGTGTGCCCAAGGACCGCAACCTGGCAGTAATGAGTGGCACAACATCCTCACCATCAGAGGCTCTGGAGAATACCTGCGCCTAGGGCCTTCTTAGGGCTCACACCACTTCCGCGCAAGCCGTAGCGGCTCCTAGTGGTCCTGTCTCTCCGTGTGCAATATAAACAAGAGCTGAAAATTATTTCAAGAGATCTTCAGGAGTAAAAAGATTGAGAAAGGCTGATATAGAGATATCATTTGGGCAATATCCATATATACACATGGAGATCTACCTGTTCAGATGTAAATAAAAACCATCCTGTGTTCATCAATACAAGTACATTGCTCTATGCATACTACTTTTGCTGGCCTGTAAGATTTTACTTTAGGAGGAATATCTGGAAAAAGCCTTGAACTTATGATCTAGTTGGCTACTTTTTATGTGTATGCAATCCAAAGAAAAGTCTGAGAGATTTAAGGTTGTTGTTGGTCTGCAACCAAGGTGGATGGTTAGATCAGGTAGAATACATTTTGTATTTACAGTTTTCCAGTGGTTGTGGACTTTACCAAAAGCACTGTCAGCACTCACTTACCTTTGTTCTGCTAATACAGTGTTCTCCCTAGCCCCTTAAGCCGGGTGCACCACCCTCCACTTTTCACTAATCATCCGGCTGTTTCTGAGTGGTTACTGGAAAGTTGGGTCACAATACAAGGGCTGCCACCCGCATACAGCTTAAAAGAAATTCTGGGTTGAACATTGTACTATCACAATTCCACCCAGCTGAAAGTGCAGATGCTCTGCACCCATTATTTACTATTGCAGACAGCTTGTTGGCACTAAGTTATTAGTTTATTAGTTTTATAAGAGGTATCAGTAGGCACTATGAAAGAAACTTTCTCCCAATATGAAAGGGTGCGAATAATAACTAATGCTTAGCAATATTCATCTTTACTGAGTCACCCTGCCAAAACAGATATAAACATCATTTCAAGAGCCAGCTAGCTAAATTGTTTTATTTGTTGTTGTTGTTGAAGCTGTCCACAGATCAAAAATAAGTGGGAAGTGATAGAGGAATAGGAACATAATGCTCTGCTAATGGGTATTCTGAGCATTTTCCAGGTCATCAGATCATCAGGGATGCGTCATGCTATGTTTTAATCTCCAAAGTGATGTTTCATGAAGGCTGAATATATTTGGGAAACAACATTCTGTAAAAAAAAGCAACAACATATGGATATCATTACACAAAAATAATACAGATTCATTCTCAGCATATGTTTTTAGAAATACAAATGACCTCTGCCAACTCTCCTTCTGCTGCCTTCCCGCTTGCTTAGCCAAGCATGAGTGAATAGGTACATCAGTACCCTGTGGGTGTATGTTATGTGTATAGTTTAGCTATTTGGACATCAGTGACATTTAGAAAAAATTTCAGTGATGCACATGATGTGGTTTAAGTTGATGAATCAGAGTAGAATTAACTAGTCGCGGTGCAATTCTGTGAAGATTGAAAGAGATCAGGTGCCAGTTATCAAAGTCATTTAAAGCTTTGTTAACCATCTGGTATATAGGCAGTGCAGCAACCATGGTCCTGTATTTTCCGAACTTAGACTGCTTTCGGAGCAATATCAATATGTAGGTGATTACATTAAAGTGGCTATAAAAAGTGTACACACTCCTGTTAAAATGTCAAGTTATATTAAAAACCTGGACCCCAATAAATCATATCAAAACTTTTTCACCTTTAGTAAGACCAATAACCTGTTCAATATGAATGAATACAAACAAATCTGTTTGGGAAAAAAGATAAAAATTATAAATAAAAAAAAAACTTATGATAAGCTGTTGCATGAGTGTGCACACTTTTATACTAAAACTTTGTTGAAGCACCTTAAGATTAAATTCCATTATTCCAGGGTGGGAGTCTATCAGCATGACACATCTTGACTTGGCAATGTTTGCCTCTCTTCTTTGCAAAGGGCTCTCGATCTGTCAGATTGTGGGGGCATCTCTTGTGCACAGCCCTCTTCAAGTTAACCCACAGGTTTTCTATTAGATTTAGGTCAGGGTTCTGGCTGGGCCATACCAAAACTTTGATATTCTTCAGCCATTCTTTTGTTGATTTGGATGTATGCTTGTGATCATTGTCATGTTGAAAGGGGAAATTCCTAAATGTTTTGGGCCAAAAGTAACTGGTATTTGGAACTGTTCATAATTCCCTCCACCTTGACTAAAACCCAAGTTCCAGCTGATTAAATGCAACCCCAAAGCATACTGCAACCACCATCCATGGGGATGCTGTTCTTTTGGTGATGATAAGTGTTGTTTTTGTGCCAAATGTACCTTGTATAATTGTGGCCAAAGAATTCCACCTTGGTTTTATCTGACCCTAACAGATTTTGCAACATGCTTTTGGAAGACTTTAATGAACATTTTAGCAGTGCCTGTATGTTTTTCTTTGTAAGAAAAGGCTTCCATCTTGCAACTCTACCCTATACTTCAGATATTTGTTCAGTTTGTCACAAAACCAGTACATGCCAGAAAGTTTTTAACAGTTTTGTTTGTTTTCCAATTGAATTGTACATGTTGTAAGTCACATAGGTGGGAGAAGTTTGAAATGATTTATTGTAGTGTAATTTTTTTTCTACATCACAAAAGCATGGTATTTTAACAGGGGTATGTACACTTTTTATATCCGCTCATATTCCTATTGCAGGAACATGCTATCTGAGAAAGCTCCATTAGGATTGACCTAGCCATTTTCTGCCGGTTGTGTAACCATAAAATTGGGTAAGCTAATGTACAAGATTCTACACTTATCAGGCCAAACCCACAGATTAGGAATTGTGGTATTCATCCAAAGACATTAGTTGGCAGGCTGCGGTAAGCACTTATAAATGTCACTAAGTCATAACCGCATTCCAGTTGAACAATTAAACATATGTACTTACTGCATTTAACATTGTACATTCCATCACAAACTGGACTTGGAACAACATATATGCCAGGGCTGTTTTAGGTCCTGCTCTGTCAATGAAAACAAGGTCTGATACAAAGCTGTCTAATTATTTTTGTAGAATGAAAAGAAAACCTATCATGAACCCAAGCAGTTCAGATTAAGCATGTGATGAAAAAGGTTACCTGAACTGAAATACATTTTTTACAGAGTTTGGAAGACCTACAGTCTCACCATACATAGAGATCTACAAAGACAAAAATATTTGAAGTCCCCCCTCTAGAGCCAACTATGGCCGGATTTATTAAAATTAAACAACCCATAGAGGGATATCTCTCCTGATTGGGCCAGACACACACTTTAAAGTTTAGACAACACATCACTAAGCTAGTGCGAAGCTTTCACAATTTTACTTGTACTTCTGTGATCCATCAATCCTTGTGCTCTTGTGGCCCTAGGGATACTGTAGCCCTCATGCACCTGTGACCCTATGCTCTGTTGCCTATAATTGTCCCTCTAAAGTCCCTGAACACCACAATAAGGAGGGGGATATAAGTCACAGGGCCTATATTGTTAAAGTTCTCCAAGGCTGGAGAGGATACACTTTCATCAGTGAAGCTGGATGATCCAGCAACCTTGGAGTGGATCTTGTCCAGGATTGAAAACATTTGCTAACACTGATGAAAGTGTATCCTCTCCAGCCTTGGAGAGCTTTAATAAATCAGGCCACATGGCTCCATCTAAACAATGAAAAAAATGATGTAAGAACGGGAGCTTTTTTACCAGGTAATAAATAAAATGGTAAATTTACATAAAACAACACACTATCTCCCACATAGAGTGGCACAAACAAAACTGCAGCATTTGTATAACCAAATATATTGAAGAATAACATGACATACAAATCTTTGCAACTACATTAGATTCCTAGGATCCCATTTCCCCTTTTGTTCGGAAAACTATTTATAAACACAGCCTCAAATGGACACTCTGCTTCCCCCCGTTTTAGCCACTTATTCTTCTGTGTGGTCTCCATCCATCATACTAAATTCAAACATTAGTTCACCAGAAACCTAACAATTATCTTTTGGGTATTATCCCGTGACAAAGCAGTAAAACTCCAAAAACTGTAAAACGCATTATGAAAAAAAAATCTCAAACATTGGAGAATTTTATTACTTATTAGTCAAGACCTTGAATGCTGTCACTGCAAATACTGTACACTAGAGTATAGTTCACCACTCTAATACCCAGTCACTATGATTATCAGATGATTGACATTGAGGATTCTAAGAAGTCCCCATAATTATGTGTATGTTAGAAGCCTTATATGGTTACTGTGTTGGATAATACTAATATTTTTGGTCTCCACGAATGTTTATCCATAGTCTCTCTATTTAAGCACACCCATTTTTTTGTGAGTTTTCTGAAGTTCTCTTCCATTCTTATCCATGCAACGTACTGTGTTCTTGATCTGATCAGACACAAAAGTCACTGACAGAGTGCGCAAAGAACAGCGCTCATGCAAGAACTTGAAAGACATAAAAAAAACTATTAGGTGAAGATTACAGTAATAACTTAGAAGTATATTGAAAATGCCCTGCACCTCCTCTTTACACTGCTTCTTTTTCCAAGAATAAAAAGAACAATTCTTTCAACCAAAAACTCATTGGAAAATAATAGAGTATGAATTGGAAGAAAAAGCACTTTAGCTTTTACTTTGTGATCATTTGACACAATTATGGTCAAATCTCTAATTTTTTACAAAATCTGCTGACTAGAACCAGATTTACAGGCCAAACTGATAGATAATATAAATGGATAGTAGGGTGCCCCTTTACATTCTGCTTGGGCATTTGTTGTTAGGCAGGCATTCATGCACAGTGAATGTAACAATTCCTGAGTAGCACTAAAAGTCCTTGAAGCATCACCTATTAGGATTGTCTGTTGAAGCAAGAATCGATTGCTGTCAAGCTTCAATTTACTAGTTCACTCAGCCTACATGCAGTTAATTACCCCTTCATTGCCTCAATGTCTTCCAAGGTTTGGATGCCATAGTGTAACATTGGTTGTGAGTTTCTGGACTTGGATGCCTGATGTCAATAATTTAGGCAGACAGGAGCATCACCAGCTACAACAGCCCATATAGCTGGGATAGAACTTGGAGTCAGAGGACAGTCCTCGTCTGAAAGAAGACTGCAAAATATTGTATTTATCATTATTTCCAAGGAAATTGGAAATAATGTTAGTATTAACATTATTGTTAGTATTAGCATTATTGTTAGTATTGCAAAAACCAGGCAAAGAATCTTGGATTGGTGCTTTTTACCAGGAGAATCACCAAGAAGGAATGAACATATACAAATATAAAAAGGTCAAATAAAGGTCTCGTCCCACTTACCTTTCTGACCTGGTAAAAAAAACTCCCCTAGCCACTCCTTTTGCTCCTCCATTGACCTACTAATGACTTCTTCACTCATAACCACATCACACGCACGGCTCCAAGACTTTTCTAGAGCTGCCCCATGGTCTTCCTTTTCCTATTTGGCTTGTTCCTACTTTCTGCTCATTTAAAAGAGAACTCAAAACCCATTTTTTCAAACCAAACCATCCATCTTCTTCTGTCTTTTGAAACCGTCACTACTTCCCACCATTTCATATCCCCTCTCCTATTGTGTGATACCTCCCCCACCTTCTAGAATAGAAGCTATTCAGGGCTGTAAATGGATCGCTGTATCACTGTCTATATTCATCTGTCATTCATTTGCAACCCCTATTTAATGTACAGTGCTGGGTAATATGTTGGCGCTATATAAATCCTGTTTAATATTATTATTATTAATATTACCAACAACCTGACCTAAGAGTTACTGATTGCTCATTTTTCATGGAACCCCTAGCAACTTCTAGAGTAACCAAAGGGTTACACGGAACCCTGGTTGAAATACACTGGTGTAGACCATCTGCTCTAACCAAATCAAACTTTTATTCTATCCAGCTATATTTCTCCCGAATCCTTTCTAAAACACCATAATAACATTATAAATAGGGTTGCCACCTGGCTAAAGGTGCCCTCATCTGACCAGTAAAAATGCGACAATGCCAATGTTGTTAATAGGAAAAGTGTGAAAAGGTCTCCCTCGTGTATGAAGGCAAGACTTGAAAACCCGATGTTCCCTGCAGAGGATTTGTCCCAACAAACATAAATGATCACTTTCATCAGGACTGCTAAGCAGGATCATTATCGTACATGAGGGTTTACCAGAAGTAGGTAAAGTTGTGAAAATCCTTGAAAACGATTTGGGCCTTGTTTTCTCTGAAAGGTTTAGTTCCTTTCTCTACCTATGTCCCAGAAGTTGTAAATACAGTTAGGTCCATAAATATTTGGACAGGGGCAACTTTTTTCTAATTTTGGTTCTGTATGGAGAAGGCGTGGAACAGCTCATGATCCAAAGCATAGCACATCATCTGTAAAACATGGCAGTGTGATGGCTTGGGCGTGCATGGCTGCCATGGCATTGGGACACTAGTGTTTATTCATGATGTGACACAGGACAGAAGCAGCCAAATGAATTCTGAGGTGTTCAGAGACATACTGTCTGCTCAAATCCAGGTAAATGCAGTCACATTGATTGGGAGGCATTTTATAATACAGATGGACAATGACCCAAAACATACAGCAAAAGCAACCCAGGAGTTTATTAAAGCAAAGACGTGGAATATTCTTGAATGGCCAAGTCAGACACCAGATCTGAACCCAATTGAGCATGCGTTTCACTTGTTGAAGACTAAACTTTGGACAGAAAGGCCCACAAACAAACAGCAACTGAAAGCCGCTGCAGGAAAGGCCTGGCAGAGCATTAAAAAGGAAGAAACCCAGCATCTGGTGATGTCCATGAGTTCAAGACTACAGGCTGTCATTGCAATTTATAAGACAATGGATAAAACAAGTACAGATGAGCTCTGGGATTAAAGATTTCTTTCAAACCTGAAATATGATTTTTACATTTAAAGTTTTAACTTTAAATGCTGGTTTCATTTCTTTAACTTTACTTGTCAACAGTTTAAGTGGATCTAAATCTAAATATTAAAAAAAAACTGGCCAGGCAGGTTAATTGCAGGTGATGCCCCTTCTGCAAAAAATTACCTTACCTGTCTGATGGCAATTTTTTAATTGCACTCCCCTATCCATGCTCCAGCGCAGCAATTGCCATCTTCACCTGATCTTCTTCCTGGGGACGGGTCCCCAGCCATCTTGATTGGACTGACCAGGATAATGTAACCCCAGGGCAAGCACACAGAAGTCAAATCAACTGTTGCAGCCGCAGGGGAGGCCAGCATGCGCCAGGTATCCCAGCATCCTATACCGAGCTGTGCTTTCCAGATGAAGACAGCAATCAGGCAGGTAAGTTTGTCCCTTTTTACAATAAGGACCTGCCTGATCCGCTTTAACTTCGCTAAGGGAAAAGCAAGGAAAGAATGGATGGGGACCCCATAAAGTGGTTACCATATGTGGCTATAAACTTATCAAGCTAATCCGGCAAACAGATGTAATAACCTACCGGTAGTATCAAGGCCAGGCGATCTATGATGGTCCAACCTTGGTGCCCATACCTTGAAGAAAATCAGGAGAGTGTGAAATGCAAACATTTTTAACATTCAAAGTGAAACAACTCTGGGCAAAATCTCAAAGGACATACTGCATATGATGCATGGGGGTAGAAGTATTATTGGAGCTTTTTTCCCCCCTCGTAACAGGGAAATGAAGCTTCACTGAATCATCTTAAACTCTACTATCGCTAATAATCAATAATTTCATGGATAAATTACATTTGTTTTTTACATTATTAGGGTATAATAAACACTCAGGCTCATCTGTCTCTTGCTTATTTCACTGCCACAGTCTGGTGGCCACAAGACTTTTTTTTAACTGTACACTACATAGCCCAGAGGCAAGTTGGCATAGAAAACAGGCTATCTGTTTGGGCATGTGCCAGGGCATATCCACTAATACTAATTGTGTTGAGCTGCCCACCCAACAGGGTACTGACTTCCAATGCCACTCCTTGGCTGAAGATTGGCCCTACTTTCTGACCCCTGCTTGGCCAAGGAATAAATATACTCTGTCCCAGTTCACCTTGCTTATGGGAGCTTCAGGTTGCTCAAGCTGTCGGGTGGGGTTTTGAAGACTTTTAGATTCAAATCTTGTTGCTTGGTATTTTACTTGACTTGGAGCTCTCTTGACCCCTGGTTTTGCTGCCTGACTCCAGTTTCACATTAGGTGTCTTGGTCTTTACCTCCGCTTGGGGTCATTCCACCTGCTGACCTACAGCTTATAGGGTAAGCCCATTAAACCCTTCCTTTACTTGGTTCCATCTCTTTTGATAGATACCTCTTGGTTTCTTGTCTGTTCTTACACCCCCAGGCCTCATCAATTGTGCACTGAATTCTGGAGGGTGCTGCAAATAGTTTGCTGAGGTTGATGGGGGCTCAACTATATTTGAAATGTGCAGACATATATCTGGGTTGGTGCCTTACAGTTGAATGTGTTGCTGTAAATTTGGTAAACTGAATGAACATCTGAGCACATGTAAATGTATGTAAAGGCTGCACTACACAGATGTTCTTCTGTAGATACCAGTATCAGGAGGTGACCATTCCATACAGTGGCTGTCATGGGGATTGATTTCTTGCTATAGTTGTATGTTTAGACCAACTCATTCGGAGGTCAATTTTTGGGTGAGTGCAACTGTTCTATTTTTGGCAGTATCATTTTGTGAAGTGTTTTGATACAGTGGGTTCAGAACAGGAAGGAATAAACACCATTGGAGCAGGGCTGGGTATTTCTGGTTATCCCTGGGTTTGAGCTGTGAGTGTATCAGTTTCTTTCCAATGGCAGACCCACATTGAGGATTATGTGAATTACAGAGTGCCTGAACACAACCTGATTGTTTTACAACCAAGTCAAAGCCTGTGTAACAATGAAATATGTGTATTGTAGAAGAAGAAAGTGTGTGATGCCAAATTAAGGAGATATGGTATCATTTGGTATCATGTATCTCAATTTCTGACCTGGGAGAGGGATGGAGTGTTTAACTAACCCATTACTTCCAGGACACTCTGGACCTGGATCCCAAAAAAATGCCGCAAATCTGCAGTGAGACAATTGGCATCACACACTTCCTTCTTCTACAATAAAATCTATTAAACTAAGAACAACTAAAAACATAAAATCTTATGTACTTGTCAAACTGTCTTACTTGGACCCTTGGTAATTTTATTCTGAATGCATTATTTTGACTCTGTGTGTGATTTAATCACCAGCCTTACAACACTTTTCTTTTTCAATAATGACTGAGAAAACAGCAGGGTAAGTTAGAGAAAACCCATTTTTTCTGTACATCTTGATATGTCAGTGTATATAGGTGGTACTGACTCTATGCCTGTCACTTTCTTTCTATATTATTCCAAATAAGGCACAATTTCAAACTCTTTAAATTGGAAGAGATCCTAGACAGACATATTTGATGTTCTTCTTACCACTGATGCTACTTTCTATCTGTCCAAAAACTTTTGCCAATAGGGCAACCATGTAAAACTTTAGGTGGGCATTCCTGCCAGTTATAATCAATGCCTTCTTTATGTCACTTGCTGCTAGTGAGTTGATAGGCTAAAAACAACATTTAAACAAATTAACTTCTGAAAGAAAGGTTTCCAAGACAAAGGTTACAAAGAAATATATTTATATAAAATAGTGGTGGAAGTGTGGAGAACATGTCAAAAATAATTGAATGTGGAGTAATCACATGTCATTCATCAGCTGTGACAGATTGTTTTATTTTGGTGTTCATGGATGACAGTTGTGAAAGACAAGCAGTATTCACAGAAGATTGCTCACTGAAGAAGCTGTGCTCTTGTAGTAAATTATATCTTGCAGGCAATTATATTCACATCTTACACTTCCATTTAAAAAAATGCATGAAAAAACAATTATACCTCATAACAACCAATCAAATCATAGCTGTCATCTTCCAAGCACAGGTTAAAAAGGCAAGGATAACACTCTGCTAGTTACTTCAAAGCAGAACTAAACCTAAATAAGAAAAAAAATGGTAAGCAGGTAGGTTCAATATTACAGAAAGAACAGGTGATGCATGCACAACTTGCCTTAGCTTGGGTGGTATATACACCCCAAACTATATCCCTGCCAAGCCATGGGACACCTTGTCACAATGTGCGTGTGTGTGTGTGTGTGTGTGTGTGTGTGATTATTCCTTTACTGAGATTTTAATTCAACTCTATCTTAAAACAATATTATTAATATTAATAAAACTAAAGATTGAAAGAGGTTCAAAAGGTTTGGGTGAAAGAAAAGAGCTTTGGTATCTTACAAGAACCAGTTAAAGCTTAATACCTGTCCAAAAACACTAAAAAAAGTTCCTTAATTTTAAACACCTTACTTTCGCATTCCCCCTGAGCTGAAATGCAATCCAATCATTTCTTTTTCACCAAAATGTAACCTTCATTTCTAAGTTCTCTCAATACCATTTCTCGCAGATCGGAAAAAAATACCAGAATATCATAAGCAGAGAAAAAAATATGAATTAAAATTAGACAATTATTTTAATTTGAATAAATATAAATTCAATTACAATCACAGAATTGCATGTAAACAAGATACCTATATATTTGAATCAAATGGTTATTCAGAAAAGTACTTCATTGGATTTTTTTTGATTTGTTATTTTTTTGTTTGTATATTTGATTGTTGTTTGTATACTGAAATATTATATTTGTGTTTATTTTTTCAGTACTATTTTATAAGAAAAAAATTTAAATATTATATCTAAAGATGGCAAAATAAAAGGAAAATTATAGTTGAATGATAGAGGACAACTTTAAGTTGCCAGATATATCCAAATAAATAGTTTACTCAAAGTGTAACTTTTACTAAAATCGTTTTTTCTATATTTTTATTGATTTATAATTTAAATTATCTGTTAGTCAGTTACCTATCACAATAAAGAAATTAAACTTGTATACAGTATAACTATAATTCCAAATCTAATGTTTATTTTAACTTGGTTTTCATGTAAAAGTAACCTCTTCCTTTTTATTTCTTTTTTTTTTTATTTTATGTCAATTAGAATTGCATAATACTTTTTATCAATGGGTTCTTTTTTATAAGACCAGAGACATCTGACACATCATTCTTCATTATAAATAATTGGCCGTGATTGTTAATGTGGCCCAAACAAGAATGGTGTCAAAGGACACATACAATCCAACTGCCATCTCATTTTTGTGGTCAGTGTTTAACAAAAAACAGCACCTTGCTTCTATTAAAATAAATTAGGCTTTTCCATTTTTTTTTTGCTTTGACAATGATGCAAATGTGTATTTGTGCTTGCTGTGCTAAGGAAGAGCTGCCAGTTTCTGTTGCCCTTAGGCAAAGCCCCACTATGGCTAATTTAAACAGAACTCTGATCACAGTGTTACATTTTCTTCTACAATGCATTGTTAGGCATTGACAGAAAACACAAAAGAAAGATCGGAAACTTTATGGAGTACTTATTTGATATTGATAAACATATATATGACAGGCATACTGTATGGAATTGTTATAAAAGAATGCCCTGGGACTCGGAAAGGTTGCATATGGTCTTTGGGTATTGTATGGGTATTATCACTGCAGGCAACTATTCATTTGCATTGCTTTTATATGCCCACCCTCCTCTCAACTATGGGAGACCAAGCCAACTGTTTCACATAAAAAGTAGGAAAACACTGCAGCAGGAAAGGTTGGTTCTGGTATCCTATTATTTCTAGGGACCCCTTTTTCCTACAGACACTAAGGCCTCGTTCAGACATTCTGTAAACCACAGCAGCTTACCACATGCTCAACCATGCTCCCTACTGTTCCCATTCATCCCAATATGCAGCTCTTGGAAACTGCTGGTTCTGTGCACACATGTGCATTGCAATGAGGTTGTGGCATTGTTCCTGGAAGCAACATTTTGTTTGTGGCTGTGCAGTTGGTTTTCTTCTTCTGGAGGAAAAACCACCATATGCAAGGGCAATACATGCAAATTTATTGATCTGAGGTTAGCTATGCTGCTTCTGGGATCCCCCAGAGTGACTAACCATGTAGTTTGAGACCAGAAGTCCCAAAGGGCCCTAAGTCAACAAACTGTGCACCATAACATTGTTTCCCATTATATTCAAATCAAGGTATTGTTACAATCTGTGGCTTACCATTGGCACAGGATATAGCACAGAGTTTATAGTAAGTAAGAAATGCTGTCTCTGGTGATAAAAGAAGAAAAGTTCTAGATCAGTTACAAACGGACAAAACTCAAACTTATTGAGTATGTTCTATTTCATCTCAAAAGTGTGCACAAACACAAGCCTATAATGCATATTGCCTTTACCCAATTGTTGTTAGTGATCTGACACATCGGATTACCAAGAACCATCCGTTAACAACTGCTATTCACTATATTGTTAAATACCAATGCGAAGAGTTATTTCACTTTTGTCCTACTCATTCCCCTTTTCATGAATCAGAACAGACTCCTAGGCAAATAGCTAAGCAGCTGCTCCATACAATTGTATCCTTAACTGTCACCTGAAATGATCTTAAATGATTATTTCAGGAAACATGCATGTGTGTAGGTGTTTTAGGTGTGTGTCAGAATGTCCTTTGAGAAGGTTCTAGGTGGAGTCCAAGTAGCACCTAGGCTGAACTATGTTTGGCCTTCGACATGTATTTTTGATTACTTGTCTTTTTACGATGTAAGTAAAATGTGCAATCTGTTGCCTTAAAAGCCCCCCTCTGTCTATCTCTTCTGTTTGAAATATATTCTGAGCCAAATTTTGGGGCTGTCATCTGTCATTTTGTTAAGATTATGTGGGAAGCCTGTAACAAACTACTCTATTTACCAAATTAGTTGCCCTGACGGGCTTCTGTTTGTACACTTTGTACTCTGCTGGCAACCTATTCTGGAACAAGAAACCCAGGCTGAAGCTTCTGTTTGTTAAAACTTGACTTGTGCTGCCGGTGAACTGTGTGTAAAATTTGTTGTTACGAGCTCCTCTCCACAGCAATCTCACACTAAATGTTTTTGATCTATTTTTTCCAAAAGTGCTAAAAAAATGCTTATCATGCCAGGACATTTTCTGTGCATTTGATGTCTTATGCACTCTGCTGTCCCTCAGCATTTTTAGTATACAGAACAACCCCTATGTATTGGGGAGAGGGCCAGGTGTATAGACCTAAAACCAGGGCTTTTTTTCTCTTGGAACGCACCGGAACAGAGTTTTCCTTTTTCGATGGTTTTTCCAAGTCTGTAAAAGTTTATAAAGGGTAACAGCTGTCGGTGAAAATGACAGCTCAGCCTGTGAATACAGGCTATAGAAAAGGTAAAGGAGAATTACAACTCTAAAGCCCCCAAAAAGCTTTCCTTACTCTCTTTTCATCACATACCTCTGTATAGAGTGCTCTCTGGGGAAAGATATGGCACAGAAATCTGGAGGTGGGGGGATGGACAGTGTCTGGACTCTGGAGGATTAACAAGATGTGAGTTCTGGCACCATTTTTCTTACAAAAAAAGCATTGCCTAAAACTATTCCTGACCTAAGGAAACAACAGTGCCGCTTCACAGATATAATACATTAGATGAGCCACGTCATTCTAGGACTGGCAGGATTACCAAATGAAAAAAAAAAAACAATGTAACCCCCACATACTAAATACTGCCATACATTGCACGCTCTTTACAATACTAAAGCTTGGATATACTTTTACTTCACAGTCATATTCTCTGAGCCGCCACACTCTGCCTGTGCTCCGCCAAGTGCTTATCTACACTCTTACACAAAGCCACCACATCCCACACAACGAATGACTAAACACCTTTACAACTAAGAATTATTCTATTATTCTTGTATGTGAAGGCAAGAACTGATTATAGCATTATTTCATGAATAGTTAGTTGCAATAGTTGGATAAGGCTTTGGGTTCTTCAAATAATTAGAACAATGTGCGATGCAGACATTTACCATGAAGTTCCATTTGCTCGCTAATATGCACAAGGAACTGAAGGGAATAAGTCAGAAGAGACTGCTGTTTATGTATGCAGCGGACGGCAACAAATGCTAGATGTTGCTTTCCGGTACTCTGTTTAGGTCACTCACAAGAAAAGACGTATGAATGTCTAAATGACATATAACAAATGATCATTTTCCCCCTATGAAGCTTTGCCCTTGGCTTGTGCATCATAATAGTGGTTAGAAATAAATCACCTTTCAGAAGCAAAATTGTTGTGCATTATGTAGCACAATATGCTGTTTTATTGGCAATCTGTTATGTCAGATTGATAGCAAGCTACAGAAGCCAGGCAGGATTGAGGGACATGAACTATTCTGACACAGCATCTGAATACTGCTGAATAGGCTGTTTTGGTAATCATTGGGGCAACACGAGATGCATTGCTTGCGGCAACCCTCCGGATTAAAAACTATTACTGTGTAACATTCGTCTGTCCTTTACGTTTATCTGTTTTCTTGATGGGATCCCTTTTTGTATGTAATATCACTTGTCTAAGAGCCAATAATGCTCTGTAAGTTCTTTATCTCGAAGGACATATTGAAGATAACTGAGAATAATCAGCAGAATTATGAATTTATTTGGTAAAACATTGGTGAAACCATGCAGAGAATGTACTCAGCAAAGTCCTTATGGAATGTGGATTGTACATCCAGGGGTGTATAACTGACAATGAAGAAAAGTTTGTAGCTCTAGGGGCTCATGTGCTAAGCCACATTAGGCACCATGCAGGACTAAAATGCTTAATTGAACATTATAGCCCATATTCTTTAAGTGCAATAAAGTAAAATGGTCCTAAAGCGATGTCTCATTTTCAACATCAAATAGTTAATGAGTTTTTTATTGTGCAGAATCTGCCATCAATACAGCTTCTTGAGTAATAGCTAAGCAGTAATTGTACAATGACTGTCACATACAATTCAAAAAACCATAGTCAGGATAGGAAGCAGTCCCAGAATACAAAGTGCATTGTAATGCAGACGTTCCAATGGTTTCTTCCTCATCTTAATATGAAACAAATGGCTTCTCAAGTAAAATTAAAGTATGCTATAGGACCAAAGGTCTGTAGACACATATTAGGTATACCTATATAAGTTTGTTGAACATTCCATTCCAAACAGTGGGCACTGATATGAAGCTGGCTTCTCTTTGTGGCCCCAACTGTTCCCACTATTTTGGAAAGGCCTTCCACAAGATTTTAAAGTGTGCATGTGGGATTGGTTAATCATTGAGCCAAAAGAGCACTTTCATAATCAGTTATTGATGTTGAACAAGTAAATCTGGCTCAGAATTGTCATTCCAATTTAAACCAAAAGTGTTCTGTAGTTCAAATCCCTCACACCAAACTGGTCAAACCATGTGTTTTCAGATCTTGCTTTGTGTATAGGGGCACAGACCTGCTGAAACACAAAAGGACCTTCCCCAAACTATTATCACAAGGTTGAAAACAAAAGTGTGTAAAATGTGGCTGTACCCTGCCCAAAGCCCTAACTTAAATCTGTCACACTTCCAATGCTTGTATTTCAAGACTTCCTTTCTCTTTTGGTGGAAAAGTATTTATGCATGGTAATCCTTAGAGATCATTCCAAGCTATATACTCTGAACTTCCCATCATTACATCACAGAGACAGAGAGATCATTGACATTAGATATCAAGTACTTTCACATGGACGGGTCATTCTTAGATACTCAAATGAAAATCCTACCTAAGCTGCCAACCTTTTTGAGGTCTCTTATATGGCCAAGAATCAAAAGTCACATATGTAGTCCCCTTAAATAACTGCGGGTTTAGGACTCTCATTATTCTCCTAAAATAAGCCATGTATTTGTTCAGGGTGGTGGACTGTTGTCCTCTTCCACCATTTAAACAGTGGGTTGAATTGGAAAACTCATTCTCTCCCATACCTCTAGCCCCTCTTCCCTTGGTTCTCAAGCTTGCTGCATGGTGATCTTACCTTCCATCTAATGATTGAACCCACTTGGTGCATAGGTCAACAGATCTTTCCCCAACATATATTTCTACTTCCCGATCCCCTGTTTTCCCTAGTAATCTTCATATTTTTACTGGGCCTGGAGGATCCTCAATGTGGTTGTCTTCGCTTTTACTAGGTATATAGTGCCAAGCACTTTAACCAATCTCACTTGCAATACTTTGCTTCTGTTCATGAGACAGTAAGCCCACCTGGCTTTTACTTCTGGAAGGCTCTTCAACTTTCTCACTTTTTCTTCTTGTTACTTTCAGCCTGCACTTTTGTTCTCCATCCCACATCATTTGTGCTACTGTGGGATGTGTCTGGTTCAGCTAAATGTGTGTTTTTACAAATCTAGGATCCTAATATTTCTCCTGAAGCTCCCGAATGGCTTCTGAAAAATGCCAATGGATCCTACACATAGGGATCCTTTCCTTCACTTACAAAACTCCAATTTGCTGTACTTTCCAAGAGGCTGGAAATAAACTGATTTTTCACTGGAATAGGAGACCACTGGTGTATCACCATGCCTTCCCTAGTTCTTACCCTCTCTCCTGGAGATATGGAAAAGCCCTGTATTCATTGCAAGAAAATAAAATGGATGGAGGATCTCACTGCTTCTTTTTTTAACACGTGGTATCATTGGATAGAATTTTAAAACATGGTACATTATAAGGACCATTTTTAAGGCCCCAGAGCTGGTGAAGGACCTGCATGACTGGGCTTGTTTACCTAATCAACAATGATTCTGGATTTTCCTTTTCTTCCTTTCTTCCCTTCACTTCCCTACGTTCTTTTTCTCTGCTCTAGCTTTCGTCTTTTTTCCACTTTCTAAAAAAAGCTGCAAATCTGGACAGAAGCTGCAAATCTTGAGGGATTATAGTCTACAGCATTTACTGATACATATCAGGTTTCTATCTCCTCCATTTGATCATTTTGCTATTTTGTTGAACATAAAAACTATTCTGACATTCATAAAAGACCTATTGTTACTATGAGCTTCTAAGTTTATTAAACAGACTAATTGGTTGATTGAGAGTTTGTTTATTAATTATTTGTTTGTTCTTATACACTTCACAAGCTGTTTTGTAGTTGTAACTTGAATGATTGGTTACATCCAACTCATGTTGCTAAATGTATTGTCTCTGTCCATTTGTTGCTTATTACAATTACCTCAAGGTTTGCACATCTTAAAGATTTGCATTGCATGGGTGCTAGGATCCCTGTGCTGCCTCTTGGGACATTATATTTATTTTTATGCACTAATTTTTGCATTGCTAACTAAAGTGCTTGGATGAAATTCCCGGAGTCACTGGTGCATAATACTTATCCCTTTACAATACATTATTTAACTGCTTGCTATTTATATCCGTTCAGTGCTTTCTATTGGTAAAAGAAAACAAAAGTGGATGATGGGAAGAAAGGATCTTATCTGTAGACTATTCAAGTAGAGAGAAATTTTACAATCAATGTGTTCCCCTTGTAGTTTATTGACTTATATTTGTGTTTAATCTCTCTTATACCCATTTGTACCTTAAAGACCTATTTTGTTCTAATGATAATTACTGAGCAGATAAGTGCAATGACCTATAAGAATTAATGATATACTTGCAGATACAGCACAGTGAATTCTGATTAAATAGTTAGCCCTTTAAATATGTCTGCAAGCAAAGTAAAAATTCTGGCCTGCACGTAACTTTAGGTGCCTTTCTGTTTAAATTGCTCTATTACATTGGTGGTCCTGAAGAAGTGGCTAGTGATCAGCGTAGTGTCCCTTACATTAGTGGTTAGTGCCTCATTCAGTGGGCCTGATTTATTTAACAGAGCAACACAGTGA
Organism: Pyxicephalus adspersus; assembly: GCF_032062135.1. Classification (NCBI taxonomy): domain Eukaryota; kingdom Metazoa; phylum Chordata; class Amphibia; order Anura; family Pyxicephalidae; genus Pyxicephalus; species Pyxicephalus adspersus. The sequence goes on from NC_092858.1 coordinate 26,217,295, forward strand.
CCACCGCTGTAGGGGGTGCACCACACTAGTATAAGGTGGTACTTTTCCAAGACCACCAATGTAAAAAGACTTTGGCCCTAATTTATTAAAGCTCTCCAAAGCAGGAGAGAATACACTTTCACCAGTAAAGCTGGGTGATCCAGCAAACCTGTAATGGATTTCCTAAAAGTAATTAGCTATTTGTTAGCAAATGTTTTCATTTCTGGACCAGATCAATTTCAGGATCACTGGATCACCCAGCTTCACTGATTAAAGTGTCTTCGCTCCTGCTTTGGAGAGCTTTTATAAATTAGAGAGCTTTTATAAATTAGTTTTATACATAATACAGAAGGATATCAAATATGGTAATATCTAAATAAAATATTTGTGTAAACTGCTAAAGGAAAATGATATTTTACAGCTCTAATTAAAGTAATAGACTACTTAGGGCTGAGACAGACAGACTATATGACAGCTTAGCAAAAGGACAGCTCTGTTATGAGATGACAGTGTTCCAATAAATGAAATCTACATTCTGAAAGGTCAGCTCTATTTAAAATTGAATTTTAAGCATGCTTCAATAGAATAACGAGATAATATATATTTTGAAGTTGGCATTTATGCTTAAAGTAACATGGAATAATCTTGTCTGGTTTTCACTGTGCACGTATTTTATTATAAGCAGGACTTTCATATTAATTTGCTGTCACACTCGGTTGGATCACTGGGAGAAAATAATCACAGCGCAAAAAAATCTTCCCTAGGCTTTTCTCACCAGAGATGACTTTGCAAAGGACAGTCTAATGCAACAAGAGACAACATAATGAGTTGTGGCACTGGTGAATTAATTAGGCCGTCCGTAGACAGGCCAATCTCCCCCTGAGAACGATGACAAACCCTGCTTCTGCTTTTCTCTCCAACTCAACACAGGCAATGCTGTAACAGTATAACACACGACAATCACAGTGTACACAATGTTGAAAATTTTACCTACTTGGTAATGAAAATAGTAGAACCTAGAGCTGATCTCAGTGAATTTATAGGATTACAGGATATTTCTTATGATGATATCAGCACTTCAAATCATGGATCATCATAGTAAGAAACATTAGCTTCTTCTTATATCATTTAGGTTTTTCTGAGGGTGCAGTAAGTTAAGATATTTTTTTTATATAACACTGTTACAGGTACACCTGCTACATATTCAGTTTACAAATAACAATGTAAAGGGGGCAATCTAAGTAAACTTGGACCATGTTGGTTTCCTCAAGGTCTAATAGGATAATACTCTTTGTGATATTAGGCCTGGTAGGTCATCTTCCTATGACCCACCAACGGGGGAAAAGACCCCACTGTCGAGTCCCTGCTCATTTGCAAAAAATACATCCATCTTACGCATTGGTAGGAAATCAATCATCATTTATTTAATCATATGGGGATCAAGGTGTGCACACTATTATAACAACCATGATTATTTATTTTTCTTTCTTTTTTTTATGTGTAAGGTTTTGTTATATTGGATATATATGCTATTAGGTAGCACACTGAAATTGAGAGACAGAGGACTATATGACATTTTAGGGTTGAAAGATACCTCATACCTACTTTTCAGCTATAGGGAACCATATATGTAAAGTGTCACTTATCTATTGTATTTGATGTATTGCAGTATGAACAGGTTTTGATATTTTTGTATGATCTTTGTCCATTTACCAATATGTGTATAAATGATACTATTACTGTTCATTTTTTCAACTCATAAATTATCACTCATTATTCCGCTGTTGAAGCCCATGATGAAGCGAAACGCGTCAGAAGTGAGTCACCAATACCAGTCACTAATCTAGTAGAGATTTGTATAGCCTTTTATCATTGTTTTTATGTAATAGATGCAAATTTGTTATACATACATGATTTTAAATGTTTTGATGTTCTTCAATACAATGTACACCTTTTAGGAAACTACACAGGTGCCTTATAAAGAGCCTCCTTTTTCCTTTACATTTAGTTGGCTTAAACCCATGCTTGGCACCATATGGTCTCTGAAGAGTCCTTAATCTAATAATTCCCCTGTGCCTTTATTTGTCCCCTTATCTCTCTTCTGTTTTTCTGCTCATTCTTCCCTTTCTCTTCCCCAACCTAGTCCTATCCCCAGCCCTCATCCCCCCTTCATTCTATTTTTGGGACGGCTCACAGATTTTCAGTTTAAAAATAACTTAAGATAAACTTTAAAAATTCTTTGTAATTCAAAGCAACCAGCTTCCAACAAATTTATCAAATTTAGTATGTAGTTGGTGGATGACTGTGAAATGTTATCTTATATGCACCATTTTCTTGGGCACTAATAACAAACCCTTCTTGTGCCAAAAGATGTTGGGTTTACAATTCTAGTGGCGGATTTGCTTTAGGATAATAGCCCCTCTAAAAATGAGTTAATCTAAACTAAAACCAAGGGTGAGTAATAAAGACACCAATGCATACAAATGAAATGCTCAGAGATTTGCAAACAGAAACAATATTTTGGTAAATGATCAGATGCAGCTTAGACATGGATTGTCGAATACAGCACATCAAATCAATTATCAAAGTTCAGCAAAACTTATATAGAACCACCCCCCTTCTTAAAGAAGTAAATTTAAAGTATGCACACTTCTCCATGTTATGTTTTTTTTTCTGATTTGAATTTGATGGTTATGTTTTTTGAACAAACCAATCTTTTTAGACAGATATTTGCATAATAGTGTAAGGTCATAATGCAGTGTTTCATGACCTTTTTAACATAAGGGAACCCTTGAAATAACTTTTAGGTCTTTGAGGAACTCTTTCTATATTTTACTATATACACAGCTCACAGTACGTCAATGTGGTGGTCATTGGGAAGAATGGCTCTTATATTATTGGCCAGTGGGAGGAATATCCGCCTTACAGATAGCCAAAAGATCATTGGTGTCAGTGCTAACTGGCTTAGGAAGCACAGATTGATGAACCCTGGTTCGGAGATGCTATAGATTGTATTATAAACAGATTAACACAACTGTCCACATTTTTTTAAAATATTTTTTCAAGAAATATTCCCCTATATACATTTCTTTATCTTAAACTGGCCACATCCCTAACATTCATAGGAAAAGATATGCGATGAAAGACATCAGTTTTAAGCGGGACTTTTAAAGCCCATACCCTCAATATTAATTACAAAAATAACCAAATTTTATTAATATGAAACATTAAAAACAAACATTATTTCAAATACAAAAAAACACAATAAAATCCTAGGTATATATAATATCCTCTCCGCTTCTTCAGGAGGAAGGAGAGGAGAAGTCTGATATTTGTACTTCCAGCAGCCCTCTTTAAAATTGTTGCAAGGAAAGAGTTGGTTATGGCGACAATGGTATATTCAAATCCCGCTTAGCTAATTAGTGAGTAATCTCTTTCAATTTTCAATATAAATCACAGTGATCCTAAGTTTCATGCCCTTAAGTCATCAAACAGATATAAGAACATACAGCCCAACAGCACAACCATGTTCCTATTCCATCGGCTTCCCTTGCAAGTGAGTCAGGCGGAGTCCTGAAGAAGCGGATGTTTTCCGCGAAATGCGTCGAGACGTAATTAAGAATTTAAAACCTTTGAGGGTATTCTGTAAGGAGAGGTCAATAGATATACCCATGATTTTATTGTGTTTATGTATTTGAAATGATGTTTGTTTTTAATGTTTAATATTAATAAAATTTTGTTATTTTTGTAATTAATATTGATGGTATTGGCTTTAAAAGTCCCGCTTAAAATTGATGTCTTTCATCCCATATCTTTTCCTATAAATATTTTTTTCAATTTATGAATTCAATGAAATTACTGATTTTTTCTTTTTTATCTATATTCTTTTTTTGTTGTTTACCTAATATTTTTTATTATAAGTAAACATTTATTAGAGGATGCACCCATGAGTTTACCTTTTATTAAAATGAATACCCTTTAAAGAATACCCCGCCGTTTATTTTTTCTTATGTGACAGCACTGGTCCTTGGTTCTTGGTCCAGTGGAGGCAAAGATCTTCAGTTCTCCTGAAGGTCTAACAGACCATGGGGGAGCAGAGTAAGAATGAACATGTGCTGGGGGGAGGAGGGGACATGTTGCTTTGTCTTACATAGGAAAAGTGCAGCTTCACTTTAAAATATATTTTAGCATTCAGTTCCTTCACGCTGGATGTTTAATTCCTGGAAATCACCATCCGTAATAATAATCTATGAAATGTTTTTCTGAAACATTGATCATAATTAGGCTGCCTAACAAAATGACTCATTGTCAATAATTGTAATTGATTTGCAATGCTTTATAAGGGATTGGTTACTGGCTGAACTCGGAATTAGTACTTACTCAGTCTTCAGACATTTGTTTGGAAAAATACATTGGGCTTGAGATACATGGGCAATGTTACTCTCTTGCTGTGGAGATTTAACAACATACTCACACTTGTGGTCAATAAAATGATTAACAACAAATGGTTGAATCACTTTGTAGTAATACATTCTTTATTTCTTTGTGCAAAAGGAAAAAAAGTCATGCTGAAAAGTTTGTCCTAAATTTTGATGTTTGTAGTTTGTATGTATTAGCATCAACGAAATTTTTTACCGGAAACACCAGAACTTAATAACTTGATGGGCCATACAGTGTATGTAGGATAAAGTTGTACATGCATGTGGGTAAATATGCTTTGTATTTTTGACTATTGTAATACTTTTTTTATACAGATATTTTTTTTATATCACTGTAAACAATAAAAACCTATTCTACTTTCAAGAAAGAAAAAACATTAAGTATTTCTTTTTATAAAATAACAGTACTTTTTATTTACCTAGCAGCCACATAAACATCTGGTTCAGAAATGTCAATAAATGAATAAAGGAATATTAGCGGCGCTGAGTATGAAAGCGACAATTCAAATAGCAAGTGTATTTAAAAGTTCACCTAATCCAAACCAGTAGAGAACGTCTGTTAAAAGTCATTCACTTCCAACACACTTTATTCTGATTTGATATTGTTAACTGGTTTCAACTTCTTCATGAAAAGGTGTAGGCAAGTATAACGAAAAACCATGGGGGTCGATAGAAAAAATTTGATGGGATTCCTAGCAGCCTCTCTCCATGGAGCAACACGTGTCTCAAATCTCAACATAACATTTACCTAAAACAAAAAAATAGCCAGTATAATCTGTGTGCTACCAGGGACCAAAACTATATAGGCGTTGCCCAGTATTTCTTGCAGAAGTAATCATATTCTCCTATCCCTTTACTTAAGTATACAATTCTTTTTTAATTATATAGTTTCCCCTCTGAAATCATGGGTATTTTTCGTACAATCCAAAACATCAAATCAGGTTAATAATAATAAAAAATATACTTTTTTATTTACATCAATAAAAACATTTACAGAAACAGTTGTGCAGCACAGTCAAAATAAATTAATCAGCAACAGTCTTATGTAATGTTTATTACAGAGTTTTCAAAGCTTCCAAAGTAGGTTTTATATTCCAGTCCAGATTTGTGTTTGTCACAATTTTATACCGGACTCATTGGGCCGGATTTTTTAAAGCTCTCCAAGGCTGGAGAGAATACAATTTCATCAGGGAAACTGGGTGATCCAGCAAACCTGGAACTGATGAAAGTGTATCCTCTCCAGCTTTAATAAATCCGGCCCATTGTGATAGCTACTTGTTTTTTTTTTTTTTTTGGTATTGCGGGTTTCAATGTATACCTGAAAAAAAAACTCTCTAGAAAAGGGGATCTCTAGAAAAAGATATATTTATTCTGAGGTTACGTTTTAGTAAAAGTCATTTTGTGTGCATTTGTGTGCCATTTTTGTTGTTTTGTTGGTTGTAACAACACTAAATTTAAAACTTCCAGGCAGGGAAATACTTCTGCAAATCATTTTACCTTTTAATTTGATAATATATTTATACATTTTGGAAAGCCTGTATTTAGGTTTAGATGAGGTTCTTATCTAGTGTTTAAGACTATTACATTTTTGTTGACAGTAGGAAATGGTGGAAAAAGATTTTGGCTACAAGGCACATTAGTCCATGGGATCATAGTCATCTCCCAACCTGTATTCATTACTAATTAACTAATTTGCTTATATTCATTTATGGCATTTTCAGATGGCAGCCAGGAGAATATTGGCCATGCTGGCAGTGGATCAGCTTGAAATCTGTAAGGCCTAATGCACATCCAATGTTATGACCCCTAGCAGAAAGCTAGCTCCATCTTTAGGAACCCAACTATTACAATGAATGTGAACTTGTAGTTTACATATTTAGGAGAAGAAAGGACCAAACCGATAAGGGAACCAGATATAATTCAGTAGATTAACACCTAAATAATAGAAACACACACATACACTAAAAGTTTGAAAATGTGTATGAGGCAGGAATCATAAAATAAATAGACAGCCCTGATGAATTGTCATGAAAAACAGGCTTTGAACGGTGGTGCACTGTTCACTGCCCATCTCATATCATAAAAAAGAAATGCGCGGTACTCAAAACTGACATATGCTTCATTTCTGGTGGTCTTAAGCATCCCACCTTTAAGTAAATTACTGGAACTGTAGCAACAAAATTACATTTTACTTTTGGTAAATGAAATCAGGGAATGTAATTTGGCCCATAGTCCGAACATTTAGGTGCCAGTGTTGCAAAAGCTTGAAAAATTCATGAGTGTTCCATTCTGGGATTAATGACTAAACCTTGGCAATTTACTGCTTGTCACCTGTGACATGATACTTTGTTTTTGTTTTTCTTCTTTTGGCAACAACTGAATATTAAGGGGGAGGCTAAGGGCAGATGCACACTATCACCCTTGCACTTGGGTATTCTATTCCCAGGAGAAAGGAGTTTCTCGGAGGAAAACTGGATGTTAGAATATAGGATCACTAATCCTTACATATTGTGAGGGGTTAAGCTCAGGATAGCCTTTGCTGGGGTCAAAGGACACTTGTCTAGTTCATTCAACTCAGATCACACACCGAGGTTTAAGTGTTAAGCTGACTTGTAGTCAGGTTTATTTGAAGGTTGCAGATAAAATAACAAAAATAGCAAAAGAAAACCTTGCCTGTCCGGCACTTACTATACATTAGACGTCCCTGTCTATCAGCTGGAGGGCTTCTCCCTGTCAGCTCAAAACCAAGCTTTCAGCAACCTTCTACTCACTTTTGAGCTCACTCACCCAGACCGACTTTCTGAGTCTCTCAGCCGAGCTCCCTTACAGACCGACTGTCTGTGTCTCCAAACGGAGCTCTCTCTCACACAGTCCACCTGTGTCTCTCCAAATCGAGCTGCACTGACACAAACCCCTGTCTGTGTCTCTCTAAGCCAAGCTGAGCCCGCACAGACCCCTGTCTGTGTCTCTCCAAGTTAAGCTGAGCCTGCCCAGACCCCTGTCTGTGTCTCTCCAAGTTAGGCTCCTGACTGAGCTCCTGGCTCTGTGTTATATCCCCACCCTCAGTGCTTCTTAATTAATTATCTCACAGGTGAGAGTCTTCCGCCTGCTACTTCACACAGGAGAGGAATCTTGGGCAAATATACCTCACATAAAAGAGGAATCCTGGGCAAATATATCTCCCTTCCACCTCCAATCCTGCATTGGTGTCACAATATGTATAAGATAAAGAAGTCTATTTGAGGTTTGGAAAAGGTCTTTAACATATATTTTGAGAACAGTTGACATTTGCCTGATTTATGCATTCAAAGATCCGCTTAGAAAGTTATAGACAGTTTCCAAGGGTAGACCCAGTTTACAGCTGATTTGCAAGCTAGTGAAATAATTCTGTCATTTTTTATTACCATTAGTTACAATTCTATGATTTTAAATGTGGACTATGCAATGCCTTGAATGGAAGTAAGTACAATGCCATGTTTGAGGAGGGTGACAGTAGCCACTCAAGCAGCAGCAGCCTAGAGGTATGTGCCCCGTACTGGGTTGCGCTCCAGGCAAGCAATGAGTTTGCAGACCTCTTACTATTCCTCTGCTCTCTAGATCTCTGTGATGGTCATCAAGAGATTTCTGATGAAGCACCTACATTATTTTTTGATAACCCTATGGAGGATAATGAAAACGACTGGCAAGGTTTTGAGTAGGGCACAGTTATTATCCAATAAACAATTTCATGATTTTTGAATTACAGCATTCTTGCTCATAAAATGTTTATGGTATCTTTATAACAAAGCGATTGTTAAGTTATTGTTCAAAGCAAAGTTACTATTCTAAAATGTATGCAAGAACATGGATCTCTGGTGGCAAAGCAGACACATATCTGGGGTGGTAATTAGTTTTATATTTTATTTTTTTATTTTTTTTATTCACAGATTTTCTTTGGTAATGCACCTCATCAGGTATTTCATTCACATTCCAACCAAATTTTGTTTCTTCCATAGACAAAATATTTTGTTTGATATAAAAATGACAGCCTCTATTTCCATCCTATTGTCCAATATTCTTCAAACTTCCCAAGGGAATGTAATTTTCCCCAGTTTAGAATTCACCATGAGGTTCCTCTTATTCTAGTGGTTGACCTAATTAGATTATATATGGGTATTGGTATTAAGCCATCATAAAAAAAAAAAGTTAATAAATATATCTGCCAGCATTTTAGGTATGATAGGTCTCATCATCTAGTACTCAGAAACATTATTGAAATTTCCATCTTCTAAAAGCCATCAGACAAATACAGTACTGTTCATAAATAGTTATTTTAGCTGAGCATAGGCATTGTGATTTCTCGAAATATTGAAAGAGTGGGGGAGCATATAAAATCTGCATTATGCAAAAATCCCTTCTTTCTTTTAAAAAAGGATATTTTTTAGGTGAACATTGCCTTAAAGAAAATATGTCATAACAGAATAGAGCGACTGCTATTGCTGACCACCTATTAAAAATGTGTCCTGTCTGTCCCATTAGCCACAATATTTTTGAGTTACTGACTCATGCATATGCATATGAGAAAGGCGAAAAAAGGGGATTTAGATATCATTTTAGATACAACAATAAAGACAATGAAGCAATTTATACAACAATGTCCAAGAATTGCTATCCAAGAAGTGCACATGGAGATAACTTGATAGAGTAGAATATTATGGAACGTAAGCTGTGTTATGACTTTAATTGATCTTTGGATCTCCATGGCTAATCCCCTGACAATTTTTTTGTACCTTTTTCCCACAAAGTAAAGTAAAAAATGGAACAAAGCTTTAATTTTACCAAATTGCTAGCAGGTAAATCTTTTGGGAAGAAAAAGCATAAATGCTGGAAGTGTAGAGCTGATGTCATTCCAAGAAAATGGCAACATTGGTGACAAAGCAATAGGTAAGGGGGGACAATGTATTGCTAAAGGAGAACACACTAGGGCAGTGTTTCTCCACCTTTTTTAACATGGGGGACGCCATTAAAAAACTTTAAAATCTCAAGGAACCCCTGCTAAAATTACCAAATATTCAGTTCACAGTAAATTAGTGTGGTGGTCAGTAGGAACAATGCCTCTTACATTGCTGGCCAGTGGAAAGACTGCCACCCTTACAGATAACCAAAAAAGATGATTGGTGTCAGCTAAACTTACCTCAAAAATTACTAATTGTTTAAAGAACCCCTAGCAACCTCTGGAGGAAGCTTAGGGTTCCACAGAACTCTAATTGGGAAACACTGCACTAGGGACAAGCATGCCATAAAGGCCAACTGTGTTGTGCATTATATAGCAACTGCACAAGAAACACCACAGAGGGTTAAGTCGAATTACACTCCATACCACAAATGGAGCACTGGACAGGAAAAAAGTTACTCAAACATTTGTGCTTTAATGCTCAAGCCAGCATTATTTGCTAACAAGGGAGGACCTTCATAGTCAGCATAATCAGACTTGCATTGAGAGAAAGAATAGTAAAGCACAATCAATGTGCGGTGCTACTACACAAGAAGTAAATTCATATTTAAAGTGCATATTTAATGCACTTTAAATATAATTTATTAATTATATAGTAATTATTTTACAAACAGTACAAACAGATAAGGTTTTTAAAACAATAATGACAATCATATATTTTGTACCTTTAAGGCATGCCCCCACATCCCCTGGTCTAGGGCTTACATTTGTCCCCATTTTAGCGATATTCGCTAGGTAGCCTTGCCTGGAGCCCCTGATTTACAAAGGTGCCCCCGTTCACTGTGCATGTGTGCCACAGTCCTGCTCAGTCCTATAAAGGGTGCTGTAGTCAGGAGGACTATTGGGGACCACAAGAAGTATGGCACTCCGTGGGGAAATAGGTGAGTATTGGACCAAGCTGGCTACCTACTGAGGTGTTAAAGCAGTGGTCGCCAACCTTTTTCGGACCTACAAACCACTAAATGCACGGACCCCGGACTGAGCTGTGTGTCACCCAACGGGGAAGAAACATCCCCCAGAGTGACGTCATGATGCCAAAACCCACTCCAGCGACACAACCTGCCCACTGCCCTGAGCCTACAATCTGTATGGGAGACATGGGGGACCCAGCGGGGTCAGGAGGGTGCACCGGCAAAGAGCCGCGACCGCTGTTTTAAAGGACAACTTGTACCAAAGATAGAGCTATCCTCTAGGATACCATAAATGACATAATTTACATTAATTATTGTCATCATCATGTGCAAAAAACACAAACAAAAAATGCACAAATAAACATGATATCAACATGATGGACTGTATACATGTTATTATATCCAGATTACAGTTCGGTTACATATAATTGTACATATTAAATTTGGTTGTGTTTGGTTGGTTTGGGAACTTACTTAATTCTGAGTTCCTTCAGCAGCCACATTACAATGGAAATTAAAGGAATCAGAGGTGAAAAGCAAATGTTGTCACATGGGATTTGTTGCTAAGGTAACCTCTTGCTTGGATTCTTGATATCCGTGTTTTCACAGCGTGTGTGACCCATTTTGGGTTTCAATGAAAAAAAGAAAGAATTTCAACAATGAAATGTTAGTTACAAACGCTTTTGAATTATAGACCAAGATGTTATAGATCTGAAAGAAAATGCTACCTTTCTGGTTTATAAATAAAAAGAAAGATGTTTTACTTATAATCCAAAACCCAACTATGTTCCAACAAATGCCCCTGTAATACTATAATGTATTAATTACAGCTATATTTACATACATGGGGTGACTTATATCCTACATGTTTAAAGCTTATTAACAATCATTAGTGCAAGATGGAGATCAATAGCTTTATGGTATAGGTCCTATGGTGTTAGAATAAATTTATTAAAAAGTATAACATCGCCTCTATATCACAAGTAGGTAGATGTAAAACGATTTACCTCCCTGGTTTACCTAGTCCCTGGCTCGTCCTTACTAGTGTACAAACCTTGTTTATATCCTACTCCTGATAATTGATAATTTAATTTCATAACTATAACTGCTCTTGATGTTGCTTTCTGTTAATGTGATTTTTTTTTGTTCTATTTAACTATCCCTATTTTCCTGAAAATTCAAAAAAAACTACTGCAATGTAGAACTATTTACCTTTGTTTTGTATGCAAACAGCTTACTATGAACTGCCTTAAACTATATGTGTACTGACATTCAATATTATAAAGTCTCAGCTTGTGATTGCAAATACCATTAGCAGTCTTCTAGAGGTTTCAAGATCCTGGGGCACTTTTCTGTACAAATACAAATGATGTCTAAAAAATCTGTCTGCCCCCTATCACCCTTTGTTTTTTTTATTATAAGCTTCTAAACATGATGGACATTGGCAAGGTGTGGGAGTTTTCAGACAAAATGCCAATGTTCTAGAGGACATGGTACTTATTAAGCAGTGTCCTCAGGTAATAGAGCTTCTGGTTTATCCTACCAATCCAGGAGAGAACAAAGTAGAAGATTACAAATCTGTACAGACACCCCTGATGATACTTGTCAAAGCCAAGATCACCCCTCTACATGTACTGACATCATAAGTGTCAGCATGTGTTCGCAGATACACCATAGCCATCAAAAATGTTAACCTTCTTTATTACCTTAACTATCTTAATTAAATTAATGACAAGCCTTAGACTTTTAATGGCCACAGCCTTTATCAATGCAATCAATTAATTTCTCAACCATAACTATAAATAATAATAAGTGACCTCAACATCACACTTCTCCCAATGACCCATAAAAAAAAGAGCTCACCCACAAAGACCCGAGCCCCAAATCCTTATTCATAACATCTCTCACTAATGTTCCCTTCCAAAGGAGGGGATTTGAACCCATTAACTTCAAGCCATGACAAACAAAGGGGGGGTTATTTTTTTGTTGAATATTTTCTGCAATTGTCCTTTAACAATCGTTAGGTATCTTCTGCTTGAGGCTTGTCCGTTGGCAGCATGAGGATCCTTTCCCTGCTTATTGGACAGGTTTTAAGGTAAGTGCTCAGTACTATTCATAAATTGGGTAAGCAGTAATTTATTTAATTTTTTTCTTGCAGCAACTACCTGCTGCCTAATTTTGCTGGCATGATCCTATATTAGGGTAAAAGTAATTTGTCATGCTCCCTTATCATTTGTAGACTTCCAGATCTTCTCAGAAACCCAAGGTCTTGGGGCACTCTACAAAAAAAATTGTGATTTGACCTGTCCTTATATCACATTTGTATTTTTCTAAACATAATGACCAGCGCAAGGTGTGGGGGTTTTAGGCCACAATGTCAATGTTCTAGCGGGGTATGGTACTTTCAAAAAACTTCCCTCAAGAATCAGATCTTCTAGTTTGTTCTTGAACACTACATTTACATCTCAGCACTGCTTCTCTCCTCAAACAACGACTGCAGGGCATTTTTCAAGACCTGTTTCTTATTTGTGACAACAGTGGAACTTGGCTGGTCAATATGTCACCAAATCCATTTGTAATCACTATGGCAAGAACATTAATATTATTATTATTACACAGTATTTATATAGGGCTGACATATTACGCAGCACTTTACAAAGTCCATAGTCATGTCACTAGCTGTGCCTCAAAGCAGCTCACTAATGTCCCTACTAAAGTGTTTGATACAGTGTAAGGTCATTTGTGGGGGAAAGCAATTTAAAATTACTGCATTTTTTTGGAATGTGGGAAGAAACCAGAGTACCCAGAGTAAACCCCATGCAAACACAGGGAGAACCTGCAAGCTCCATGCAAATAGTGTCCTGGCCAAGATTCAAACCTGGGACCTAGAGCTGCAAAGGCCAGAGTGCTAACCTCTGAGCTATCATGATGCCCACCATTTTCTTTGCAAGAATGTTTTTTTTTTTTTACAATTGGATTTTAACAAAACAGTCAATTGCACCAAAGGTAGTGTACGGTCCCTACCATAGTCATATTATTAACACAGTCAATTTTAGGGAGAAGCCAATAAACCTAACTTCATGTTTTGGATTGTAGGAGGAAACCTAAAGCAAAAACGCGGAGAACATGCAAATAGTGTCCAGGCCAAGATTCGAATTTGGGACCTAGTACTGCAAAGGCCAGAGTGCTAACCCCTATAACAGGAAGGATTTAAAGAACTTTCATGGAAACCTTTTAATATTTTACTACTTTAATTAAAGCTACAACATTAAATATTAAGAGACTGTAGTAATTGGGTTTTATATATCCTTTTCAAATAAATCTTTTTCCATAGTTTTTGGATTTTCCTAAACTGTCTAAGATTTGGTTACAATAATTCTTTATTCCAATTTTCTTTTATTTCCTCTAGAATTTATTCTCTTCCATGCAGTGATATTTCATGCCATCATCAAACAGGCTTTCTACTTGGCATGTGGCCTATAGCTAATGACTTTTACCCCTGTGGCTTTTTCTCTTCTCTCAATTTTTTTAAATGTAGCACTGTCAAAAAACCTTAATTTGGAACATTATAGGTGAAACGTTTTTCTTTAATACACCAGGTGTTCACACACTGCACTTAATCTTGTAATTCATTAAAGGAAGACAGGTTGATAATCAAGTGTGTGGGGAGAATGACACATTAACAAGTGGAACTCAATGAATTGTCACATAAAATAAATGGAGAGAACACAAAATGAGAAATCAGAATTATTATCTAATATAAATCTCTTTGTAGTATGGAAATGAGCCACATAAAAGTGCAAAGAAATAATTATATGGACTAAGGCAGATGTAATCATAGAGATACAAACAGATGTTGAGAGGAAGATTAGGGTATAAATTACATTGTAATTCGACGATAAAATAAACATCAAAGAAGGATATTATATATCTGTCTTTGTACATGAGAGAGAATGAATTAAAGATGGTCGCAACAGCATTTTATTTATTAGAGTTGAGTTGATGGGACAATGATGGGACAATTTTTGAACAAGAGCAAATTTGCCTTGGGATTTTATACTTGTACATATATCCCTGGGTACAGCCATTTGGGGGATGCTTTGGGAGATGCAGACACAGGCAGGCGTGGACTGGGCTGGGGGTCTTTTCAGTGTTTTCAGACTCCAGATTTCTGTCATGAGGGAATTGTTCATATAAGAGCAGCTCACTCCCCCCATCAAGTCCATGCTGTCACTTGTTATCAGAGAGCCAACAATCTTTTAACTACCTGCGGCACCTAGAGCACTGCTCGGACCATGCAATTTACAAGAGCTGTAAAGGCAATAAGTAGAGAAAGAGTTCAGAACATGTGACAAGGAAGATTTGGGAAGCAAGTGAAATGTTCTTTAATTAGATGGGATATATTAGTTTGTGTGTGTAAAATATATATATATATATTTTACATACACAAATTGAAGAAACCTCCTGATGGATCGACGGATCTGCAGGATTAAAGGTAATTGTGTTTTTTTTTTATTTTTAGTTTAGTTTAACTTTAGTTTAACAGCTTTAAAAATTACTGTAGACAATGTTAATGACATATAGACATATGACAATATATAGATACAAATAAATAATAATGCTGGTGAATGTTATATGAAATGAAACACCTTTTTAGAGCTAAACCTGTTGGCTATCAGTACATTTGAGCCTTTACGTAAAAGAGTGTGATATATTTACGAAATTGGTGGTGCCTACATGTAAAAAAGGTTCCACTTCTGCTTTAAAGAATATATGCACTTTTTCTTTTTACAATGAAACAAAGGCAGTATACATAAAACAGATTCAGCAAAGTCACACAAGAAAACCAAGGTGCAGTTGGTCTGAACATACATAAGAAAAGTAGGCATATATATATTTAATCATACCCTCATGTGGTAAAAACTGTGTGTGTGTTGGGGGGGGGGGGGGGGGTACAGGTGGCATCTGTAGAATATATGCACTTTTAATATACTTTCCTTTATCCTCCCCCCATCCCTTTCATTGTTGCATACTTACCAAGATTCAAAGCACTGTGTGGCCTGTGCAGTATAACCCATTGGGTTTCCATTGGGCTTGTCTGCCATCTTCTACCTTTTCAGGAAGCAGCTAAAAAAAGTCTATACAGATAATATAAACAAATGCTTGGCTTGGTAAGTAAGCTTTAGAAGCTCCATATTTGTCCCATGTGTACTAACCATTTACACCTTGCAGCATCAGTATTTAGGTAGATTGTAGCACCCCTATGATCTATATCACAGCATACTTGTTAAGCCATTGCGCAAAGCTTTCCAGACACCATAACAGGCCAGAGGCAACTGTAGCACAAATCAAACAGCTGTAGCAAACAATTACCCGAAATCCTATCTCCTGATGGCTGTCTGTGGAAACGGTGTATGTGTAGTCTCTGGCAGTCACTCGCTCCCAGGTTTTCTTCTTGGTCCTGAGGTTTCCTAAGTACTCTATTACATATTGCCTAACCACCCACCACTCTGAAAAGGTTACAAGCCAACTCTGATTATTTGTGGACCTCCAAACCACAGTATACCAACCAAAATCCAATCCATGGGACCATGCACAGCAGATCAGATACCAAAGTCACTAAAAGGATACCTTTCTGACAACTCGCCATTACTTGCATGGGAATTAAAGAGCTGTCAAAGAAAACTGGAGAAAAGATCCAGAAAATTGCACTTTGTCTCCTACTAAAGCACACAAGGCCCAACTAATTCTACTAATTGAACACAAGGTTCCAATACCGGGACCTGAAATATATGTTCAGTCATTTTTACCATTAGTGGAAGTTTTACCTAGATGTCTAAACGTAGAAGACTTATGTCCACTGGTCACCAAAATAATTCTTGAATATCTTTTTATCTCCTTGGTCATTCACTTTGATTTATACAATATTATGTAATCCTTTACAAGAGACCCTTACTACAAATTATTTCCTGCACTTTTTCTTCCTCAGATGTACCCTCACGGGTATAGAATCTAGAAGCCAGATAGTATGGCACAGGGACACAATCACAGTTTGCTGCCCTCATACCTGGCCTTAGCTGGTCTCTGCACCTGTACCTGATATAGGTAATTCTCAGCAGAATGTGTTTAGTAGTCCATGTGTTTAGGTGTTGCTTCGCTCCCTCTGCTGATGTATATTGAGAAGTACAGTTGTGCACTTTCTCTAATGTCATGTCCAAGAAACCACTTTAAAGCTGAACAAAAGTTAATTTCATAATTGAAGTTTTATTAACCAAGGGAAGTGCCACATTACAGTTCTGGAGGAATCCCTTATGGCGGCTGAGTCTGTAAAGGTGTGAATATGCTGTGCACAAATATAGGTTTAGTTTCACCTTAAACTGGCCCTCTGCAAATGAAAATTGCCCTGTGGGATTTTGTTCCCAGCTGGTACCTTTTTTTTTAACTGCTTTTCATTGATATCTATTCTTTGCCTTTTCTGACCTCTTGCTGGTTGTACCAGGTTGAGGACCTGATTCACTTTCTCATTTCTTCCAGTCAGGGTGAATTTGAAGGCAGCAGGATAGAGCCCATTTAAGGGAGGTCTGGTAAATACCAGCCTTCTATATAGCTCAAATTTGTCTTGTAACACAAAGAGCTCCTGTATAAAATCTTCACTGTGAGCTAATCACAAAGCAAACATTAAAACTTTATGGAGCCTAGACATTAATTACCTTCTGGAGTAATCAATTCAGCATCATATAATTCAGGTATCATATCCGCCTGGTATGTCACTTATGTAGCTTTATATTCTTCATTGTCTCTGTTATATTTATTCACATGTTTTTTGCCATCCTTCTGCCAGCACCAATGCTTTAAATCTTGCGGCTTGCTGCTGTGATCTGTACAATTATATGTGCAGTTTTGGTACAGAATGTTGGCTTGTTGGCAAGTTACCTCTGTTGGAGCCTCAAGTTATATAAATTGCATCACAGTGAACCTGACAATAGTCACGGCATGGAAGCTGTGCATGCTTTTTTATTACCAGTACATAAAAGAGCACCTGTTATAGTAACAAATTGGACTACAAACTGGATATTGTTATTGTTAGAGTTTAACCTGGATCAGAATTGCGCAAACTGCACAGTACAAAATGAACCTTAAAATATTGCTAGTTCTTCTGTATTTTTATTTTTACTTGGAAAACAGATTTACTTTACAATGTCATTTAAAATCTTAAACAGTAAATTCAGTCCAAATATAAGGACAAGGACACAGGTAGTGTGCAGAAGCTTTAAACACCAGTTAAGCAGTGACATGTCTCTGGCTGCTGTCTTGGAATGTTGGAACCTGTAGTAATAATATGTATTTATTAAAATAATATTATTATTAGCATTATAGGGGAAGAGGGAGTGTGAAAGGTGTACAATTTTTTTTAGCGAAGATTTACTATATTTTGGGCGTTTCATGTCATTAAAATAAACCCGTCATTTAGAACACAACACCCATGCAATATTATCAATAAAGACTATGTAAAGAATGCCCTTAACTATGTAAATCTGTGTCTTGTACCTTTCCTTTTTTTCTATATATGTATATTGTTAACAATTTTTTTTTGTATTGTACTTTCAACAGTTGACTTCAATAAAAATTATTCACTCATTTATAAAAAAAAAACAAAAAAAAAATTATATTATATGATACTTTATAACAAAAGATTACATGTAGAGTTCAGGGATCTTGAATTTTCTTTGTTTCTATAGCCTCAACTCTGAGCCATTTTAAACGCTCCACCACAGTTCAAAAAAACAAATCCCACAAATCAAAACTCCAATATTTGCCATTCATTGATTTTTTTAAAAAAGGGTAATGATACCAAACCTCAAAGTTTACCTTCAAGGCTTACCCTTGACCTGTAGACCATCATTAGGTTTTTCTGTTTACTTGGCAGAACTAGCATACGAGTTATACTATATACTAAAATACCTAGGGTGAGGGAAAGAAAGTCTTGTTAGTGGCACATAGCTCTACTGTAAAGCTACGTACACACTTCTAATTATTATCGTTGTTAAACGAACGACGAACGATCCTGCACGATATCTGCGAACGATCGTATAGCACCGATCCTGCACATACAGATAACGACACGATCGTTCGTAGATATTGTACACACAATAGATACGATCGTTTGAGCGATACAGGGAGTGACGTGCACGACAGGAAGTGAACGAACGTTCGTTCGTCACGCATGCTCAGACCATGGACGATCAACGAACGATCGTACACACGAACGATGGTCAACGATCGTCGTCTAATCCGATCCGCCGGTCCGGTCGTTCGTTTCCAACGACTTTCCTCGTTCGTCGGCGTCGTTGGTTACTTTTTTTACGAACGATTTTTGCCCAATCGATCGTTCGTCGTTCGTTCGTCGTTCATTTTGAACGATAAAAATTGGAAGTGTGTACACAGCTTTAGTCAAATAAATTGGTAAAATTATTCTGGACATTCCTGGTCTGGTTTGTTTTCCAGTGGTACATAGCTGTATTATTATCAAAGTCAAAGGTCAATTCACGGGAGCAGTCAATATTCACTCACACAAAATATATGGGTGGAAAAAACAGACATTAAAGGAGAAAAAGTTTCAAGCCAGTCTATGTGCCTCATACATTTATATAGTATTACAAAGTTTCTCTATTTTAAATTAAATTAGTGACACCTTGGTGGTGTTTGTGAAAAAGGCTGCTTTGTGTTTGAATATGAGTTTGCAAAGTTTAACTAAAACACCCAAAAAATAATTTAATTAACATTCTTTATCGCCTGTAAGGTTCAAACTAATTCCTGCATTTAAAGTGTGTAAACACATCTTACACAGGTCATAACATTCTCTCTGACTTTATTTGAGCAGCACAGGCCCTGCGTTTTTGCTTGTTTTGTTTTTATTAAAATGCAGCCTTTATTGCTATTTATCAAACCGAGAATCTGACATTGCCTCAAACATTCCCTGGTAGTAATCTTCCAGGTCCATGTGTTTCAATTGCAGTAAATGATTTCCACCAATGTTTGAGAGAATGTCAGATTCCCTGTTTTATAAATAGGGCACTTTGTGTTCCAATTTTAAATCTTTTTTTTATAGAAATATTTACAAAATTACAAATAGGGACAGAGAGAGTGGGTTCCCAAAAAAGCATCAGTGCAGAGCTTGACTTTGTTTTCACAATTTTGTTGAATATTGTTGAATAAGCCTTTGTATGGCTCCTGCTGCTGGATTTTATGTAATCAATATAAAAACAAATTTAGCCATGAATTTGTGGATGATAACCGGTTTGTGTGTAGAGCAGTAAGGATGTGCAAAGTGCATTATCTGTCACAACCAATCATTTCAGATCACTTCAATTATCTAATTTCAGAGATAATTACTATATGTTATTATACTGTCTATATTTTGATGCTTTGCTTTTCTGATTTAATAAGCATTAACTTCCAGTAACCAGTATGTATTATATCATAATAGAATTAATTTACCTTTTTTTTCAAGGCGTACCTAAACTCAGAAATCAAAAATTGCCAATCTCACACATGCACAGTGATATTGACAAGTTTTTTTTCAACCTATGTCACCCGATCTCGCGACTGCCCTGCGGGATTGAAGGTAAGTGGATTTTTTGTAGTTTACCTCCTCTAAGTTTTTTTTTTTATTAAAGTTAACAGTAACTAAAATTTAAATACCTTAAAGTCGAACTAAAGTTCCACATTCTAAACTTGCGAGCAGGCAGGATTTCACTTGCAAAAGAGAAAGGCAAAGTCCCTTCTGCATTAAAAAAATACCTAACTGTCTGTTCACACTCTTCTTTTCTAAATACACCGAGCTAAGTGTGCATATTTCAGAATATGTGGGATATCGTGGCTCCTGCGCACATGAGTGGGAATTATGTCACTATCAAGACCGGGAAAAGTTGTGGAGGAGGATGGGTCTCAGCCAGAAATAAAAACTGAATGAAAAGCACAGAGTTTCCAATAGGAGTGGTATTATTGTATACTATGTAAAACAGAACCAAAACTGCTGTACACAAGCATTTTGGGACCATGCCAAAGATCAAACAACATCGCCAATGCTGTACATACCACTCTGTTCTAAGACCTGGGGAGCAATTTCTTTAATGTCATTCTGAAGAATCATTTAAATGCAAAAGCTCAATTTAAGCTTAACATACCTTGTATATCAACAGACATGTTTGTTTCAAGTGGGTTTGTATTACCACATAAGTCTAAGGTAATCCAAATTCTGCCTGAAGCAGGTAAAGTGCAGGTAAAAGAAAGTCAGCCGCATTCAAACGAATTTGAAAGCATGTAAAACTCATGTCATATTAATGTCATCGACACGCTCTAAAGCTCTATAGAAGAAATATTTCATATTAAAACTCAGCTATCATTTGTCCATATTTAACTTGATCAAACAATGTCCAACATACCTCTATTTAGCAGTTTGCAAATTTGGAACAAACTGAAAAATGCACCCATGTTTTCGTAATCCGATGGTTGACATTGTGTTAGCCGATTTAGCTTACCTCTCTGACTTACACACACACACAGATGGTAATACACGTCGCTTTTCTTACACACACAGCAAGGCCAACTTCAAAATCTAAAAAAGAAGGCAGCCCTGAGCAGTTCCTCTCCCTAAGCTACGCATTCTAGCGGTAAGTTTCCCCATTTTTCTTACCTCTCACGGCATAACTTCTCTCAAATGCAGTAGACAAAAATCTGGTAAATGTTAATTTTTTTTTTTTGGCAGAATCGAGGCTGGATGCAAGATCCATTGCAGGATGTCTGCCACTGAGCACCAACTGGGGCTGGGCCCCCAGGTAATGCACCAACAATTTACAAACCCTTAAGAGTATTATTTTATATAAAATTAAAAAAATAAAATAAAATATAGTAAAATAATTATAGTAAAAAAAATTAATAAATTTTATTAATTAATAAAATTGTTTCAAAAACAATGACTCTGGTTTTTGATCTTATGAATTTTATTGTAGGTTGTTAGGTGTACAATACCAAATTCAAAAGGGCCTTGCAGCACAGACAGAAGATGGATTGCATGAATAACATCAGAGCTGCTTGCACAGGTGCTTAGCTTCTGCCTTGACGCTGTTTTGCACAATACTAAAAAAGAAATAAAGTTAGTTCTTACCAAAAATGGTGTCCAACAACCTGGCAACACACAAAAATTGCTCTTATACACCAACATGTTTCGAACATTGATGGGTTGATTGCACTCCTCTCTGGTCATCTGAAAATGAGATAGGGAAAAAAAAAGTCCATTTGCTCATGACCTGGAAACAAGATTTGTTGTGTTAGAGATGTCCACGTACAACCACATATGAATAAATGTCATGTTTAGATATAAACATTATTTTGGAGGGGACATCACACCAATATTAGTATAAGCAGAGTTGGTACTAATTTGTTTTCAGGCTAAAATATGCACTGTTCCACTTGGATCCATTTGGATAAATCAATAAACCAACATGAATTTGGAGAGTACTTTGCCAGCATAAGACTATCTTGAGGAATGCCAACAAAACTTCCCTGGATACAGTGTCTGATAATTGTGAGCCGAGGGTTGCCGGCCGGGATTAAGCTGGAACAAACTACTGGAGCCGGAGCCGCATGCGGCTCTTGAGCCTCCTCTTGCCGTGGTTCCCGGAAGGGAGTTCCCTCTCCTCCGCAATGTATATGGAGGAGAGGGAATGTTCCCTATTTACCCCGCTGGCAGAAGTGTTAACGCCGGCCGGGGTAAATAGGGATCATTCCCTTTCTTCCGTATGCATTGCGGAGGAGAGGGAATTCCCTTCAGGGGGCGTTCCTGGTGGGGGCGGAGCTGTTAGGGCGGGACTCGAAAGAGAGTCCTAGTGGCCACAAAAGCTTGGTGACCCCTGCTTTAGACATTGATCAAAGCACCCACACATGCACCTCACCCCTTGATGGGTTACTGAAACTAGACAACAGGCTAAATTACCCAGCCAAATTACTTCATGCAAGTGAACTCAAACCCTAGAGCCTGGGATTATAAATACATGTTTAGACTTTTAGAGCTCCATACATTTTTCGCCTGTGGATTTGATCCTATTTTCACTCCTTTCATTCATTTTTCCCTGTCCAGTTCAGGTTCCCCATTGTTCCAGTTTTCTATGCTTATATTTTGCCTTTCAAATTCACCCACCTAAACGTCATTAAAATATTCTTCAAAATAGCTAGGATTCGCTCTGGAGGTTTTATTACCATCAGATGACATTTTACACTGTAATCAAACGAAAGTCAGAATGTGGTTTTTAGGATTAAATTCTCACCAAAATTGCTTGGGATGGCTGGGGTACCCATGGGACAACATCTGAAAATTCAAAAGTGTTAGAAAGCATGTGATTTGTATGGCCCCAGTCCAGCAACAATACTCACCAAACACCAGTCCCCCAATCTAACACTACACTCTTCACCTTTAGCAAGCCCCTCAGCCTCAGGAGACTAGTTGCATTTCCCAGCACTTGGTTGCCCCCAGGACTTACGGCACAAGGGATGGTGGCTGAGGAAGGGCTGGCAGAGGACCAGGAGCCCACAGATAAAGCAGTACCAAGATTCCAGCAAGACAAGTCTGAAATACAGAGCAGAGGTCATACACAGATAATCCACCCACCAGATGAACACACAAGGGCAAGACGCAAGCAGAGTCGGGATCAGGGGTCGGGGTCAGAAACAGGCAAGGTCAGTAAATTAGACAAATACACACCAGCAGCAAGTGAGCCTAGCTTAACGCTACAACAGGCACTGGTGGCTAGGAGTTGAGGGGTTTATTAATTTGCCAGCAGCCAGGATTGCGTCAGGAACTAATCTGCCTCTAAACCCCTTCAGCTGTGCACAGACTCACAGCATGTGCTGGGGATGCCGATAAAACACATCAGGCTGCACACCAAGGAAAGCAGGGGCTGCCGATTTTTCTTTGTTCTCCTTGCTGGTGCAAGGGACATTGTTGGACCAAATAGGCAGTGTGGGATACTGTGGTGGCGCCCACCAGATACACTTTTCCAGTTTGTTGGAACAGTAGGCTTTTGCCGGCTGCCTACCTTTTGTCCCACTTACCTGTTCCTCACTAAAGCACGGGCCCGAATCTCCTGCGCATGCTTGCAGTCCTCATGCTGCGAGTGCCTCTGTTCCAAGCTTTATCAACTCCATCCAATCCACTGGCCAATCAGGAAATAGCCTTTTGATCAGCCCTGGCTATTTAGCTAGCTCACAGACTGTATTTTTTGTTTGTGCAACAAGTCTATACTAAGTGGCTTGAGCTCCCAAATTCTGTGATCTAGTTCCTGTACACCTGCTGCTTAATCCAGCATTTCCTGTGTCCAGCTCCTGTGTTAACCCTTTGTTGTATAGTTTGTTGGTTTCCAGCCAACTTCCCTGTGCAGTTCTTGTGTTCCTGGCTGCCTGTGGATATCCCTGCATCACCTGTACCTCCTGCTGTTTCCAGTGTCTCCTGTGTTCCCTGTGCCTTCAGTGGCCTCTGTGTCATTGCTGTCTGTCTCCTGAATCCTTAGCTATTGACCCCTGGCATGTGACCTGACTTCTCTTGCTGCTGGTCTTGACCCCGGCTTTCCTTGACTATTCTTCTTTGGTACCTTGCTTTGCCCACTGTCACAATAAAGACACTTGAACAGGAGGTGGACCCTCTGTGCTACGTTTAGCCAAGGTGATATCAGAGGCGCAGAGTCTAAGGTACCACCCGATGTTCACCAGAGCACCCCGTAAGGGGTGTTGGGCTTTCCTGCGAACGGCACCCAGGTTGCGGCCCTCAGGCTCACCCATGCAGGTAGCAGCTTACAGCTGGAGATAACTAGAGGCAAAGTACAAAATCAACAGGCAGATTCAAAACTGAAAACAGGACCAGGTCAGGGCAGGCAGAGGAACAGGCACGGTCAGGAACAGGAAACCAAGGCTGGAATCCAAATGCTCACAGGAAGCTCAGGTAGTAACACCAATTGCTGAGGCAATAAGTGTCACACTGAGCCCAGCATATATAGGGAGGCTGACAGGCTAGCTGGGCAGGGACTAGAAGGACTGGTGAGAATCAATTAGCAGGAAGGGCTTGGCAACGTCCCTAAGTCCAAAGCCAGCAGAGCAGCTAAAGCAAGGTGGGAACAGCTGCTGCTAATCAGATACTATCAGGAAGACAAGTACCAGATCAGCAGAGCTTCTGATCTGTGACACCCACCTTGGTATGCCCAAGGACCACAACCTGGCAGTACCCAGCAGCGCAACATCCTCACCATCGGAGGCTCTGGAGAAAACCCGGTTACTGCCTAGACTCTGCGCCTTGGCCCTTCTCAGGGCTCACACCACCTACGCGCAAGCTAAAGCACCCCCTAGTGGTCCTGTCTCCCTGAGTGTGACACCTTTTATGTGAATTGCAAAGCCCCTGAAGGGAGTATTGTCACAAATATTGCTGGGGATGTCTGGGGGACCTATAGGAGCATTATTATAGGCAAACAACTTCTTTTTCCTTACTAGAAAACCACATGTTTATAAACCAAGTAAAGGGTTGATTAGCATCTGAATCTCCTTCATTAGTATCCCAATAGGCTTTTGACCTATATTTTGACTAAATTGCCAAATCCTCAGTGACTGCTCAATTATGAAAGCCTTCTATTACAAGATTCAGTGGTTGAAATACTTCTGACTTCTATCTCTACACCGAAGTGTATATACACCTGCCCATCCTTTGCACATTTGGAATATAAATCGACCCCATCCATCTAAAACACTTATTTTAGGTTTGATAAACTCCTTAAGTCCCAACTGAACCCTCATGTTCCTAATATAGTAATCAGGCTGCATGCACAGTAATAAATAATGGTCTCTTTTTCTTTTATTTTATACTGCACCAAAGGACAAAAATATCTTGTATACATAGCAGAGTTAGTTCACTGCTGTGACTCATTGTGCTGCAATGCATTTTTTCATGGAACTGCTGTACACTTTTCTCATCATTTTTGGTCACTGGCCAATACAGTGTAATGAATGGGGTCAACATTGCAACAGAAAGCCATGAAAATGGCTGTTTGTTGCTGTGCATTGCAATATAACACATGCCCATAGATGCGAGGACCAAGGTTCAGGCTTTATTGCTTTATTGGACTAACACATATTTTTCCTAGCAGGATTCGACTCCGTTGAACTTTCACTTTAAATGTCTGCAGGGACATACATTGACTTCGGTCTTAAAGGCATTGTTCAGGTTTTTTTTAACACTTTTTATTGAAATTCACAAGGTAAGCATACAATATTTTACAATATAGTATATAAAGTATACAAAATAGTGCAGAAGTTTACCATATAATAATGTAAAATAGTCTAACATAGGATAAAACATACACTATGATAGTCAAAAGAAGTGTAAAACATAATATAGAGAAAGAGTAATTAAAAGGGGTATAACAGTAGTTTAATATTCACAATAAGGTATAAAAAATAAAAATAATATATAAAATGGATTTATATTATGTTTTATATAAATAGGAAGACAATATAGATGATAGGCACACTTTTACACTTGAACAATGACTTACCTTACTTTATACCAGTCTGAATTTCGGAATATACCCAATAGGACCAAGTCTGGGAGTTTTTGTCTACTCGATCAATTTAATGCCCCATCGATTTGTGCCCCTGCTTGTGCCTTGCCCTTGTGTACTTCATCTGTTGGACCTGTGAATGACCTGGATTGTCTCTGTTAGAATCTTGGTACTGTTTTATCTGTGGGCTCCTAGTTCTCTGCCAGCCCATACCCAGACGCCATTCCTTGCGTATTAAGTCCTGGGGGCAACCGTATGCTGGGGGATGCAACAACTCTCCGAGGCTGATCAGGGGCTGCCTAAAGGTAAAGACTGTGGCGTTAGATTGGGGAACTGGCATCTGGTGATTACTAGTGCTGAACAGAGCCTTACAGCTAGTTTCCCATTTAAACATGTATTTCAATTTTATTTCAATTGTTGTTGAGTGGGTAGGAAAAAAATTAATGCTGTGGATATAATATAAATTATTTTAAAATTTCATAATACATGAAATGGTCAAATTTCTTCATTATGTTTGAGAAGAATGTGGATGGTTGAGATATAAAAAAAAATGTCATCCAAAGATTGACATATTAAGAATCATGGATCTGATTAAGGGTTCTAAAATGAAAATGAAAAGTAAAGGTGACAAGGGTCATCCTTCACGCGTGCTGTTTTGAATAGAAATTAGGTCAGATAACATCCCGTTTACTTTAATTTTGGGTAAGTGGTAAAGTGTCTCTATCTAGTTTAACATCATTGATCTAAGTCCTATATAATGTAAAGTTTCAATCAAGTAGTCCCAAGCCACTCACAAACCAAACACTTTTTCAGCATCAGTTGACAGTATCATAGCTTCTAAATTTTTTGACTGTTTTAGATCATTAGATGTAATAGATTAATCACTTTAATAGTATTGTCAAATGCTTCTCTACTTGGCATTAAACGTACTTGATCTAATACAACTGTGTAGTAAGAAAGGGGAGAATGTGATTGGCTATCGTCTTCACTAAAGTTTTATGTCTGTGTTTAACAGTGCAATTGGTCTATAGTTGGTGCAGAACCGTAAATCTTTCCTGGGTTTTGGGGTCACTATTATGTGAGCTTCATTAAATCTCTGTGAGGTTAATGTATTAGTGGAAAATCTGTTCAACACATTTAAAAGTGAAAAGGTACGTATGTGGGCAGGGGATTTGTAGTATTGAGTGGGCAGTCCATCAGGCCATGGGCTCTTGCCTGGTTTCATTTGGGATAATGCTTGTTTTAGTTCACGTTCAGCGAAAGGTTGGTCTAAAATATTGGCTTCTTCTTGGGATAAAACCAGTGAACCACTATTCCTTAAGCAGTTTTTAATGGGGGTGATAAGAATGATTAGATGGTGTCAGATTATGGTTGTCTTGTTAATTTTACATAGTTATATAGTAAATCAGGTTGAAAAAAGACATCAAGTTTAACCACTAGGGAAATAAACATATCCTAGTTATAAAACCCTAGGAAGGCAAAAAAAATCCCTGATACATGGTGCTCCAACAGGGGAAAAAAATCCTTCCTGATTCCATGAGGCAATCGGATGTTCCCTGGATAACAGTCTCTGTTATTTTTACTTTAGAGCCTTAATCCCCAGTTATATTCTGTGCTTCTAGAAAATCATCCAGCTTTTTCCTAAAACAATCTATAGTAGTTGCTGAAACTACTTCCTGAGGGAGCTGATTCCACATTTTCACAGACCTTACAGTGAAGAATCCTTTCCTTATGCGGAGATTAAACTTCTTTTCATCCAGACGCAAAGAGTGCCCTCTTGTCCTTTGTAATAATCCTAAAGTGAATATTTGGGAAGAGAGTTCTCTATATGGACCATTTATATATTTATACAGGGTGATCATATCAGCCCTTAAATGTCTTTTCTCAAGGGAGAAAACAATTTAGAATATTACCTCTAAAACACCCTTGCAATAGAATCAACCAGGTGAGTAGAGCCGCCTTAATCATCTTGTATTTCATAGAAATGTGAGGTATATAATCCTTTAGTGCCCTAGCTAGGAGTCTGCCACTTTTATTTCCTTGTTCATAATACATTTTGGTTTGAAAAAATACAATACGTGTAGCTTTTTCTTCAAGGAGTTGACCGAGTTCCAACCTGGCGTGGGATATTTGACTTTCTGTGTGCATGGGCAGTGTTTGTTTATGGACAGATTCTAAATGGGCAATTGGGGTCAACAATGTCTTAAGTTCTGCATCTCTTCTTTTCTTTTTTTTTTTTAATTGATCCAAATCCTATTAGTTTGCCTATAATTGTCCATTTATGTGCTTCCCAGATATCCATAGGATTAAGGTCTGGGTTGGCATTTTCTGCAAAATTTGGTTGCAACATAATTTGTCACTAGGAGGAGTAGGATTAGGCCTCCAATTCCAAACTTTTGGACCTCTTTGAATGTCTGAGAGGACAAGACATATGGGCATGATCACAGTGTACACAGAGTCCTATTTCCGCCCTTCTCAGTTTGGGTAAGTCTTTTAGTGTTATGAAAATAATCAAATCTAGAGCAGTGGTCACCAACTGGTGGTCTGTGAGAAAATTTTGATTCACAGAAAAATGTGGACATTATTTGCAATTTTTAAGTTATAATAATAATAATAAGACAAAAATAATATTCTAATAGATTCTTATATTCTGAACGACAATTTTTGCCTTTATATTGCACTAAATTCACGAACTGTACCAGAGACAGAAAAGCAAGGCGCAGCATGATGTCAGTGTAGTGTTAAGTTGTATGAAGCAACTGTTGCTGAGCCATATGCTTCAGTATTGTTTCCACCATTACAACAGTCGAAAATACTGATTCTCATCCAATTGTTTTATTTTATTTGTTTATTTCTCAGATGCTCTTTTAGGTAAGTATGATCTTAACTGTGTATTTTCTGTAACTGTTATATTTAATGGAATCAAATAGTTTGACTTTGATAACTATCATTTCTTGTTTGGTCTTAGGCTATGTATGTGCAATCATTGTGAAAGATCTTTTCCACCGACTAACAACTGCACGATGCATGAACGAGCTCTGTACATACAGCACCATTCTTCTCTATGGGGAGGGGGGAAAATGACGGAGCAGCATCCGCTCCATTCTCTCCCCTTCACTTTAATTATGTTCGTTCGTTGTCCATCTTCTGTGGATCCCCCAGGACGGTCGTTTGGACAACAGACGACGAGCGCTGTACACGTGCAAGATTCTTGTCTGATATCAGCCCTGAGCCGATTATCGGATGAGAACAATTGCACGTGTGTACCTAGCCTCAGATTCCAATGAAATAAAACCATAATGAGTGAGAAAAAGCAAACAAATATTTTGTATTTCTTTACTAATACCAAAGACAATGCAACTTATGCTAATAGTAACAATAGTAATACTTCACTTAATCATGAGCTGATCAATGAATCAGAGCCTCCACAGTCCTTGTCAGGCACCATTAGGAGGATCATTATTTTACAAATGTGTTTTATGTTTTTAAAAATTCATATTATTGGTCTGCAGGATTTAAAATGATGAATTTAGTGGTCAGTGAGGTCCAAAGTGACCTTGAGGTATCAACAGAATGAAGGAATTGTAACATTAATTTTACGTTTATCTTTTAGAGCTTTGTATTTGATGAATGAGTTACCATTAGAGGAATCTTGCATGGGGTTCAGGGAAATCTCCCCCCAGAATAAGCATAGCTTCTGCAAAGTCCTTTAATAAATAAATTGATTGCATAAAGGTCACTTGAACCGTATTTGGGGATTAAATATTCGCAAATGTGACTGCCAGTCCTAGTATGAAGCGACCGTTAGGCTCTTGTAGACTCAGTAAGAGTAAAACCTAGTGTTTTGTTCAGGCTTTTTATTTAAGTGTCTGGTGTCACATTTTATATAAATGTCTATATCACTGGAATGTACCTCCCACATCCCTAGCATCTGACAGGACTCCAGTGGGAGCTTTAATAAATCAGCGCCTGGAATTGATCTGGTCCTGGATTGAAAACCTTTGCTAACAAAAAGAAAATGACTTTGAAGAAATCCATTTCAGGTTTGCTGGATCACCCAGCTTCACTAATGAAAGTGTTTCCTCTAAAGCCTTGGAGAGCTTTATTATATCAGGGCCAAAAACTGAAATGGACTAAAATGGGAGGGCAGGAACACATGCAAGGTATGCAGAATAAAAGGGAGAAGATGGCAGCATGGTGGCTCAGTGGTTAGCACTCTGGCCTTTGCATGGCTAGGTCCCAGGTTTGAATCTCGGCCAGGACACTAACTGCATGGAGTTTGAAGGTTCCCCCTGTGTTTGTATGGGTTTCCTATGGGCACTCTGGTTTCCTCCCACATTCCAAAAACATGAAGTTTGGTTAATTGGCTTCCCCCTAAAATTGACCTTAGACTGTGATAATGATGTATGACTATGGTAGGGACATTACATTATGAGCCCCAGCTAGTGACATGACTATGGACTTTGTACAGCGCTGCATAATATGATGGTGCTATATAAATACTGTGTAATAATGGTGGCACCCAGGGTCCATCCTGTGTTGGCTATGATCACGGGGGTTGGGGGTAGTCGATGTCTCTTATATTGCTGGCCAGTGGGAAGAATGTCACCCTTACAGATAGCCAAACAGATATTAGTGTCACCTAAACTGACCTAGGAGGGACGAATTGCTTTTTGCAACCTGTGGAGGAGCCTGGTTTAGAAACACTGGAGTTGAGTCCCCCCCAGCTCTTGTAGCTGGACAGTTAGGAATCCACACACTGACTGGGGTCAGTACACATAATGATTCCATGCTGTGCCCACAATTATATAAAATGGTGATACATAGAGAACCACCTCGGGAATTCTCCATTGTCCTGGAAACCGAGGCGTCTCAGTTACCTCGGAGACTCTGTACGTCACAGCACAGGCCGCTTTCCTATTGGCTGGCCGGGAAGAGTTCTCGAGAAGAGTCCAGAACGCGGAAGCGGAAGTAGCACGTGTAGCCGGCTAGTGCTGAGACTCTGCAGCTTCTGGAATCTTCTTCCTCAGCAGCTATATGAAGCGGAGCCGCCTCCTCCCCCCATCATCATAGTGACTCAGGCAGCGCTGCAGCGTGATCCCGGCTATCGGTACACAGGCGCCTGGACTTTTCACATTGCGTTGTGTCGCCCTATTGGATCATCATGTCTGTGGTCGGGTTCGACCTGGGATTTCTCAACTGTCACGTCGCCATCGCCAGAGCAGGCGGCATCGAGACTGTGGCCAATGAGTTCAGTGACAGATGCACGCCGTGAGTAGGGGTGAGGGGTAAGGGGGGGTGACAGGTGTCAGGCCGGGCACCTAGCAGGGGCCAGCACTCGTATGGGCCCCATCACCATCAGCACGTGGTGGGGCAATGGAAGAGGCCATGGGTACCTCATGGGGTGAGGAGCTCAGGATTTGTTATTATGGATTATCTGTGGGGTGCAGAGAGAGAAGATAATTCATATTACAATACACCTATTATATGATCAGGGAGGGGGATGGTATGGGGCCCCAGCCTCCCTTTTATCATTCAGTGCCTATAGGGGGGTATGGTATGGGGCTCCAGCCTCCCTTTTATCATCCGGTACTTATAGAAAAGGGATAGTATGGGGCCCCAGCCTCCCTTTTATCATCCTGTACCTATTGGAGGGGGATGGTATGGGG
>NC_092858.1:26249012-26256290 GCF_032062135.1 Pyxicephalus adspersus
TCTTCTTTCTTAACACACCTGAGGTGATGCATGATCATACAGAACCCCAAAATAATGGCTGAACACCAATGACTGTACAATATAGGGGCCCCTGATTTGTGATAGGTCCCAGTGTCCCCTATAAGGATTTAATGGTGTTGCTAGGGTAATACAGGGGACCCCAGAACAGAGGCTGAACCACAATGTCTAAATAAACAAGGCCCTTAGAATAGGGCCCGGACATCCCTGAGTTTGCTTGTATAGAATTTAGGTGGGGAACCCCATGGCTGTATAGTACAGGGGACCCTAGAATAGGCGCTGAACACTACTGACTGTATAATAGTAGGGACCCCAGAATAAAGGTGGAGAACCCCAATACAGGGATCCCCAGAATATAGGAGGCCCTCCCATGACTGTATAACACATGGGGCCCCTGGAAAACTGCCACTTCCTCACAAGGTCCCCCAGAGTAGTAGCTAAGGACCCCATTCTTGTAAGCTACAGGATTGCCTGGGGTAGCAGCTTTGCACCTCATGCCTAAATATTACCCCCCACCCGGACAGTACGTGTATTCTATAAGGAACCCCATAGTAGAGCAGAGCCTCCTGGCCGATGTGTCGAGGAATGTATAGCTTGGGGCAGAGCGTGTATCAGGTTGTATATGATCTGCATCGTGCTGATTCTATAGAATTTATCTGGAAGTAATACATAATACACATTTGTTCCTAAGAAATAAGACTTCCTAATTGTGACACATGGATCCTCTATAGGAATCATAGTGTGAGCTGGTATCTGTATAATAATGGGAGAACAAAGGTGAACTTGCTGGAAAGTTCCAAGGAAGACATTCATTCATGCTGTGACACGGGAAGCTTTTCCTGCTTGCAGTACAGGTTATGTCATGATTTTTCTTTGGCAGTCTCCTTTGCTGCATCTCGCTGGCTGTATTCCATCGCTGTTACCAGCAATTCCGGAGCATCTTCACATCATTTAGCCCGTTCACGTAATGGCCATTTCTAATGTCACACGGCTTATAAATAGATGTCTGGCACAGCGTGCTATCTATAGAAGTGCACACATTGGGTGTGATGGCAGGGAGGCGTCTGGAACGTTCCAGAATTTCATCCTCTACCTTTATCCGTAAAAAATCCTTCTGACTGCTATAGATTATTATTGGATATTGTGGGGTCATAATGATGTATTGATTGCTGATCTACATCAGTCTGCCCAGACATTGTGTACATCTTATACACAGATCAGGGATTGATCATATCCAAAGATCAATGAAATGCTGCATCCCAGGGAGAACAGAATGCACAGGTTGTCCCATATTATAAATATCAGGCTATTATATACTTGGCACCTGATCATTGCAAAGGTGGGGGTCTGAGTGCCTTTATAAAATTATTTGTATAAAGTTTATGAAATTAGCAATGGTTGCCATATTGGGGAATTGACTTTTATGTGTACCATGTTAATTATATATTACCTTTTATTTTCCTAACCAATTGGTATTCCAACATGGCTTGGGACGTCCTGCTTTCCTCAAAGATGTCTCTGGTTATTGGAAAACTTTTGTTAATTTCTGCCTACCTTGGGCCTTTGGTGGACGTGTCTTCCCTTTGATTATTCTTCATTTGTTATGTTTAGTGTTACTGGAGAGTTCTGTTTTATGGGAAATAATGAGTTAGGAGATGGTTGGGTTGCGCTTGTATTATGGACAGACTACAGTTGTATGCTTGTGGAGTTATTTTGGGGTATTTGGTCAGTTTTATGTTAGTGGCTTTACATGGCTTTTGTTATGTGTTACTGGATGAATGTTTGGAACTACAGAAATCTATACAGTCATTCATTTTATGATAAATTCAACATTTTGTCTTGGTGAGATAAGATAAATGGGGACGGGGGACCTAATGACTTTCTAGCATGCAGTTGCATTGTATGAGCATTCAGTCACTAGGCCCATACATTGTTTAATTCTAACCTACATTGCTGGTGGTGATTTTCCAAATCATTTTCTAGTACAGCACAGAGAGCCTCTGGAAGTATAACAGGAAACACAAGGTTCACGTGATATAAAAAGTGTTATCTCCTGACCACTTCACAAGTTCCTGTGTTTCCTCAGCTTAGCAGAAACAGCTTCATGTGTAGTAACTTTTTGTTTGAGTGCCAAACTTTGCAGAAAAAGTTGATTTGGTTGTTGGAGACAGTTGTGTTGTAGTTTCTTCTTTAGAGATGGTATTGTATGTGGGGGTTCTCTGTTTCTTTCTTCCATAGGTTAGGAGGGCTGAAAATGCCCACCAGCCCATAGACACTAATTATGCCCCTTGCAGCAGAATGTACAAATGTGAGGTCAAAGGGCAGTGGGCAGGCCTTCCCTAAATATTTTTGTCTGCACATCCCCACATGTTACAGGACTTATGGTCTTGGGGCCCTTCCAGAGCTTCCTTGCTTGGCATCTACCAGTTGTGCTTGGTAAGATAGAAGTGCCATGGAGAATGGGAGTGTTCAACCCAAAAAGTTTTTAAAGCTGGGTAGTAAGAAATTGTAGGTTGGTGGCAGCTTCTGTATTGCAACCCAGCTCTTCAGTAACCACCCAAAAACAGCCAGGTGTATACTGGAGAATGTATAAATATTTAATATTACACAGTATTTATATAGCGCCATCATATTACACAGCGCTGTACAAAGCCCATAGTCATGTCACTAACTGTCCCTCAAAGGAGCTCACAATCTAATGTCCCTACCATAGTCACATGTCATTAATGTAGTCTAAGGTGAATTTAGGGGGAAGCCAGGTTACCTAACTGCATGTTTTTGGGATGTGGGAGGAAACCGGAGTACCCAGAGGAAACCCACGCAGACACGGGGAGAACCTGCAAACTCCATGCAGATAATGTCCTTGCAGAGATTCAAACCTGGGACCTAGCGCTGCAAAGGCTGAAGTGCTAACCCCTGAGCCACCATGCTGCCCTACAGATTGAGAACCAGGATCACACACATGTGGAAAAGTCCTTGTGCCCGGTCATGGTGCTTTAAAATAATTACTTGTGGTATTCCAGCTGGACATATGGCTTTTCTGCCCCACCCAGGGCTCGCCAAAGCCAATAAAAGAAGCGGAGTTACTCTATTCCAACTCTTAGGCTAAAATTCTCACTCTTAAATGAACCATTTTGATAAACTACTTATATCACATCACCAGCAGACCAACACTATGGCTTTTATTCGTACTGGCATAGAGCTTTGCTGAGGTGCAGTTATTGTAGTTGGGCTTTTTACTTTAAACTTTTTTTTTCTGTACTTTTCATCACTTTTCTCCTATTGAGTTTTTTTCTTTGATCTAATTTAATGAGTCCTCTGAGAGAAACCTCAAATGTTTCACTGCCTGATAGGATTTTTTTTTTTTTCCCCATACAAAACCAACATGTGCAAGTCATGGTTCTTAATACTGGATAGCTGCAGTTCACCATACCATAGGGCTTGTACACTCTAATCTAGCACCGTTGTCAGCAAGCGTCCAATAGAAAATCAGCACCTGTCAGACATAATGGCTTGGCTGGCTTTGTTTATTTGCAGAAGTGTCTGCACCGGTATATAACTTGTACTATAGGGAACTTGATTACAGCTTAGTAGCAACCTTTCCTAATTTCTGTCATTTTACTGGAGATTTTTATATTGCTGACGCTCTTTGCTTATACAACAACACACCCAGAGTTTTTAAAGTTGTGGATATGTACCTATATTTGGAAAATAAACATATATTATTGTGATCTACTTTCACTATTATACATATTTCCTATAAAGGCTGAGGCCTCTCACATGGCTATATAAAGCGGGCTAGCTTACCTGTCTATTATGCTGTATCTGTAAAACGTATGTAATCAGCAGAGTAATGCTATGGTCACACTGGCCATGAGATTGCATGCTGGGGAATGTACATACAAGTAGCTTCTCCCAGCAACCCGTCCATAGACAATGTGTAGGTGTGGTAGTGACCTGTACTGCTCACTGCCACCAGCTGCCAAACCTGAAGATCCTAATTCTTTAAGAACCAACACTGCACAGCAAGATTTCAAGCAGCTGTTAATCCAGGGAACATCCCATTGCCTTATGAAATCAGAAAGGAATTTACTTCCCCTTTTGCAGCAAATTGTACCAGGGAGTTTTTTTTGCCTTCCTCTGGATCAAATATGTCCATAGGGTTTTATATCTGGAATGTTTTTTTTTTCCCTAGTGTTTTTTTTCAGCCTGATGTACTATGTAGCTATGTAATGGGCAATGAATTGTCCTAAACACTGTGGGTTTCCGCAGTGGGAACAGGCCTGAAGAATTGGGACCTAATTTTAATCTGAAATAGATTATTTTGGGGTAGTATGAGTTTCTGAGGGTTAGTGTGTTGTTTTTTTTCTCTCCTCTGGACTTCTTTAGGTTTTGTTCTGTGATTAGTGATTGCTCTATTCTAGCTTCCTACTGAAATCTTTGTGGATCTTTTAGGTGATGTACATGGAAGAGAGCCACGTTTTCAGTGTGGAACAGATAACTGCCATGCTACTCACAAAATTAAAGGAGACTGCCGAGTACAACTTGAAGAAGCCTGTCACCGACTGTGTAATTTCTGTACGTATGAATTGTTGTCCGATAAGCTTTCCTTATCAAATTGCCTAGAGAAGCCTCATTTTGTTTCAAGTAACTGGTTAGATGCTGCTTTTTATTCTTTCTGTTTTGTGTGTGAAAATGAAATGGATAATCTGATTGTTACTTGCAATAAAAACTGTTCTTTATTTTTTGATGTAGAGGATGTCTTAGTGTGTTATGATTTTTGCAAAGTCCAAGGAAAGAATTTTTTTTTTTTTTTTTTGGCAGGTTCCCTCCTATTTCACAGATGCTGAAAGAAGATCAGTTTTGGATTCTGCTCAGGTAGTTGGATTGAACTGCCTGAAATTGATGAATGACATGACTGCAGGTAAGGAAGGCTTTATATCTAGAAATAATAAAGGGCAGAGACAAGCACTTTTAGGGTTTTATGTACTTGCTGAGCTTACGCTTTTGTTACTATATGTTCCGTGCTCAGTACCATATGTGTTCCATCAAAGTTATTTGTTGGAACACTTGACTTCCATTGACATAGTGATAAATCTGACTGGTTTTCCTCATGTCCTGTCCTAAATTGTAACTTTCACATGTACACTTTCCTCTTATGCTTATCATATTGAAAAGTATAGAAATAACATTATCAGTGTGCTGCCGAACTTCATTTGGTCAGTAAGAAGCTGCGGTTAGCTGGCCAAACTACTGTAAATTGCCTAAAGTCTGCATGTGTTTCAGCTTTTGTTTGTCCGACTAGTGTGCTTGGATAAAAAAAGATGGCTGAACAGAAATAAAAAAAAAAAAATATTTTGACAAGTAAACAATATATTTAGCTACTTGCCTGCTTACAATTTTGAGACACTGGAGATCATAGGTGATGTTTTATTCCAATATTCAAAGCCTCTTTACAACCTGATATGTCCTTATATCATACTATACACTGGGATTTTAAGGAAATATAGGAGGAGAGAACCCTGCTCCTGGAAGGATGCTCACCTGTTGAGACAATCATCTTTTTGCAAAAAGAAAGCAGTGAAATGCCCTATGTGTTCTAAATGTTGGAAAAGCCTTCAACTTTGGATGCCCATTAATTTACTGGAAATGATTCTAAACGGTCACTCTGGTGCCTCAGAGCTTGTTTGCAGGTGTTACTCAAAGCCTTCCTGTTCCAATGAAGGATGCTCACATTTAATACCATGATATTAGCTCCTCTGTGTGACACTGTGCTTAGTTTTTATTGTATCGGTATGTTATCTAGTTTCATGTTTTATAATGATATTTCTTTTTTAGTTGCATTGAATTATGGAATCTATAAGCAAGACCTTCCAGCTCTTGAGGAAAAACCCAAAATAGTTGTGTTTGCAGATATGGGCCATTCTTCCTTCCAGATAACTGCCTGTGCCTTCAATAAAGGCAAATTAAAGGTATGGCTTTAAATAATGAATGTCAAATTAACCTAAACAAGCACAAACCACTTCATAACCACAAACCACTCCATAACCCTGACAAACTACTCTTATAGGTTCTAGGAAGTTCATATGACCCATATTTGGGTGGAAGGAACTTTGATGAGAAGCTAGTGGAACATTTCTGCGTTGAGTTCAAGACTAAATATAAGTTGGATGTAAAGTCCAAAATCCGGGCTCTTCTACGTCTGTATCAGGAGTGTGAAAAGCTGAAGAAACTTATGAGCAGCAACAGCACCGATATTCCTCTTAACATTGAGTGCTTCATGAATGATATAGATGTGTCTGGGCGTATGAACAGGTGAGCCATCATTCAGTGCCCTGTCCTTTACATTGCTATCCATTCTTTGTTCCTTGTACCTAATGAGTGACGCATGCCTTTCCAGGTCCGAGTTTGAAACCCTCTGTGCTGACCTCCTGCAAAGAATTGACGCTCCTCTGCGTTCATTGATGGAACAGATTCAGCTTAGAGTTGAAGACATTAGCTCAGTGGAAGTCATTGGAGGAGCTACTCGTATTCCAGCCGTCAAGGAGAAGATTGCCAAATTTTTTGGAAAAGATGTCAGCACCACTTTAAATGCAGATGAAGCAGTTGCAAGAGGTTGTGCTTTACAGGTAAGTAATTCCTTTACTTCTGCTTG
Source organism: Pyxicephalus adspersus (assembly GCF_032062135.1). NCBI lineage: Eukaryota > Metazoa > Chordata > Amphibia > Anura > Pyxicephalidae > Pyxicephalus > Pyxicephalus adspersus. The sequence goes on from NC_092858.1 coordinate 26,255,686, forward strand.
TAGCTACAACTTAGGCTATCTCAGACAACCAGGTAAAGTAAAACTGAACACAGCAGATTTTATATTTTCTTTTTATGGATTAAAAATTCAGTTAAAATGATAATCTTTTGCCAGCCAATCAGATTACAAGCTTTACAGGAGCATATTGGGACCTGAGGAATTTCCATTTTTTGCTGAGCAGTTATTAAGGGCAAGTCATTACAATTCTCCCCTATGCATCCTGCTGCTTGAACAACTGGAGTACAAACGCTGACCCATAGATGCATCACTAGTCCTGTAGTATATCTCCCTTCCCCGAATGATGACCTCCTCTTCTTCCTGAGCCTTCTCCACTCTCCTGAGTGTTGCTATAGCAATGAGTTATTAGCGATAGCAAGTTGATGCTTTGGTTCTGCTAAAGATAGATATTGTATGATCTGGAAGATGTGAGTTTAGGTTGGATTTTATTGTGACCTTAATATACTTCACTACAAAAATACAGATAAATGTTTGAAAGTATATGTTGGCTTAGGCCATATAAAACACAAAAGGGTGAAGCATGCACATTGCTTTAACTTGCCCTGTAGTTTTTAAGTTACAGTAGCTGTATATATCTTTTATATATC
>NC_092858.1:26260486-26261042 GCF_032062135.1 Pyxicephalus adspersus
GATAAGGTATAAAAGTAATGATTCTCTACATTATTCACAACTGACCAGATGGCTGTTTGTCTCGTGCAAGTGTGTGCCTCGGGGGGAGGATTTGGAGATCGCATGTTTATTAAAGGCACGGCATGTCATCACAGGAAAAGGTTTAATATTTTTCAGTCTTTCGGTGTTCTCCTTGTCTGTTTCTTAAGTAGTCAAGTTCATAGAATTTATTTAAGACACAGATTTCAGAAAATCTCAATATTGCTGTACTCAAGATTAGGGTAAATATGTAGCTTTCTTGCTGCCAATACTGGTAAACTCAACTTGGATGTTGTGAACCTGTCCTCATAAGGGTTCTAGAAAGTGCACTTTAATAAGTGATTTTGTTCCACACATCTCTCGCTGGTTCCTTCTTGTGACCTTGGAGGTTACAGTAGTGATAAGGCGGTCAGCAGGGTGGAACCAGTGTGAGGTGCCAATGTAGACTGTCTACATGTGAGCAAACCCGAAAATGTGCATGTTTGTGTGTGTGTATGTATGTGTGTGTGTATATGTATATATATGTGTGTGTGTGTAT
>NC_092858.1:26261552-26262699 GCF_032062135.1 Pyxicephalus adspersus
CCCTATCCCTGAATATTAGCTGACAAACTAAATGCAGGAACAGCCCATTTTGCCATGGTATAGGATGTAACCAAGGCTGAGTTAACTTGTGTATTTATTTTGCATATTACAGATCATTTGAGCACTAAATTGTTTGGGCAGCAAAGTTACAAGCAATGGATGATCCCTCCTAAACATTTACATGGAAAGGCATCAATCCAATATTTGATAAACACCTACACATGTTCCAAATATGCAAAAATAATATTTTCCTTGTTTACCAGTCTGAAAGTATATTCTCGCACCCGGCAAAGCCTAATTGTGTTGTAATAGGCATTGACACTGCCAGAGTGCTGTACCAGTGACTGAATAACATTGAAGGGGTTACTGGGCCAGCTTTGTCTTTTTAGTAACTGCTGTTCCAGGGTTATTTTCAGTGAAATGTCATTATTACAAGTATTGGATTTGTCTCCACTTTGTATACTTGATCAGCCATGTCCTCATTTCCACATTCAGGGAGTAATATCCTATAATTACTCTTGTGTTCTGGCAGCGATAATTAGTAGCTTGGAGTATCAGATTAATTTTCCAAACGCACCTGCCTTGCTAAGAGGAAAATGTGTCCCTGCCATGTGTACACACAGCCTCACATTCAGCAAATCTCTACAGATATTTAACCCTCTGAACATTCTGTCGTCTTGTATTTGTAGGGTAAAATGATCCTCCAAGATAAGCTGGAGAAAGAGAGGAATGATGCAAAGAATGCTGTTGAGGAATATGTTTATGAGTACAGGGATAAACTGGCCGGGCCCTATAGCAAATTCATCTCTGAGGTGGTAAGTCTGTGTTCCTTATTCTAAGTCATTTTGTGTCTTTCAATATTAGGAATGATTCTGCTTCATGTGCAATGTTAGCTTTTAATATCTGTCTGAATGTCCATCGCTGGTAGGTGATTGTATTAAAGTCAGTATGGTTTATTATAATAGGATCAAGCACGATTTTCTGAGCTTCTGACTGCAACAGAGGACTGGCTATATGAAGATGGGGAAGATCAGCCAAGGCAAGTTTATGTAGACAAGCTGGAAGAATTAAAGGTAAGTGTCACTTATTTTTGACAGTATTCAGCCTTTTTTGTTACATGATAGATCAGCCTTATTCATGCAGTGAA
>NC_092858.1:26264152-26369776 GCF_032062135.1 Pyxicephalus adspersus
TCCATTGAATTATTATCCTTTTGTATTTTGGTGACTTAATTATTTCATTATTTATAGAGTCTCCAATTTGAACCTAAATTTTGACAGAAGGAATTCCTTAGATAGGGATAAAAACAAAAATAAAGCATTTTAATTGGTAGAATTTTTATATATTTTTCTCCTCCTTGTTAGCATTATATAATCAATGCAATAAACATTTCACTGTTTTGGTTTTGGACCAGCATTTAAAATACTGGAATGGGGTGAACAGAATGATTGATTGATTTTTACCTATATTTAATGGTGTGGTGTTAGGGAGTCAATGACAATCTTTTCTTTTGCTTATATCTTTAGTCATTGGACAGCACCTGTCATCGTATAGTCACACGACCAAAGCCTAAGGAAGAGTCGCCTAAGTCAGAAAAACCTGTAAATGGAATGAATCATAATGAAGATATGAATGCAGAGAAAAGCCAAACGGTGCCTCCTACTCAGCAGAATGGAGAATGCCATCAGAATGAGAAAGAAACCATTGACATGGATCTGGATTAATGGGGCCCGACTCCCCATTTCCTGTTACAGGCATTTACTGGAATCTGTTCCTGGTTTTTAGCTCATTACATGTCTTGTTTGGAAATAAACAATCTGTTTCAGTTTTTTTTATTATTTTGTTCCATTTCTGTACAATGTGACCAAACACTGTCTTCAGGACTATTTATTATAACATAAAATTTTAGAATGTTATTTTTTTTGTTATGTGTTTGCCCTGTACATTATACAGCACAGGACTAGATTAAGAAGAGATGCCTTGTAAACTTAGAGGGAAAAAAAAAGACAAAATTCCTGTGGAATTGTGAACTTCATATTGGGCTTTTTTGTAGAAAGGACCTTTTGGAAGCACTGAAAACACCTAATAAAATGTTTGTGCTTTTATGGGTAGCACTGCAAGGAATTGGAGGAAGCACATTAACTTTTTTTTTCACTTTTCATGCAAGTCATTAAGGAATGGCCTTATAACTATCATATATTTATTTCAAGTTCACTTTTCTCTGGAAAGTGAAATGAAGAATTTCTATTTTGGCACGGTGTACATTTACATGCAGTTTAGTTCTGGTTCATTTAGAAAACCATGCCATGTGAAAGATGTGCTTAATAGCATTGTGACTGTCTTGGAGCCTTAGAACTTTGGTTATTAAAGTTTTCAAATCCAACATTTTGTCTGTTTGTCATTTTTGTTTTCTGCAATGTGATTTTATTCATTGATTGTTTATCACTTCAACCCATGGCTGTATTGTGAAAACCAGAAATATGGTGTTCTGGGACACCTGCAAAATCCATGCAACTCCATAGAACGTATATCTTTCCTAAAGGTGTATTGACACTGAAAGCTGACTCCTTGTCTTTTGACTGAGGGAGACATTCAGTATGTGAAAGAAAAAATTCAAATCGTTTGCCTAGGACAGTGTTTCCTAACCACTGTTTTCATTGGCTTTATGCAGAGGTTGCTAGGGGTTCCTTGAGCAGTGAGTCATTTTTGTGACACCAATAATCCTTTTGGCTTTCTGTAAGGGTGACATGCATTCAACTGTCCAGTCATGTAAGAGGCATTCTTCCTACTGACCTACTACAGGACTTGATACATTAACGCAGCTTGTCCCAACATACAAGAGCATTAAAATCTGCACTGCTCAAAGGGCCTGGGGTTAAATAGCATCTGTATTCTTCTGGTTCCTGGAATTCCATCCAGTGGAACCAAGTGATGTGAAACCTTTCCTCTGCCATGCAGTGACAAGGTTAGATCCTCCATCAACATCATCTTTATACCTTTCGGAACCAGAGACTGATCGAGGGTGGCTCCGACTGTCTCCAACGCAGAGGTACACAGGCTCTGGCTGAATTACCATGTGTTATTGTATCGTAAAATCGGGTCCTTTCAGAGGTTTGTCACCATGATAAAGGAAAAAGAATGCTGGGTCACCTGGAACAGGTATTTCAGTAAAAGTCTGGATGCACTCTCTACCTTTATCCCAAAATGGTCACAGTTTTGGGTGATGAAGATAAGCATGGACCTCTGTCATTGTCACATCTCCAGCAGCTATCAGACACCCCATGGAAAATCTGTTGAACCTGCACTGTTGTTCTGTACGAGCACATTAATTACTTATAACCTAGCTTCTGATAAGTGTTACACACATGATTTGTGAGTTAGGGTGATAATTTGCATGCGGAATGTGACAGGTTGTGCCTTCCTCAATGCAAAGTCTTTCAAATGGGAGTCAAGAGTCAGGCTAGCCCACCAGAGAGAGAGTTGGAATGGGGGAGGTCTGACAAAGTTAGCTCTAATACTGTGGGTCATCAGCCCTGCTTAAAAATCTGCTGAATTCTGCATAGCTGGCATGTCGGGAGTTTGTAGGGATCCACCAGTCCTTAGACAAAGGAAGGGTGGCCAATAACTGCTAACATTGGTATAGGTAGTGGGGAAAAGTCAGAACTGGATAGATATCTTGAAAATGTATTGATTTTATTATAATCAAGACACTATAAAATTTATTTCAAAATGTAATAATTTTAACACCCTGTATTTATTGCATAAAGGAATGGCTTCTATGAAGGTAGCTAATGAATGGCAAATCCTTGTGCCCTTGTCAAATGACTATTGGGATAAAGTTTGTCTATAATATAGTACTGAGCAATAAGTCTTTTCAGCTTTTTATTATATTCATCAAAAAAAGGAAAAATTAGTTGGATTGTTAATTTAGATTAGCTTGTGTGTCCATAAACCACAAGCTAAATGTAACACCCAGTTACAATTGTGACCTTTTGTATAGCAATTGTGAATTGCTATACAATGCCAAGGTAAGACTGTAAGGCTTAACTGCAAGAACCCCATTATAATATGGTAATAATGTTATAACATTTTAATGATACCACTGATATGTTACAGGAAACAGTATTCTGGCCAATCTCCAATACCGATTTCTCGAATTAGATTAACAAAACCCTGACCGTCAGATTTGGACAGGAGACAGCCCAGCATCCCCATGGATAATCCTAAATTTCTTTCAAATTTTCTGTGATCAGATCTGCAGATATTATGCAAAGTGCTTTGCCTACATATACTGGCACCACCACATGTCAAACTACCAGCTGGGATTCGGAGCACAGGCTGTGACGGTTCTGATTCAAATCCTAATTATTAGGCAGCAAAGAGACTTTAAAACTAGCTGCACGCACTGTCAAAAAAGCCATTGTCAACCACTGCTTGATACATGAGAAACATTAATATAAAAGAAGTTGTAATTTCAGTTTTGTTTTCTCCACAATCCCTATAACTATGGTACGGGCTTATTATTTATGTTGCCCTATTTCCTAACAGCTATAACACTGCCACCATCCCTGTTATAAAATTAGAGTCACAGAAAGCAAAATATGGGACTTTAACAATATAAAACATTACATTTTATTTACTTCATTCTAAAAACCATTTTAAAATTATGCATGCATCTTCCCATATACCAAGATTCAGGAACAGTCTTAGATAACACTGTAACATAAATTGGCTGAACACATTGTACACATTACATATGTTGAGATCATCCGACGCAAGCACCTAGGTGAATAAAATGTATCAATTACCGTTAAAGTCCCATATTTTGCTTTCTGTGACTCTTATTCTATGGTAATGGCTTGTTTTAAAGTGCTTTTAATTCTTGTTCCAAATGCAGCAATACCTCATCTGGGCATGGGTTCATTTAAAAAACTAAAATTATACATTGATAAATGGCTTAAAAAATAAATGCAGCAAAGTTCAAGACAACTTTATTAAAGTAAAATATATATATATATATATATATATATATATATATATAATATTTTTAAAATGTTACACACCTCACAGGTCACAAATATTAAAAATGTCATCAATAACAACATCTGGCTATATAAAATGAGTTCATAATATTGTATCGTGATGCAGGTAATACAAGTAAAGATAGTACATTGTAATACAAGTAAAGATAGCAAAATGTCACTGATGGGTTAGGACAAGTTATAACATTGCTAGGAGTGCTTACAGCTATTACATTTTATTTTCATGGTTTGAATCTCGGTGCTCCAAAGTGTTGATATTGCCCCTGAGGGATCAATAGGACTGCCTGAGGTTTGATGGTCTGCTACCAGCAAGAATGGCCTTGCCTTGTCTCTATTATCAATGTATTGCTTTTTGTATTTATAAAATATCAGCTTGCCTTTTATCACTACCGACCTCAACTCAAACCTAAAATTCATGGTTGTGCATTTAGTACAAATTCAGCATTGTAACAACCATAATGGCAGCTGTTGATACCAGGGGAAGTGTTAATAATGACATAAAATGTGCAGTATAATCTTTGATTTTCATCTAACCAATCACCAAGCTGTTTCGCGATAGTCTTGTAGCCCAGTCCAGCCTTGTGTAGGTCTACGGTCTTGGCCATGGTCGCTAGTTTGGAATCTGATTGATTGCTTCTGTGGACAGGTGTCTTTTATACAAGTACTGTAACAAGCTTGGATTAGGAGCACTTCCTTACAGAGGCTGCTCATAATCTCTGCGTGTTACCTGCATACAGAGAAGACACCTGGGAGCCTGAAATCTTGCTGGTTGAAAGGGGATCAAATACTTATTTCACTCATTACAATGCACATCACGCTCTGACTTTTGAGCACTGGGTTTTTGTGGGTTCTTTTGTTGTTATTCTGTCTCTCACAGCTACAATAAACCTACCATTACAATTATAGACTGGTCATTTACTCGTCAGAGGGCAAACGTACAAAATCAGCAGGGGATCAAATACTTTTTTCCTCACTGTGTAAATCAAGCAAAGCTTATTAGGAGCTTCTTGTCCTGAGGACTCAACAGTACGTATGATATCCTTTTAATGTGAGTAAATCCTCTCTTAGGCGATAGTTATGGGAACGTATGTCCCCACTCCTTCCATTCTGGTAGCACCTCACATTTATCCTTATCTTAATCTTTGGTGACATTGTTGATTAGGACAATTGGAGAGAATAATTCTCTCTAAAAGTGGACAGGGACAGCAACATAAAAAGTACTCCTGTGTGTCACAATCCCCTTTCTCATAGTGTTCTGATTCTGACCTCTCATGTAAATTTTGTAAGGCATCCTGGAGGTGGATATAGCTTGTGGCTGCAGAATGGGACAGTTCTGTACAGAAGACTGTCATGGAATAAGATGAGGAAGTTTGGTGGACACTGTTCTGTAGGGGAGCAAGGCAGGATCCATGTGGGTACAAATTGTTGGGGAACAAGATGGGGACCAAAAGCAGCAAGGTGAAGACAGCAACAAAAATATGTTTTCCAATGTCCAGCAGGAATCACAAAGGGGACCTCTATGGACCTTTTTAAAACAAGGGGCCCAGTTACAATTGTGACCTTTTGTATAGCAATTGTGAATTGCTATACAATGCCAAGGTAAGACTGTAAGGCTTAACTGCAAGAACCCCATTATACATTGTAACAACCATAATGGCAGCTGTTGATACCAGGGGAAGTGTTAATAATGACATAAAATGTGCAGTATAATCTTTGATTTTCATCTAACCAATGTTTGGGGATTGATGAATAATATAACACTTAATGAAGCTGAAGAGTTTGGGAACCCCACCTTAGAAAATGTTGCTGCAACTACCCAAACTGTATCATAATTTATTCCAACTCTTCTCACACTCACTTTAGCATCTTTTTGTTCTAAATGGAAATGTGTAGGAAAATATAAATAAAGGAGAACACACTGCATGCTATCATATCACCATATTAACTGGACATAATTCTTGGAATACAAGGTGTTTCACAAAAGCAGACCATTAAAGTGAACTGCAATTTATTTTATACCAGCTGCTACCATATGATCCTAACTATAATTTACAGAATGCTCAACTTGTGAACTGTCACATCTATAAAAATCACATGGACATATTTATTAACAAATAATAGCCTAATGCCACAAAGGATAAAACCACAAAGGATAAACGATAAAACCACAACACTGGTCTCATTGTGCATAATGACTCCAAAAAAGTGCACAACTGAGGTTGTCTTGTACATCTGCTAATGTTAACAGCACCATATGAAATGTTGTCTTTTCTCCGTATGTCATGAAGACAGATAACTGTGAAACATCTCCATGCCAGCAGCGGACATGTTCGGCCTTTCAACTGTAACTAGACTGTTTTCAAGCTCAAAGTACTGAAGAGTGTGAAAAGCAGTGGGTCCACCATGGTCCAATGGCTTGTGTGAGATTTTATATTTTTCATGCCTTAACCTGTAAAAGACAAAAATATAAGTAAATTATGGTTTTTATATTTCCTATCATAAACACGTTTACACAGGTCATATGGCATAAAAAGTCCTCTTTAAAGTTGAACATCACCTAAAAAATGCTCTTTTTTATCATAGAAAATACTCAGCGGGCTCTATTTATAAAACAGGAAATCTGACATTCCCTCCAACATTCCCTGGTGAGAACCAATTACTGCGATTGAAAAACATGGACCTGGAAGATTTGTACAAGGGAACGGTTAAGGGAATGTTGGATGTCCCTGTTTTATAAATGGACCCATAGAAGTCTCTTCTGCCAAAACACGTTTTTTATTAGAAACTTCTTTCTTAGTGTACACTGCCTATGGCACATGCCCTATGTAGCATACAATCCCAACCTACTCTCTACATCTGTAACATGGCAAGAATCCATTAGAAATATACCTTGAAATGTTTTTTTGGGTAAGGGGCCCTAGTTGGGGGGGGGGGGGTCTTAAAAAATGAAAGAGAATTATCAGCACATGCATGTGTCCCAAAGGTTCTGAAAACAAAATGGAAAAAAGAAGCCACATTTCAGGTCCCAGGAGGAGGAAGATAAGTGGGTTGTCGAAGTTTCTGAGCAGAAATAGACCTGCTTTCTGCTGGTACTGGAGGTGTATTGGTAAAATATGACCATCCCAGTGTTTTGATTTGTGGTGTATGCATTTTACCTTCATTTTAATGAATATGTGGTATTATAATACATGATAATTTATTAAAGTAAATATATATTATACACATGAGATTTACAGTTTCCTGTTATATACAATTCTTGTAAATCTGAGAAGTAAACAGTATCCAAAAGGCTTTACTGTTGAAGTATCAGATGGGTCTGATGTTATGACACTTCTTTGTCATGCTCTATATTTAATTGCCAATTACTTATGGTCTACGACTTTCTCCAGCCACTCGGGTAAATGCTTTCCTGTAAGTTTTCTACAGGTTTCTTTAGACCTGACATTAATTGCGATCTGTAGAAGCAGGAAATGAATATCGTGGTTTATATCCCACTTCAGCAATTTAAATGAAACAAATTTATTGGAATCCTATGTTTTGGTAAAATAATTCTGTTGTATAATAACATCCCTTTTGTATTCTTCTGATGTAGGACTGTGACATACGGCAGCACTATGTGTAGTGAATAAATAGAGGAGTTTTCAGAAGAGAACATCTCACCATTTTCCATGCACATGATTTAGGTTCTTCCTGGTAATTTCTTCTTGAATGTCATCTTCTGTGACATTGAGCTGCACAGGTTTAAGGATATAGATTGCTTCATTCTGCTATATGAGAAAATCAGAGAAAATCAGAAGATCATACACTGAAAATATACTTTGAAGAAAACAAAATTTTAAAGTAGGAATCAAATTTATTCAGTTAAAATTGATGTACACCCTAAAGGAAACCTAGTTTGCCAAATCATTGCCATTTGTTTAAAATAATATGTTGGTAATGATGATATATTATACCCTCTTTACAATCACTTTATGTCTCAGTATCAGAATTGGTAAGGGTGACAGCTTTAGAACATGCATGTGCAATGTGCAAAGATATACTATTCTCCATTGAAAAATCATATCAAATATCTAGAGTGACTCTAAGTGTAGCATCTACTTTGTAGTATAAGTGGGAAGCAAAGAGTTTAGTGTGTTAAAGAACAAGTATAAAAGGGGAATATCACAATCTTTAAACATTTACTTTCAGGGAAGGTTAAGGCATAGTGGGTATTCAATTAAAATGCAGTCCGTTTTTGATTTACTGTTTTATTTAAAGAAAAAAAAATATCTTGTGATGGAGTAGGACATATTTATTAAAAAAAAGAGTTGAAGTGTTTAAAGAGTTGGTCAACTCTTGAATGGGGTTTGGCTGTAAAGGATAGGAGAGGACTTCAATCTCATGGTGAATGGAGGGTCAAGAAAACAGAGTAGTAGATGGGGTGAGATGAGATTACTAAAATGTTTGGTGATGTCCCAAATGCAGAAAGTGAGCAGTAATGAGATTTGGCCTTGCTTGTGTGATGGAGTTAATTGTTAATTAATTAGTGATTTGTAATGGAACTATTGGCAGATTCAAGGTTCCTGGAAACTACCAAACTCTCCCTACACACTGAACTTCAGGAAAGCTCAGGATATGCAGCATTGATCATCACAAACATTTGAGCTTGTTAGACATTACATTCCAAACACACTATTATGTAGTCATCCACCCCTTGTCTTTTTCAGCTCAAAAATCCTCCTCTCTTCTTTGGAGGTATTCCACACATTTGTGGATTTTGCCCATTTAGCTCAAGTACTGGTGTGGGATCAAACAAATGGTGTTCCAAACTATCTTTAAGGTATTCTGTAGTGTTAGATTTATGCTTCTATGCTGAAGAATTAAGGTCCTCCAGGCCAAAATAGTGTCTTTGTAAACTGGCTTTGTTCCCCTGAACGAGGGACACACACACACATACACACACACAGACACACACACACACACACACACACACACACACACTTAACTTTCACAAACCTTTATATCTGAAGCTTCTTTTGATTTTTCATTTTCGGGAGTAGAAAGCTCCTCCAGATTATCTGCTGGTTCTTCCAGTACTGGATGCACAGGCATACTTTGTGGATCGATAAGGATTTCATAAGGCACCATTGGGTGCTTCCAAGAAGTTGGGGTGAAAACCTCCCATGGGTCTGCCTGACCAAATGTGCCTAGGACATTTAAAAAATAATATACAACCGATGTATCACTATGTAGAAAATAATGTTAATAATTATTTTCATTTATATAAATAAGGTCATTATTTGCTTTTTATACTATTTTAAGATCAGTGATTTTTTCACACTATGAAACTATTATTAAAATCAGATACAGATTAGATAATAATGTGCAATATTACAGATTGTTATAGAACTGGAGTGTACCACTAGTTGGACTGTCCACACCATAACTAGTAAATCTCAGTTTGAGAGATTAGCACCTCTTAGATTGAGCTTTTCATATATTTGCCTACTTAACAGCTGTTCCTATATAGCAAACCTACAAAGTACTAATCTTTAAAATTAGAAAATGTTTTTTTTTAAACAAATACAACCTAGTGCTAGACAAGAAAGTTAAAAAGTCCTATAGTATTTTATTTGTAATGGTAATGGTGGAGGTGGTAGAGAAGTTCTAAAGTATAATACACACAGGCAGAATTTCCAGTCTGATAAAACATTTGGATGTGAATCCAAAGTAAAATGTACTTCTTAAGCTGCGTACACACTTCCAATTTTTGTCGTTGGTAAGGATCTTTCACAATCCTTTCCAACGACAAGGGAGTGCACGATGCATGAACGGTGCTGTACATACAGCACCGTTCATGCTCTATGGAGAGGGGAGGGGGAGAGCGACGGAGCGGCACCCTGCTGCGCGCTCTCCCCTTCCCTTTCATTAGGATCGGCTGTCGTCCATCGTCCGTGGATCCGGCAGGTCGGTCGTCCGGACGATGGACGACACCGACTGTACACACGCCAGATTTTCGCCCGATAATTGGCCGATGCCGATTATCGGGCGATAAAAATCTGACGTGTGTACGTAGCTTTACTGATAACCAACAGATTTTCCTTTCCTTAACCAGTTTTTAAGCCAGATCTGATCTGATCAAAAGTATACATTGTGTTGTGCGTACAAATGATCAATTACATTGGACCAAGATTTCTGGCATTGTAATATATGTTTAGTATGTGCTATAATATTGTAATTGTGTCTGTGGTTACATCAAGGGATAAAGCTACAAGTAATGTGATTTTTATGAAGCCAGTACATATAGTAACTAGAGTACTATATAAACCAGTACTAGGTACACAGCGGGCACACTTCTATTGCCTGGTACATGGAGTACTCTGGTTTCCTCCCTAGACCCCAAAACATACTGGCCAGTTATCTTGCTTCCACCCAAAATTGTCCTTAAACTATGTAAGGGACATTACACTATGACTGGGGATATTGGATAGTGAGCTTCTTTAGGAAACAGGTAAATATGTTAAAACAGTGACATAACTATGGATTCTGTAACCCAGTATATTGGACGGTAGTGCTATATAAATACATAATATTACAGTATTTGACCTGCAAAGGATGGTGTGTATAACTTTCCCTGGCTTTTTCACTGATTAATGTAGTTTGCTGAGTCACTTATATGACAAGATTGCTGGGTATTTGGGACAATTTATTTAAATTCACATTGGCCAAGAATGCTTGGCAGGAGGTTATCTTGTTTGGATATTGATGCAACACTTCAATTCCAACAAACTAAAGCAATGAGGGCATAACAGAAAAAATACAGATACAGTAAAAACTAAACTAAAGTTTTTCCATATAGAAATCTGTATTAGAAAGGTATATTAACAGAAGTGAATTAAACTATAGTAATCTATTGTCTATTTTTGTTTTATCAATCTGGCTGCTGAATTATGAAATGATATGCACTACATGTATAGGCTATGGTAAAGTTTTTAAGGTTACCCATAGGCAGGAAGCCATCTCCCAGTCATTTGCTGTGTTCAGACCCAATAATGAAATCATGTTACTGATCCAACAAACTGAAGAAGTGTATATATGTCTAGTAGTAGTAAGTTACATTTAGATGTACTTGTTTTTGTAATATTAAAGACTTATCACAGCTCTCCAAGCTGCTTCATCAGTACTGGACTAATGAAGCAGCTTGGAGAGCTGTGAAACATCAACATTACAAGAACAAGTCCATCTGAATGTGACAAACTACTACTAGATACACAATGGCCTGGATAAATGAGAACCTTCACAAATAAGTGTATATGTGGTTGGAGATGAGGGACAGTCCATCCAGAAAGTTGGGTTCTTTGACCTTAGCTATTTTGCCCAGTTTAAGTATTTTGCACAGTTGTCACACAATAACAGTGTTAAATCTTCAACACTCAGCAGTGACATTATTCTAACATTAATTTCTTTTCTTCTTTTAGATGATATTTTTATGGAACAGATTGTGCCAACAATTTTTGCAAAATACAATAATAAGTGTTTTTTGTTTTCTTTCCAGAAAGCATGGGCCATTGTAATGTATATTGTAAATGTATTGTAATGAATGTGCACACTTACCATGTTCCACTTAGTTTTCTCATTTAAAGAATAAACTGATTTACCAATATAATAAATGGCTAATTCATTCACGCTGTAAAATAAACCTCTGCAGCAAGAAAAGAAATGTAATGCAATGTACACAAAAACATCTGCAGATAATAATGACCAGAATGAATAAAACTTCTTTCCATGGCAGAGATGCCAAATATCAGCTGGCCAGCTGGAACCAGAAACTAAGCCCCTGTGCGACTGTCACAATGAAATAGGGATCACACTGAGCTGGCTGAGTCCAACACATACCTGTCACCAGCCTGGATAGACTGTATACATTGGCACTGAAAAAGTGCATAATAAGTGTTCCTAATTATAGAAAGACAACACAAAATTCAATTAAAATGTAACTTTCTCTGCCTATAAACAATCCAATCCGTGGGGGAGGCTTTCTGTCACTTTATATTGTTGCTTTAATTGAAGCCTCTCTATGATTATGGCCAGCATACAGGGATCGAACATTTTAATTTATAGATTACTAGCTGATTACCCGGTGTTGCCCGAGTATTTACCTACTGCAATCTTATATTACCGGTATACAGGAAAAGGAATAAAAAAAAAGCTATAGTGTTAAATCAAAGAAATGTTTTTTTACAGGTTATAAAAGTATAAGTACAATATACAATTAAACTAAAATACAAATTAATTAACCTAAATTCATGGCACATGTTCCAATGGTGTTTTAAATGTGCACTGTGCTCAAAAAACATCCTTTGCAGACAATCTTAGATTCTGTTCCTGAGATCTGAGATACAGGTGCACCTCTGGTCAGTTTCTATTAGTTCATTTTCAATAAAATATAGTTGTAGAAATGTTGGTGGTTGAATCCTTTTGGACCAAATAAATGTAGGGGCTGTGTGTCACTCAAAGGGGAAGGAACTTTCCTCCAGCGTGACGTCATCATGCCAGAACTCGCCCACTCTCCCATCGCAGGTCTGAGCTGCACACTAGTGAGCCACGGACCGGGGGTTGGGGACCCCTGTCCAATGTAATAATTACATTCACATTATTACAATTGTTTTAGTTATTAGAAAATATTGGGCACACTGTTAGTCTATTAATTGTTAGGAGTAATATTTGCATTGCTGTAATTAACTGCAAGTACTAAATACACATCAATTTTACATGTATTTTACTCTCAGTTACATTAACCTCCTGGGCGTTACACTGAGGTCTAGATTTATGTACCAAAAGCGTTACAGGTTTTCATGAAATTTTTTTTTTTAAATTGTAGACCTGTAACTTACAGAAATATGTCCGAATAGGGGTCTAGTAGATATAATGAATATAAAAAATGTTTGAAACACCCAATCATGTAAAAAAAAAAATTACTTTTAATAAAATTAAAGGAAAAACACAAAATTCAGCTTAAACAAGAATACATAAATAAATGAAAAATACTGAAAATGCGATAATTCGGTATACTGTATAGTAATATATTTTTCTAAAACACCTCCCTAATGTCCAACGTCACATACCTATAGACAAAACCACATAAATATATTTTCTATTATTTTGTATTGGATTGGATACAGGACTTTGTATTCAATCCAATACAAAATGAGAACAAAATTCAAACTCTTATTATGTATTGGATTGAATACAAATTCCTGTATCCAATCCAATACAAAATACATACTTTGTATTTATTTTTATTTGAAACTCATTCATTCATTTTGTATTGGATTGAATACAAACTCCTGTATCCAATCCAATACAAAATGAATGAATGAGTTTCAATTTGAATTTCCCACACACGCGCCGACGTCATCGCACACGCACGCACAAGAAGCTGGCCGGCTTTTTTTTTCCTCCGCCGGCCGGCTTCTTGTTTCAGAGAGCACCCGGCGCTGGAAGGAGAACGACGCGGGACGATCAGCGGGACCAGGTAAGATGCCGGCCAGCATCTTACCGGTCCCGCTGGTATAGGAGACGGCACCTGACGCTGGAGAGGGAGATCGACGCTGGAGGACGACGCTGGAACACGGACCTGACGCTGGATGAGCACAGCGGGACCAGGTGAGATTTTAATATAGTGAGAAAAGTACGGGGTTAACGATAATTGCAACTTTTTTTTGCACGGAAAAGTACGGGCTTAGCGGTTGGGAGGTTAACAACCAATCGTACTGTTGCACTTGCAGATTTCATTGGTATATACAAACCTCACATGTCTTCCTTAGTGCTCAGGGCTCTAGAGCTGAAACTACCTTTTTTTTTCAATCCAGATACTTGTTGCCTATGCACTTTGTAAGGTGCTGTAGAAGATCTCATCACTTTATAAATTAAGTAAATAACATTTCACAATGTGCTTTGCAGGGAAGCATCTTCAGTTACTGGTTCTCATTTCTATGTGCAGGGGCAATTCCTTAATTCCAATAGATGGAAGTAGTGCCATAACAATGGGAATGATGGTAGCAGTGAATGTATTGGAATGCCCCTGCAATTAGTGTCACATTGGAACCCAATAAATGAAAACACTTTGCTCTTCAGCACTTAATGAAAGTGATACATCAGTAAATGAGCTTCCAAAAAATAAATGACAAATTAGTGGGGTGAGTTAATAAATGGAATAAATATCTGTCTGGAATTCAGATTAAATTGTGAACAGTGCAGGATTACAGATAGCATTGGGGCTTGTGAATACAAAACTTCATATGTATGTATATTATTGTCCAGTATTTATATAATGCTGACATATTATGTAGCGCTTTATGAAGTCCATAGTCATGTCACTAGCAGTCCCTCAAAGGAACTCACAATCTAATGTCCCTACCATTGCCATATGTCATAACCACAGTCTATGGTAATTTTTGCGGGAAGCCAATTAACCAAACTGCATGTTTTTGGAATCTGGGGGAAAACCCACACAAACATGAGGAGAACCTGCAAACTCCATGAGGATAGTGTCCTGGCCGAGATCCAAACCTGGGACCTAGTGCTGCAAAGGCAGGAGTACTGACCTATGAGCCACAGATATACATATCATACTAGACTGATGGAATAATATTTAGATATTTATTTATAAAACTAAATTACCTATAAATTCTCCATTGAGGCTCCAGAGCCTCACCGCACAGTCTAAGGATGATGACAAGATCACTTTATCTTCATCTATAACTTCCAACCTGAGAAATAAATTGTATTAAAACATATTAAATATGCATTATATCAACTTTAACAGTATTTATAACACCCTAAAAGCCCATTCCCATTACTGTGATGTACTAACTTGTATGTTACCATAACCTGTAGTTATGCACATTGCATAGTGTCATGCATTGCACAGCCATTTATTTTGAATGGTATCCCAATGCACCTCTTCGATACACTTGTGTTGCAGATATCCACAATGCTAAGTAATGCATATGTGGTCCGCTGCAATACAAAAAATGCAAAAGGTGTGATTAGAGGACTGTTTGAGGGTGTTAAGCAGCTCATTCAAATTATTGGGAATTCAGTTTACTATTTTGGCAGTGGGTGGAGAGGAAACATGGAAACATGAAAGGGCATAACAGATGAAATGTGGTAAAGCAGTTTATTGGATGTCTGCAGTGAAAGAGCAAAATGTGCACATTGTTGCAGATCACAGATACACCTTACCTTTTACAGTATGCCCATGTTTTTGTACCAAGCTGAATGCCAGATCTTGCTTTATTTATTGAATCGATAATTAAGTTTAGGAGGTTATAAGAATATATATAGACTCTTGAGTGTCATACCCTAGGTAGACAAACATGTCATTTTTAATTCTAATAACTCACTGACTGTGCTATACATTTGAAGGAAAATAGTTTATAATCTAGTTTAGTTTCTCCGCAGAAATCTGGGTAGAATCTGTGGTGTCTGGCCAAACTCCCAAACTTCAACATTCACTGACACGTAGGATGATAACTTGAAATGATCATATCCTCACAATTTTGATATTTATAGCTATTTTTTAAAGAAATTCTCATAGCATATGACTTTCTCCAAAACATTTAACCCCTACATAGGGTAATATAATATAATATATTAAATATAAGATATAAAAAAACACCCTCATCTTCAAAGGTTTCCATGATTTTTGGAAGATAGTGGTAGGAAGTACATTTTCTTATATTGTATATGTGGAGATAACATGGGGGTTTAGGGTTTCTTATTAATCAAAATACCCTAAATTATGTTTATCAGTGTAGTAATAGTAATGAGCATTTCCATGTTCTAGGAGTTATCTGATCTAAAATGATCAAGTAGCCATTTATCTTTTGTCCAGAAAATCTATTCAAGCTATAGGTCCTGTTCAATGTTGCCTATTCACTATGACTGCCAGTACAATCTTGGCTTGTCCATAATGATAAAAGGATACCAAAGCTGACCAAAATGTACTGTATTAATAAGCTGTAAACATTTAAATTCAAGTCCAGGATTCCAGGACTGAGTGAGAATTATATATGTGTAACCCAATAATAATATTATTATACTATACTATACTTATTTGTCTGGGACAGTGTTTCTCTTCCAGTGTTCTGTGAAATCCTAGGGTTCCTCCAGAGGAGGAATTTCTTGAGCAAAGAGCAATCTGTGTGTTTCAGTTTAGGTGATCCAATGATCCTGTTGGCATTCTTCCCACTGACCACTAAGCTAATATACTGTGAGCTGTGAATATAGTAATTATAGCAGGGGATTCCTAAAGACCTGAAAGTTATTTGGATGGTTCCACCATGTTAATAACATTTAGCAAGGCTGACTTAGGAGGTCTATTTAAAGACAAATCTTTAGGCCTTGTTTCCACAGCATTCATTACTCCGTTCCCTCCATACCAGAATGTGGATAGGCCCCCAGAGTCAATGTTTACTGTTTGCCCAGTTTTAAGTGATGACATTGTTGAAGGGTCAGCTGTGCTACTGACAAAGAAAAGCAGTTTTAGGTGACCAGTCGTCCATTATGAAGGGAGTCTGCAGCAATCTGAGATAGGTTAAGGATTGCACTCTGGTTAGGCCCCCCAAGACTAAAGGTGCAGTAAATACATTATAGTGTATGTGGTGGGGAATACAAATATTTGATGTTATACAACAATACTTGAATGGATTTCCACTTTGAACACTAATTGTGTTAATTTCTCATAGATGACCTTCATATTTTTCACCATACTAATTAGGATCACAGCTTTTTCACAAAGCAACTGTGAAATATGTATTTGCCAACAGTAGACAGCTGACATGTCTCTGAGTAGGCAGTGTTTACAACAGATTTAAAACTAGACTACTTTGACAGTGAGCACAAAAGTCTTCCACTTCTAAAATTACATATATAAATGTACTCCAAGAAATAGGATTAATAATATTAAAGCAGCTTCCACCCAGTCATCATTTGGCATAATTCACATGCATAGTTCATGCAGACTTTTAAAAATTATTGGTTTGGCGGCATTCAAATAATTGAAAATGCAGCTTTACAGAATAACAACAACTATAAATAACAATTTACCAAAAGTGTTCCAACATTGCTCATTGCAGTAACCCTCTGAAGTCAGTTGGAAAACAGAATTTTATAAGTGCCAAGTGAATGAACAAGGCACTTACACCACCCATTCTGTAGAACTAGATCACTGTTTCTCAGCTAGTGTTCCTCCAAAGGTTCCTAGGGGTTCCTTTTACAATGAGGAATTTGTGCCTCAGGTCAGTTTAAGTTACATCTTATCTTTTTGGCTATCTGTAGGGGTTCTTCCTATTGGCCAGCAAGGTAAAGTTTTTTTTCCTCCTCACCATCATGCTAATATACTATAAGCGGTAGATCTACTTATTTTAGCAGGGGTTCCCTGAAGACCTGAAAGGTATGTCAAGGGTTCCCCTATATTAATAAGGTTGAGAATAGCTGAGCTAGATGGACCTAAATTTCCCCTATTTTGCAAGCCAGCACTAGGGCCTGTGGAGACAAAGCTATACATGTGCAAAAGCCATGGCTGGCTCTATTGACTGAGAATAGGAGGGTATAGTTATCTTGGGAGGGTAGTAATTTATGATTAAGTTAAATTTGTAGTTATTATTTGCTTTGCAGTCATTAATAAACACAATATAAAAATAAAGCTATCCTGATGGTGAACATTGTTTTATATAGTTGCCAAAAGGAATATTTACATTACACATTCTAGAAAAAAAGAAAAATGTGTTAGCATTTAAATCCAAGCCTGAAGAAGAAAATAGCAGCTACAATATGGTTAATTTATATGTGCAATAGTACAGAAATGTTTCCGATCAATGTGTTTTTTTATCTACAGGTAAATTACCTGCAGAACTTGAGAAAAAGTTTACCAGTGTAGCATAGAGTACTCACTCTGTGATCATGTCTACATGGGCTCTCCATTGACAGACAGCTGCAGAGGAAAATCAATAAATATTATATATTAGAATTGAATAAATAAAATAGGTAAAGTGGGCAGCTTATACAAAGCCTAACTACAATAGAAGCATAAACATAACTACAATTGAAGCAAGAATGGTAGTTGCTCAGATATATTTAAAAATAAATGTGCACTTGTGCAGAGACTATAAAAAATTCCCAAGCAAAATGCCAACTCATCACTTAAAAAAAAAAAAATTAAACTGTGGTACATTAGGTTTCATTTTCTTATATGTAAATACAAATGAAGTCACATTGCAAAGTCAGGGCTTGAGGGGTCAAACCAAGGCAAGTGGCAGAGAAACAGATATCTGAAACTCCCATCAGGTAAAAATACTGCAGGGCTGGAAAAGATGACTGTCATACTTCCAAAACATCAGTGTCAGGTCTCCCCTTTAGCTTTTAGGGCACTGGCACAACGACCCATTGACAAATATCTCTCCTGATTGGACCAGACAAACACTTTAGCGTTTAAGCAACAAATCGCTAAGCTAGTGTCAAGCCTCTAGGTGAAAATTGGAGCCTGAACCAATATAGTGAAGTCAGTGGGATTTTTTTTTTTAACAAAACCGTTCAGAAAACACTTGTAATTATTTGAAAGGAAGCCTATGACCCTCTGTCATATTGTCCTGATACCAAATGTAAAAAAACTTTAATCTGAACCTTTTTTTTCCTTTTGCAGAAAATGTTATTCTGTTAGAAAAATGCATTAATTTCCAGCTGGTTAAAATGAATCATATCAGGGTAAAATTTTCCCAAATTCTTATATGAATACTAAATATATTGGCTGTTGAACAGTGTATATTATTAAAAAGTATATCAAATGATGTGTCAAAAGCAACTTACTTGGCGGATGATCCTTCTCAAGTCTGTGTATGGAATAGTCTTTAATGTCATAACTATAAATGTATCCAATATAATCTCCTGCAAATACCAGCGTATTGTCTTTATTAACAGCGAGACTGCTAATCTGGGTCCCAGCTTTAGACTAGAGAAGGTAAAAGAAGAAAGAATTCATTTTGGTAGGGAATATTATAAATTCAATTCAATCTGATTTTTAATTAATTGTATATAAGTATTTTACACAATCTTCTGTAATTTGGTGGAACAATGTGCACCAACACCAATACTTACTGGTTTAAAGCTTGCGGTTAGTTTCCCACCATGCAGCAAATTCCAGAAATTGATAGTACCTACACAATATACACAAGGGTTAGTAGACTTTCTAAAACACAAGTACTGAGGGCAACTAGTTAGCACTAATTGTATGTTACCAAGAGGTCCATTGGAAACCAAGGAACCAGCTGCCTGCAATCGCACGGTCCGTGTTTTTAGAAAGAGAATCTTGCTGACACTTTTGTCTGTCACTGTAATAATAACATACATTTAGATTAAGACAATGCAGATATCTGCAAGTACCAGATACAAGAGGCACATTATTTTGATCTTAATCAACCAAGCTGACCAAGCACATGTACCAAAAGACACCCTCCATTTCTGGAGTCCATGTAAAAAATGATACTTTGCAATGGTGAGCCCCAGTATATGCAAAGGCTTGGACATAGGCATAGGCTAAACTTAGAGGCCTAGTTTCTCCCACTCCTGTAATCTTACTATTCTCAATCCTTTATTAGGTTATTCAAAAAATGAATGATGTTGTGGGAAAGAAGAAAGAGGAGTCATCCTACTTGCTGAATACTTCAGAAAAATACTTCAGATTTTCAGTGGGTTCTGGCAGCATGGTTAGCAGAAGGAAAGTTTTGTAAACTGATTTAAAGAACCTGGAGTCAGTGTTATTGTTAACCACTGGCTGACCCTAGAAATTACCTTATTATATTAATTATACAGTGCTGTGTAATATGTTGGCATATATGTAATATAGTTATACCCTTTATAGCTAGCCGTACATATATTTACACTGTCAATATATTGTACAATTCATTGGTATAGGTGCCAAAGCCTTTTAGTCCAAAAGTTGGACTGTATTTATTGAAAGGAGAAGGAGGAGAGAAAGCAGCAGAGGGCACAAAGGAAGTAGTTATATAAAAAAATCGATATAAAAACATTAAGATAATAATAAAACAATGTTACAGAATGGCAGAGTATGGTGCTTTATCCACACTATATTTGTTCATAAAGAAAATCACAAACTTGCATAAAAGTCATAGATTTAGGGACAGGGTCTCAACCCGACGCATTTCGGCCAGATGGGCTTTCTTAGGGGATACAGAGACCCTAGAATCTCATATAGTGTTGCCAATTCAGTAATAATAGGGTGTCAATGATTGGTGTTCCAATCAAAGAACCGTTTGGGTGATTTGGGTATCTGAGATAAAAATTTGATGGTGTATTTGAGGTTTATTGCTTCTTATGGTATTGATATTGAATAATCAAATAAAGTCTATATGATTCTTTATCAAGTTAGGGTGGTTGAAGATTACTTTTTCCATAGATTTATCAAGATCACTTGACCATATATTGCACTACGTATATTAGACGACTTGTTGAAGCCTTTTGAGTTATGTGTTAGAATGACGTTCAAAAAATAAAATCAGCAAAGTGTTAATGCATGAATCCTAGGACAAAGGATTCTGGTGATACAAAACCATGTGGGTTTCAAGGGTGGACTAGCGGCAGCCGTCCAAACGGAGGGCACAAACTATTTCTTTTGTGCCCTCAAAAAATGCAGCTTTCTCTCCTCTTTCTCCTTTCAATATATGTAATATGTTTATTATTTTTAATAATAATATTATTAATAATCTACCTAACCTCTCAAGTCCCCCCTAACACTTAACCTAACCTTAACTTCATTAACTGTGGATTTTAATCTCTTACTTTGCTTCCGATTCAATAAAATAGCATTTGATATGTTATAGGAACTACATAGAAATTTAAATGCACCTATGCAGAACCTTGTAGGTCCCTTGGTTTTAATATCAGTACATAGTTTTAAATATCAGTGCACCATCTAGTATAGTTGACAATCGAAAATCCAGCCATCGGTATTCCGGTTCCTTCAGTTTTCCGACATGAATTTCGGATCGCATTTTCAATACAGGGACTGCAGTACACTGTTTGGCCACTTATGTTTTAATGGCAGTGTTCTGCAAAAACAGCTGTTAGGTCTGCTTGCTACACTAAATACACATTGAGACGTCCCTGCTCCCTGGAACTGCCAGATGTCTGCAGGTGCTGCGAGAGGAAGGCTGGCCTGTGTGAAGAGGTAAGTATACCCTTCAAAAATCTGGAATTTTCGAAAATCCAGCACTTCTGAGCTCCGGAGGTTGCCGGATTTTTGAATGTCGACTGTATATGAGGCTTGTGCCTACAGTAAGAATCATAGCTGTGTATTTTTTGTGTGGGAGACACAACTTCCTCGAACTGCTAGTCTTAGAGAGATTGGGGGATGTCACTATCATGCTGCTTGCCGGATGGGTTCTGTATTTGAAGGCCTTCAATGAACGCATCTCCCTGCTTCTACTTCATTAATTTCTTGGATCTTTGCTTACTCTTGCTCACCACTTCTACTGCATCTTGAATATTCCGCCACCAGTCATCAAGGGGCCAACAATACATTATATATGTTCCTGTGCATTCTAGACTGTAAACCATTATGTGGGGGTGTTAAAGTAACCAAATGACAGATGGCTTTGTAATATAAATTAGGTGTACATTGTCATTGTTGCCTGAGGAATACATGCCCTTAAGGTCCAAATTATGTCTCTCTTCTATGTGACATATAAATTTACTCAGTATGAGAAATATAATTGGATTGTTTGAAATTGGATTGGTATATTTTGTATTGGTGACTATACCTATTAGCACTGACATAGGGGAATATGTCAGCTGCAGGGAGACAACAGCTAAAACTTGAAACTAATTCTTTGCCCACTGCTTGTCTTTTTGGGGCACAGTGTCCACAGTTCCAGTCCTCTACAAATGCCAAGCATAGCAATGCCAAAAGTATCAGTGCTATGTTACATCTTCAAAGTCCTGTCTACATATATTGGGCTTAATTTAATACAAGAATTGTCACCATGCAAAGAATATTTCACTTAGGATTACTTAGGATTACCAACCATTTTTACATTTCCTTGAAAGTGATTTGGTATTATTTAGATTGTGAACTATTACCACATTCATTAAGCTGAATTGTCCCTTGCACGGTGATAATTCACCTTGGTAAGTGAACAAACTAATTTCCATCAGTAAATCAACCCCCTTTAAGAATTAAATCCCAGCAATTAAACTTGTTGCCGGCTTTTTTAATTACCGTTTTTTTTGGCCATTTTGGTTCCAGGGGAAGAGGCTTCGATTAAAGGTTTACAGCAGAGAATAGGATTTTTATTGACCTTAATATCAAACAGTATTTTTGTCTTTTTGATCATTTCTGCAAGAATTTTATGAGTTTTCTTTTCGTTAATATTATTAAAGTGTGTTCCACTGTGATCATTCATAGCATGTTCCCCTATAACCATATACTCATAACTAGTCTTTTATGGGCATATAAAAATGATATAATGGACACATCAACATTAACCCAAGACATTCTAATAACGAGGATCTATTAAGTCATGAGAGAAGGCACAGTTATTAGGAGGTTATTATTAAGTTACATTTTGGGGTTTTAAAAGAAGTTTAGTACAGAAAACCATGCAAATTTTTGTGTTGTTAGAGAAATATTCTATGCAAAACAGGTACAAATGTTCCCCAATTCAACTGGGTCAATGACGTTTCTGAAAAGTTAAGGTAAATATTTAGTGGTCAGGAAGCTGGAAAAAAAATAGGCATAAGAATGGCTCCAAATGAATGGCCTACATTTTGCTGTTATATTATTTTTACATGATGTTGCTATAGCAACTGTGCTGGAGTAGACCCAAAAGTTTGGAGTGGAACTTTTTCAGCTTGTTAGAGTACACAAATCAGCCTGCGGGATATATAAAAATGGATATATAAATTTATCAACTATGACAGTGGCTAACAAACCTGAAAATAGGTTCTTTTGGGCTCACTGAAAACTTCTGCCATAATGTGGAAGTATGCATGGAAAATATGCATATTATGGTACACTACCCTCTGAAAATGTCCATTGATCCTTCTTCTCTGCCCTTCCCTTTATTTCCAATCCTTCCCCACCTTTATTCAGGTCCAGAGTCTTCAGGCATCTTGATTGACCAGGTCAAGATGTTCTGTTTTCCGTGCAAGTGCACACTAATTATTTTCTTCCAGAACTTATGCTTGGTGTCTGCACATGCGCAGATGTCAATGTACAGGTACTCAGGCAGGAGAAAATATGTTATGACAAAGGAGACATGCTAAGTCTATTCTATTATTATATCTCAATTGGTTTCTAAATTCTACTATGATAGCTTCAAGGAAACCTGTACTGGGAGTAACCTTAGTATAGGATCAACCTACCTGTAATAGGGGTGCACATGGTCAGCAAAACATACTAGGCATTCAAAGCCTAACATCAGCCAAACTAATTAGACCTGACTGCAGCAAAGGGAAATTTGAGTGGCTGCAACATGTTACTACATTTTAGACATGGGAATTCGGAATAATGTATATATTATGCTACTAAATGCATTGCTAAGTTAGTTAGGGTTTCATATATATTCCCCAGGGGCATAAGCCTGTTTTTGTCCAGACAGTCTAGAGCTCACAATAACACTGTGTGTGGTTTCTTTTTTTGTTGAGGTATGTGTGTGTATAGTTATGTTTTTTTGGTTGCAGGCAGCTGTCAAGTTTTGGGCCAGTTGGTGATGGACATTTGAAACTTATAAAGGTTCACAGTTTGTTTTTCAATATTTTTGTTATGATCCAGAAAATCATTTACTTTATGTCTTTAGTTTGTCCTGAAAAAAACTGTCAGGTTACTTTGATGCCCGTTGCTTCCTGTGATTGCTGGTTTTATAAGATTTGATGATGTCACCACTGTGATGCTTGCTGGAGTGGAAGATGTACTAAAAGATCCGCACTGCCTATACCTCATTCATTTGCTGGATATATGCTTTCTACTGCTTTTCTTGCTGATTTTTGAATAATCTTAGATATGTAATTAGAGAGGCAGCACTGAAATCATAAAAAGAAAGCTTTGTGCCTTCCTCTACAATTAACAGCACCAGTATGCTTCACAATGATAATAATCGGGAAAATGATCCGCTGCCAGGGTAATGCTGGTGACATGCCCTTTGCCCTGTACCAGTCTTCTTTTCGGGAACAGCTTCCAGAGTCAAGGTCTTCAGTGACTTCAGCCTGTGAAAAATAGACTTTATTCCTTCAGGCAAAATATGGTCAAGATTTCACTGAATATGTTCTGTAACATAATTCAGTTAGGGTTCTGATACTGCCCTGGTAAAAATGGCCAGCACTAAAGAAATATATGCTATAATTTTTTCCTTGGGGTTGAAGTTACACAGGAAAAATGGTACTGTGGACTGACTATACAATTGAGATCCAAGCATTTTAAGTCAAAACATCATGTAGTCCTTAACTTTTCAAAAAGAGTTACAACAGCCAACAAGGGTGGCAAAGGAAGTTGTTCTATACTCAGAGGTGCCCGGAGTACCGCAATCATTTTTTACAGATCTTTGCGTGGAAAATTCTATAACATTGTGGTAGCTATGTAGAGTTTTCCAGCAATGCTCTGTGACAGTGATCTTGCAAAATAGAGGACAGCATGTTCCATTTAATATATTACTATAGCAAAGTTGTGGGTTTCTAGTGCTTCTCTGCTGTCGCTGCCAGCTACAGAGAACTGAATTCTTCCACTGGGAATGCCAATTTGTGATCTGCTTGCGTGTCATACACCTGTTAGTTGCTGCAAGATATAATATACTAGCTAAATTATTTCAAATGTTGATTATATATATAAAGGTCAGACAACAAGTTTTTTTCTGGTATTGAACCAGTGGCCTCTGCATTTATCTGTTTGGTATTTGTAATCCTACAAATAAAGAAAAGACCAAATCTGAAATCCTTTTCCTTTATATAGTGGCAGTGCAGTAACAAATTTCACCAGCTGGAATCTGCGTGGCTCAGGATAACGCTTTATATTAATAATAAAGAAGAAGTCAGAAGTAGTATGAGATATCTACTTCTGAAATTGAAAATTTACATTAAAACTGTGATTTCCATCATCCAATTTCCAATTCAATCAATTTCAGTCTAATATAATTCCAGGTTGAACATCCAAATTATTATTTTCTGTACTTCATTTGAAAATGTGTGCATATTCTAAGGAGGGGAGCATGCAATTTTATTTCTAAATTTATCAAATTAGGAAAGAGAATTCCAGTACTGTGTTACAATGCAGCAGTGCTAGACCTAGGTACTAGTTATTGTTACATGGAAACATTATCTTAGCAGCTAAGTTTTTAGATAACGTTGTAAAGGGTTAGAACTCCTTTTAGCTTTCCAATGTTCTCTGTTTTGCTACAGAGACCCAGACTCATTATTTCTCCTGGTGACTGTAATTTTCTAAAAAAAAAAATTGTGTAAAAAATGAAACTTTTGCATTGTTTGGTGTCCATAGAGGGTAACTGTTCCAAATTTTTCACTGACTACTGTTCAAAAGGTGAGTTATCTCACTTTGAAGAGACTTATTTTCAATTCTGAAGATAGAAAATTAACGTTAGTCTCCACCATGGAGATCAATCACAAAAAGACTGAAACAAACCTGAACTCTGAGAGTGTTTTAACAAGAATATCCATATTGCATTGGGTTTAAATTGTTACCTACTCCATCCAAATGTAGGAAAAAAAAAAGTTTTAGCTTGATATTAGCTATTGATAAAAAAGTCTTTAACTCTAGATGGGGGTAGATGGTTGCAATGGAATAAAGTATACAGTTCTGTGTGAATCATCTACGTTTTTAGAAAGGGAGATTCTGAAAACCACCCATTGATCTTCATAAATGCAGAATTGATTTCTGCTGGCTCCACAGAAGTATAACAGGGAGGCCACAGTGCTGCAGCAGATAGTGCACCTAGAAGATAGGTCTATCTGAAATGGAAATATAGAGATCATTGTACTTTAGTCTATTGCACCCTTTCTTACTTCTTGGAGGTCCTCCCCTTACTTCTTCTTGGTGTTTCCCTTTAATTTGCCACTTCATTTACCCGATAAAAATAACCCAATTTTGAGGATCTTGTATCTGTACTCACAGCTAAATCTATATCAGGAGCAGAAAACTCCCATTCTAATATGGGAATTTATGATTGTTTCAGATCTGCTCAGCTGTGGTATGCGGAGAAAAATTAATCATTATTTACATTTCTGTTTATATTTAAAAGACTTACATGTTAAGGACACTCCAAAAACTAATTAATGCTCGTCACAGCAAGAACTGAGTTTTGGTAATAGACTTCTGCTTTTTGCTTAGTGCAACTATTTACTATCACTCACGTTTAATTCCTGCAGAGTCAATGTGAAGCGCTGTGTTTATTCGGCAGTGTATGTGACCTGAGATCATGTTCCAGATAATGATTTCTCCGTCATAACTCGAGCTGGCGAGGAGATTAGGTGGATTTTGAGCAATACACAGAATATCTTCACGGTGACCTCGAATCTACAGGGGAAGAGACAAAGTGAACTCTGAGGCTGTTTCCATAATCCTCCACATGGAAAAGTTTGCTTATAAATCTCATAAATACCAAGAAGCTTGTTATTGCTTACAGACATGGGATCTGTGCTGTCATATTGCTGCCACAAAAGTACTTAATGCTAACAAATGTACAGATTTTACTGTATATGGACCATGTTGATTTTTTATTTTATTTTGTAGGTTGTAGGTATATTTTAATATATTCTATGTAAACCCTAGGAACTCACACTTGAGTGAGTGAATTGCGGTAACACGTACTAAAATGCACGTCAATACACTTGCAGTCCCATTTATTGTAAGTCTGCACAGTGTGTTGTGTTGTGCTATAATGTTTAAAAGTGTCATGCATGTTTTTTTTCTTTGCAGTGCATTGGCAGCCTATTTATAATGAATGGGCTGCCTTAACACACAATGGGCATTAATAAATGTGCACTAATGCATCTCAACAGAGACTTTAAAGCAGACCTAAACTCAACATTTTTACTTTACATAAAAGGGTGGCCAAGAAAAATTTTATTTATTTTTTTTAGGTGCAACTCCCTTGTTTCTAAAAAAAACAAAAAAACAAAAAGGGTGCAACATTGTCCTTTAAGTCTTGATCACCGCAGCAATCAAGACTGAATGAGAGCGCAGAGTCTCCGGGAATACCTACGTCACGCATCCCGGGAGGCTCTGGCTGTCCCTTCTGTGCATGCCCAAGATCACTAAGGGAAAAGAGATGTGCAGTGAGATTGGCTCTCTTTTTTCCCCTTTACCGCAGGCTAGGTCACTGCTAACAAAAAAGTTAACTCTAGAACCCTGGAATATTTTGAGAGACCACAGTTTGTATTAAAGGTTCATATAGGTAGTAAAGCTAAGGGGCGGTTACCATTTTTTTTTTCTTATGGATTTGCAGTAGTCTGCAAAGTGGGTAAAGTACTGTTAAACAGAAAACATGACAGCAATACCACTATCTTTGTATAGCTGTAGTCTTTAGTTAAAAACAATACTCCCTAGCAAATTTAGTTATAATACCTGATTATTACAGTAACACCTGTCAATCTGCTGTGCAAGTCAAATGAGATTTTAATATTTTGTTTACGCATTCATTACTAGGTATTACTTTAAACGCATGGCACCCACGCGCACAGGAGGGATGAGCTTTAATTAATAGATTGTTCACTTTTCATTGCGCAGTATAAGTAATTTATAGTGAGACTACAAAATGCTTTAGGGAAATTGTAGAAAATGTGTTGAATATTTATGAGCTTATGAACATTAATAACCTGTCTACCACTTTCTGCAGCATTTGAGATTTTCTTTTCAAGATTTGGTCACCTCAGTTAAAAATAAAAATTATATTTGTGCAAAGGTAAAGTGTTCAAAGTTAAAATGTTTGTTGGGGATCTCTGTGTAGTAACACCATGGAGACCCGACTTCTCAAAGGTCAGGGTTGACTGTTCATGTCTTTATTGCCATATCTAAGTAATTTGGGTGTTTAAATTGTTTTACATGATTTAAAGTTATCGCTTACTTACTTTAAGCAATTTGTACAGCATGTGCTTGCTAATACCTTTAGTGACTGCCTCTGCTTCCTTTTTTAACTGCTACAGTCCTGAGATAACCCAGAAATTTCTGAGATTTTAAGTTTTATATTAGATAGAAGGGGGTGTCAAAAGCAGAAACCACCAGCCAGTGGGAACACTTTTATTGGGGTATCTTAAAAATGGACAATGTCAACATTAGGCTCACATTTTGGGTACACAGTGAATAGCTTTCCAAATGATTGGTGCTTGCCAGTGACAGTCAATGGGAGCTCTACATGCTGTGTATCCCAACAAAAGCCTTATGTTTGCATTACCTATTGTTTAAGTATACAGTTCATAGTGCTCTCATTGATTGTATGTCAGGGCTATTCATTATTTTGGATTTGAGTTCAACCCTGATCATGGAAGTTTTGGCCAAAGTCAGAATGAATCAAACACATCCTTTTTGAGCATTACTACGTTCTTAGTGTGGGGACATGTAGGAAGTCACCAGTGCAAGCAAAAGTCTTTATTCCTATACAATAATTGCAACAATCAATATGTTAGGGCCACACAGGGTCCCTTTATCAATGTTGGTTTTTGCACATGCAATTCATGTAGTGGACTAAAGAACCCTATGTGGTGATGGTGGCACATAAAGTTTTATTATGTGTACCAGTACCAATATAATGTTCTTCTCTCGGTATGGGGCACACATGGTCTCTCCCCTTTCATCTCAACAACTTAGGTAACAGATTTGTACATGGTTATGATTTTGGTTTATTGTTTTTTTTCTAAAGAAGAAAAAGCAATCATGTGGCCAAAGATGACATGTTGCTTTCTGGAATCATGCTGCAATACAGCACAGTCGCAACTGCGTGCAAACAAATGCATAAAATGGTTCTCGACTGCTCCCATTCAAATGAATAATTGACTGAATCTGTGGCAGAACACTGTGGTCAACAGGCCTGAAATGGCATTAATAATATTACCTAATCTACAATGTGTCAGGTAATATATTATCAAAATTACAAAAAAACTTACATGTGATAATATTAACATTACTGTAAGTTAAACACTTGCTATCAACACTCAAATGAGATGCTTACTATATTTAATTGGCCAAATGAAATCTTTAAATATGCAAGTCCTGTCTGTTTAGAAGTGCAGTAATTTCATCTGTCTGCTGAGAATGGGTAAAAACAATACAATCTCTAAGTGGCATTTTATGTTACTTGTCTTATCCTAATCGTTAAGCCAGGGAAATAGCTGTGGTTGTCTTAGATACAGACAGCTCTTGAGGGGGAATTTGTAACTCACTATGTGAATTACAATAATGGTAATATGAACAGCAAATAAAACACATGTCAAAAATAACTTTCAGGTATACTGGGAATATGCTGCCACTTTTCATAAAACATGACTTAAAATGATTTGCCTTAGTTTTGCATTAATACATTAGAAGCAAACTTTTCTTTCAATTGCTAATCTAGTTTGTATCCACACAGTTCGGAAAAATGTTTAGCAATGCCCTTTGTTATCAGTCTTACCAAGTCATCCTTCCAGCCTGGTTGTGGCTCCTGAAAGTGATGAAGATCATCATCTGAATCCTGCAAAATTGCAAAGTCACTTTATCAGTGCTTATAGCAGGAGGCTAAATTCTATAATGACATGGAGTTGCACAAGAAGTAAAATGAAAACATTTCTATCCAGATTTGTGTAAAAGATGCATGTTTGCTAAGCACAGTAAAGGAATGTTGTTCTTTGTTGTTATCAAAGCCCCTCAGTACGTCACCTAGGACCAAATAAAAAACATGTACAATATGAAAAAAAATATGAAAATGATTTAGGATACATCTGATGAAGTGTGAAAACTAAATAGTAAATGCCCACATATACACAAATTAGTTGCCCTTGTGTTAGACGGCAAGGGAAAGAGAATGTGTCATGTATAGACAATTGAGTAAATATGGAGGTAAAATGTGTATATATATATATATATATATTTATATATATATAAACAACAAACCAATTTAAGAGACTTTAAAGGCACTGATTACATAGTATAAACATTAAGTAGTAGTTTGATGGATTTTATATATATAAAAACCACAGTTATATCCCATGGAGAAGGACACAGAGGGGTGATTGCCACTTGTCAACTACCCTTCCCTCTCCATAGTATGTACAGTGTGTACAGTTCTTGTTCACTCTACTGTCACTTTTAATATCTCTTGAATGTTTCCATGTCACAGAAATTTAATGTCTGTATGCAGCTTTAGAGAAATCTCTGCCCATTATGGCCATCTTAAATCACCTACATTATTTAATCCTAATACACACTGACCAATTTTCACATCCAAAACAATCACTGATCAGATAAGGTATAGCCTGGGAAGACCAATCACAAGAAATCTGGTCTCGTCTGGACTACTGTAACCTCCTCCGTTCTGGTATTCCACTAACCCGACTCTCTCCTCTACAATCAATTATGAATGCTGCAGCCAGACTCATCCATCCTTCCCACCACTCCTCATCTGCTGTCTCTCTTTGTGGTTCTCTTCATTGGCTTCCATTTCACCTTAGAATCAAATCCAAGCTCCTGTGCTTTGCCTTTAAATTCCTCCACAGTTCTTGTCCCACTTAACCTTCTGGCCTGGCAATGACTTCCTCACTTATAACGTCGTTACACACAGCTCCAAGCCTTTTCTAGAGCTGCCCCAACTCTCTGGAAGGGTCTTTCTTGTGCTATTTGGCTTGCCCTCACTTACTTCTGCTTTATTAAAGAGCATTTAAAACCCATCTTTTCAAACTTCCCTACCCATCTTCTTCTGTTTCTTAAAACCCTCACTACTTTCAACCATTCCATATCTCCCCTGCTATTTTGTGATACTTCCCCCACCTCCTAGATTGTAAGCTCTTCTGGGCACGGTACTCTCCTCCTCCTGTGCCACTGTCTGTATATGACTGTCTTTTGCAACCCCTATGTAATGTACAGCGCTGCTTAATAAATTGGGGCTATATAAATCCTGTTTAAAAATAATCATTAATAATCTGGTCCTCATTTAAATATTGAGTAAAAGTATACAAGTCATGTTATGTGTACAGCTGATCAAGCAAATCTGTTTAGCATCTCCCACAGTTCTGTGTTTCACCCCATCTCCTTATACCTAGGGATTGGAAGAGCAGAATGTCATACACACATGCTGTGTGAGAACCAAGCAATTACCAGTCAATAAATTGATTAGACTAGTTGAGTACAACATTAGCATTGGATCCACCAGTAGTATACCCGTGTCTGGAGATAAAATGCAGCCCTTTATAGACTCATATAGTAACAACCTAAAATGAAAAAGTAACAGCTATAGGAAATACCGTTTTTGTTCTTGTCTTGTTTCTTTTAAACATTTTATCTAAATGTAATTTGTAAATATTCTCACTATAGCTGAGAAGCTTCAAGGGGCCCAGCAGCCCATAAACACTTAAAAGCCGATTCTCCTATCTATATGAATTCCAATTAACTGCTCTTCCAAAGCTGGATAAAGAGCCCTGCTACTGCTTTTAATACGATTTTCCTACAATATAAATCTCCAAGATCTACTACTTATTGTGTATGTAAAGCATACTCACAATATACATACTGATCCTCCGATCCCATCCAACAGCTACAATATATCTGCAAGAAAACATGGCATTTTGTTAGGGCAAATCATTACTAATTTTAGATATTTTAGACATTTTAATTTAGATATTTGTTGTACTGATAAAGTTTTAAGTTGTATAGAACAACTGAAAATGAATTTCTCCTTGAGGAGGGTAGGGTTTAGGAGAGTGAACTATGACATTGAAAAACATGCCCCTGGAAAAATGTGAATGTCAGATTCCCTGCTTAATAAACAGACTCCAGAAAGTATATTATCAGATACATTACCTTGGGGTTGATTTACTGATGGGGTGGGCTTGTTTACTTTTAAGGTGAATTAGTAAAAGTAAAAAAAAAGTCAAAAAAATATATTTTCAATGAATACCCAATGCAAGGAAATAAATTAAAAATATAGGATTTGCTTATGCATCATTAGAAGACTGAAGTCAGCACAACTCAAAATATGTACCATTTACATAAATTTACTCCTTTAGTAAATCAGAGAAATGGCGTTTTTTTTTTCCATCTTTTATGACTACAAGAAACATTGTACCCAACCCACTGTTAGCCCTGCAGGTCGTGGCGGCGCCGCTGCTCCTAATTACAGGCACGGGCGCCAGGTCCTATCTTTCAGGTAGAGTGACCCCAGTACATGTGTTCATACACCCACAACCTAAGGCCGTGTACACACCTACAATTTTCGTAGCTGGAAATAATCTTTCATAATTGTTTCCAGCATGAAAAGAGTGGCAGATGCACGAACGAGCGCTGTACAGACAGAACCATTCTGCTCTATGGAGAGGACGAGTGAGCGGCACCAAACAGTTCTCTTCTCCACTGAAATGTATAGCGGTTGTTCTCCTTCAGTCGTTCATGAATTTGTCAGGACACATCCATGAACTATGGCAATGAAGGCAAGCAATGTGTGGTGCCACTCACTTGTCCTCCCCTCTCCATAGAGCAGAATGGCGCTGTGTGTACAACGCGCGTTCGTGCTTTACACATGTCAGATTCTTGCCCAGAGACGAGCCCGACTGGATGTATCAGGTGAGAATCTGATACATAGCCTTACCTCCTGAGTTTGCAGTACAAAGAATATTAAGGAAGGAGCTGGAAAAGCACCCAAAAGTTGGTAGGAACACCCAAACCCGCTGTCAGGAATTATAGCAAGGATCCTAATGTTGAGGTATCTGAGACCCTTCAAATCTCTTACATTTTAGAAAATCCCCGTATCCCTTGTATTCTGTACATCATGGCCACATTAAAAGGATACACATACACAAATGTAAGCCCAAGTCTTTTATATTCTTTATACAGCTCTGTATAATTTATATATGGATGTAGAAAATAAGACATTTCAAGCAGCAAGCATCTGGT
Source organism: Pyxicephalus adspersus (assembly GCF_032062135.1). NCBI lineage: Eukaryota > Metazoa > Chordata > Amphibia > Anura > Pyxicephalidae > Pyxicephalus > Pyxicephalus adspersus. The sequence goes on from NC_092858.1 coordinate 26,297,139, forward strand.
ATGGGCAGGGAGCCACTGCTTGGAATACAAACAAGGAGTAACTATGGAAATGAGGGAAGGGGTGCCGATGTCAGCATATAGATTTGTACTCCTGCAGAGAAGACAGGTTAGACTGACAACACTGTGTGGGATTTTAGTGCCGCAAAAGCAGCATTGTCAGCCCACTAGAGGACATTAGGTGCTTATGCATTTCTGGCAGAATCAGTGATTTTAAGTATTTGTGACATTTTATAAAAGACAAAAGATTAGAAAAATATGCATGTGTTGGAGAGCTCTGCTGAATCTGTTTTTAGAAGTAAGCAAAAGTAGAATATAAAGTTCTTCATAAATGATCTTACTTGTTTCTGTTTATTTCTAAATATGTGCAGTCACAGATCTCATCGCACTTGTTTGCTGCAAATTAAAAACATTAGGTTAGAAGGCCATCTTGAAAAGTAAAGAGATCATACATAAATGTACACTGCCTCAATGATTCTGCTTTACACTATGCACATCTTTCACATACAGAAACTGCATCCAGGTGTGTGTGATACTTCCCCCACCTCCTAGATTGTAAGCTCTTTGGGGCAGGGTCCTCTCCTTCTCCTGTGTCACTGTCTGTATCTGTCTGTGCAACCTCTATTTATTGTACAGTGCTGCGTAATATGTTGGCGCCTTATAAATCCTGTTTAATATTAATAATAGAAATAATAATAATAATAATATTCAAAATAATAATGTGTTTGTTCTCTTAAAGAGTACCTGTGCTTCAGTGGTTACTAAAGCTGCATAAGGGATTATGGACATTGAACACTAGGCATTTTCACCAAAACCTTTCTCACTTGAAATAATACCAATATTGTTGCTGCTGATTTGAAAGTTTGTCAATCAACACTGGTCACACATTGTCCTGTCTGCTGCTTACTGGCAGCATTGCTGAAAACCTCTTACTGCGATCTGCAGTGTCTGGGAGAGGGGGCATGTGAGATATAACAGAGGACTTGGCTCACTCAGGGAAGGTAAAGGAAGATTATTCTTATCATATGAAGCTTGCCTATGACATAGTTACTTGATTTGGTACTTATTTCATTTGTCATACAGAAGTCTTAAGCTGGTTTCATTTACTATACTGCCCACATTTTAGTAAGAAATGTTTAATGAGATAGATGTTAGTAAAGCACAGAAACTGACTATTTTTTAGCCATCATTTCTAGAGTTGTTTGTTCGGTGGCCTTGTGCACACTTTGGCTGCCCTACAGTTTTATTACTCTAATAAAATAAAAAATCAGCAGGCATTTTAGCTGTCTTTATGCTGCAAATGTGTCCATCACATCTACCTCTGAATATAATACAAAGAGGTCAAACATACAGAAAGGAACTTAGGCCGCTGCTTGGAACAGCCACAGAATAAATAGAATAGAGTGACCTAGTTCAAGTGCGCATTGTAATTAAAATTACTGTGATAGAGCTCTGTTTACCTCTCCGCAGAGTGTGCAGGCATTGACCATTATTGTAATTCCACACTTTTAGACAGCCATCTCTTGCTCCAGTGATCAACCTGGTGAATACAAAAAAATCACCATTTAATAAACTGTATGCAATTCATTCTGTCCATAACAGCAATAAATGATCAAGAAGATTTAAATTCAATAAACATAAAAAGTGGTTCTATTTAAAAAAGAATTCCTGCCAGGATCATATTATTTAATTCATCAATTGTTGATCAATCTGCTCACTTATTGCATTCTGTATTTTAAGGATAAATTTTCTTTCATCGACTTGATTGATATATTGATTGATATTACTGTTACACTTTTGGTCAGCGCTCATTTACATGGTAAATGAAGTATCTTCATAATTACTATTGTTTGACACCAGAGGGTCTATTTATAAAGCAGTGTATCTGAAACATTCCCTGGTGGACAATCAATTACTGCTGTTGAAACACATGGACCTGGAAGGTTCTCTACCACCAAATGTTTTAGTGAATGCCAGATTCACTGCTTTATAAACAGATCCTCAGATGTACTGTATTAATTACTAGATATTTTCGACAATGTGGCACTGTGATCCGAATTCACATTGCGGCATTGTAGTACTGGTGCCTTTCATTTGATGTATTGCAAATACAAACATAAAAGTAGAAATTCATGTTTTTTTATCTTTTTATTTCCAACAAGTCCCACCCCCGTTATAAAAAATGATTGTCAGAGTAATGTTACCCTCCCTGTCCCCAGCTTCCTACTCTATACAGTATATCCAGTGCCTTTTGCGCACAAAAAAACTGATGTCATTCTGACAATTTCTTGCAAATCCAGCCCTGGAGGAGCATTATCATGTAGGCTAGGATCCCAGTACTCCAGGACTGAATGGTGCTCACATGTCAATACATATTTACATATATACGCATGAAGAGGAAGCTCATGTGACAGCACAAGACCAGCTAGAAGACTGCAGCTAAAAAGTATGTATAGATTTTTTTACCTTCACCAAACCTCAACCGCCTCCACGCACCGCATCACAGGGCGGGTGGGTGGGAAATTTCTTCTTTCCCAAAAAATGTGCTGTCTCCCTGTAATCCTCTCTTTTTATTTGTTTCACCCCTCCCCTTAAACTTTTAACCTTATCCTCCCACTCCCCCTATCTGTTTATTGTAATTCAATCCTGACATCCCCCCCTTCCTATCTTTTCCGGCAGCACGTGCACGCTGGTCATGCCGTCCCTCCGCCTACCCTGCTCTGGGCCTCTCTTTATCATCACTGTGTGTAGGAAAGCCTTTCTCTCCTCATATGTCTAGTTGAAATTTAGCACAGATACCGGTTTGAAGACTTTTTTCAATCAATTGATCAAATTGATCAAAGCCTTTGGATCAGGATGACAATCAGATAACTAGCATTTTTATTATGCTGATCCAGGCAATTAAAATGCACCTAGAAAGTACCATGGAGATGCACAATTTTGAAATCAGACAGTCTCCTAGATTGTAAGCTCTTTGGGGCAGGGATCCTCTCCTCCTCCTGTGTGACTGTCTTTATCTGTCTGTCACTTGCTACCCCAATTTAATGTACAGCGCTGCAAAATATGTTGGCGCTATATAAATCCTGTTTATTAATAAAATTATTATTATTATTATTAATATTTATAATAATAATAATAATAATAATAATATTAATAATAATAATGTCTGAAACTAGTCCTGTTTGTCTGTACCAGTGTTCATAATGCATTGTATATCTGTGAATGTTCTTATTTATCCATGTCATCGAATAAATAGTAGTAGTTAGTCACATTCAACTAGACTTGTTCTTGTTATTTTCAAGATGTTTTTCAGCCTTCCAAGCTACTTCAGTCTCAGAACTCATACAGCAGCTTGAAACAACATCTTCAACATTAAAAGAACAAGGCTAATTGAAAGCCACTAACTATTACTACATATAATGCATAGTATACAATTTACAATCTTGTATTGTGTTGTACTGCTTACAGTCTGTCCTTTAGTAAAACTAGATATCTTTCTGTAAAACTAGTGTAAAGCCAAATAGTGGCAATTTGTTGTCGATGTATACTTTTATAGAGCCTTTAGGCACAAGTCTTTAAAGTTCATCTTGAAATCTCATAAAGAGCAACTCGATAAAAAAACGTTTGAAAACATACAGGATGTTCTTTCCTCCAATCCATGTTTTATTTACAACGGCCATATGAAAGCACAGAACAAATAGCTTGTGCAGTGTAGAAACAGTGACTCATAAACCCACTTAGTGTGGGCAATCTGCTTTATAGTACTTTCATGCTGTGTATTTTCTGTGCTCTGACCGGCCATAACTTGTGTTGGAAGCAGGGAAATATACTCCAATGCTGTATTAGGTGCACTTAAAGATTTTTTTTTTGTAAATGGCAGAATTTTACAACAAAATATAAGAAAAGTTTATTGAAAACCGATGTGGAAATTCAGAAAACAACTTCTTTCTTAAAAGGGTGATCTATAATGATAGCTAATATAAGGTAACAGTGACTAATGTATGGTAAATAGCAGATGTGTACAGGACTTCAAAATATTGTGTTCGGTGGCAGAATGCAGCAGTGGCCATCAAACTGTGGCTTATGGGATGGGTGCTATGCTTTGTGTGCATTTACCAAGCCTTTGGAGCACTATTCTTTTTACTACTCCCAACAATGAAGCACTATTTTTCTCACTGTCATGGAGGACGAAGCTCTATTGTCTACTGACAACAAGCAGTATATACTATTCGTACTACTGATCCCATGATCCTTGCACTGATACAGTAGGGTTTTGTGCCTTCCACTGACTCCATCCATTAAGAATTTTTTACTGCTTCCACTGATATTAGGAAATTTTTACTCCCACTCACTATGAACTCATGGCTGCATGAGAGAGTGGAGGTAAGTCTAATTATGAGTTGAATTGCCTGTGGCTTGTGGTTCAGAATGCTGCCTTACTGTCTTATCTGTGTTTTTAAACTAGGGTTCCTTCAGTGGTTGCCAGGGGTTCCTTGAGCAATGAGCAATCCGTGCCTCCCATGTCAGTGACACCAATGATCATTTTGGCTATCTGTAAGGGTGACATTCATCCCTCTGGCCAGCAATGTAAGAGACATTCTTTCCACAAATCACCACACTGATGAACTGTGAGCTGTGAATATGATATAGCAGGGGTTCGCTAAGAACTGAACCTTATTTCCAGGGTTCCCCATTTGAAAAGGTAGAGATGCACCATTCTATACAGAGGGTCCCAGGAGGTATGTCTTAGGCATATAGCTGCATTGAAAACATACCAGCTGTGGTGAAGATAACGTAATTGAAATAAAATTTACATTTTAATTCAGAGATAATTTGAATGTGGAATTTATCAGAAAAAATTATCCATTAGGCAAACTGAATTTTTTTGCGTTGATTAACATGCTGAATTAAGTAAATGTGATCTGTGATGTCTTTGGTAAAGACAAGTTATGACAGTCAGAACTGATAGTTAGAAACTGATACAGAGCAGGATGTCTGCATGTAAATTTAGGCAGTAGCACAGAAAAGATGTGACATAATTGCTGCTTGTCATGGTAAGAGAGAATATAAAACTGCCCTAAAACTGCACACACATTGTGACCATGTAAAAGTCAGTAATCTGTATAACCCAGGGGCTGAAAATCACAGAGCTTTGAAGTATAGCAAACAGATGGCAAACATAACAGTCTACAACATTTTCAAAAAGAATGTGCCTGTGGAATCCACATGTGATATAAAAATGCATTTATGATTATGTTACCCAGTAGCAATTCTTACATACATGTTACATATTATTAGGCATATTTGTTCATTCCACAAATTTTTTTGACATTTTTCCTTACTTTAACTTGACCTGCAGAATGGCGATGGAGTCAGTGGTAACACAAAGTGCTTTAATATCTGGGATATAGAGGCCAGCGCTAAGTTCCCCTCTGATTCCAGTTGATTTTGAGCAGGCAGAAAACAAACAGGTCTGACTTTGTATGTCCCATATCTGAAACAAAGAAATGTTATTAAATACAGTACACTGAATAACTTTACACTGGTAAGTTTATTGTGGGTGTCTTAAAATTAAACAGCTGATTGTTTGGCTGGTATATATGAATTACTGGGAAAGTCACAGGTAATGATAAAAATTAAACTTGTGTGCCACATCACAATGCTATAACATAGCAAACCCACTCTTACTGTCCAACAACTGTTCAAAGAAAGCTGAGATGCTATAATAAAACAGTTAAGAAAAAAGGGAAGGCATTTATATTATTTCTTTTCAGGATGCCTTTGCATACTCCGATTGTTTTGGACTAGTTAATGGATGTGTATACTGATACAGTCAGGATAGGTGGGGCAATAGGGAGAAATCTCTTCCTTAATTAGTTTGGTTGGAAACAGCAATGAGCAAAATCTCCACTAGAGGACACATGGAGCTTTTCTATTCTGACCATTGCTATGTTAATTTCTTTTTTTTTTTTTTTTGTCAAAACAAAGAATAACAAACATTAATATATACACTAGGAACAATTGGTATTGATCTTTGCAAGTCCTGTGCAGGTATTCTTTGAATGGCAACATCCAAGAAACATGCAATTTTCATCATATTAAACTGCAACACAATACAATAGAATACATTTATTATTCTCAGTTGTTAAACTTGGAACAGGGAGTGATGCTTGAAGAACGATGCTGATTATGTTTTTTTTTTTTTTTTGGCCACATATATACTTAGTTATATATTCCAGTAACTCATATATAGTTTATTTTTATAGTAGGTAAAAGGGCAGTTATTAGTGTCAAATGGGCGGCATAAAACCTTCCCATCTCTATACAAAAAGAACAAAAGTCGTGGTCAGATTTCCTCTTTACAGGAAATTTTAGACAGTAAGATACATTATATTTTCCAGTAGACACCTTTCTAGCATAATCTTTAGCTCTGCAAGACAGCAGATTCTATGTTTTAGCAACATTTTGAGCTGTAGTTTAGAGATTTAATATTTTATGTTCATAGGATAGCTAAATATATGACGCCTGCAATTATTTCCTCTTTCAGGATAAGGACAGGCTAAGAACAATTTCAGTAAGTACAGAAAATATTTGTTGTTCTTGCCATGAATGCTGTGTCCTTGTTATTTCCTGTGATAAACTGGAGCCTAAAATAATGTTTTTTTTTTTTCTGTAACTACTAATATACAAAAATCATATCCCTCCTAGGAGAGGATGGGTGTCAATTGCTGAAATACCAAAATAAAGAAAACAAACGAATGCAGCCACATCTGATGACTGGTGAACAGCAATATATTTCATTTTTGTTGAGATAAATTTTAGTCTTATACAATATGGTAAAAAATATCTGCAAGATTGCTGTAACCCAGTCGCAACCGATACAATGAGAGGTTTAGTGGAAGCACAGAACATGAAGGCTAAAGAAGACAAGACTGTACGTGAAAACCTTTTCTTCATTTCATTGCTTTCCTAATTTAGAATTACAAATTACAGGTAGTCCCCGAGTTAAGGACATCCAACCTACAGACGCCTCCTAGATACGAGCGGGGCTTTCCTGCTCGTTGTGTGCAGAACGGAGGCTTGAAGAGGGGAGGGGGACAGTTTGCATGACTTGCAGAAGAAATCTTTTGCAAACACACGGAGGTTGTGGGTGATCTTAGGGGGTGAGCTCTTTCTGCAGCCTCTTGTAACTCTTTAACGACCAAGACAAACTCTGCAGTTGTTTTATTTTGCATATCAAAGCACAGCTTGCTCCAGAAGTTAATGAATGTCTAGGTTGCATAAAGATTTTTATTTTTTTTTTGCTTTGTTTGTGGTTAGCTCACAGTGAGGATTTTATACAGTACCTGACACCACACTGCCTAATAATATGTTGGGACAAACATCTGTCCTAATTGCATTTATTAAAATAATGTACCTGTTCTGACTTACATACAAATTCAACTTAAGAACAAACCTACAGTCCCTACCTCGTATGTAACCCGGGGACTACCTGTAAGAATGTAAACTTTTTATTAGTTTTAGATCTCTAAATACAACCTATTAGGAGTTGGATCTGTGTGTTTGGGACAATACCTAATATCTAACAAGTATTGCAATATTAGATATTCCCTGAAACTAAACAACCAAAGAGTGTTTTAGTGAGAGACTTAATGTATTCATATATGACTCCATCATTTACAGATATGACATGCTGTTGGGAACTTTTTCTGAATGTATAGAACTCGTGCAATATGGAGAACTCATAAACGGAAAGTTCTAATTTTTGTGATTAATTTATTTCTTTTCTATTGATATCTATGTACCTTTAACATAGGTGTATAACCTGCTTTACTGCACTGTACAGGTTAATATTGAATTTTGCTTTGCTTTATTAAATTAGGGCTGATGTACGCTGCTGTTTTGATGCTCCTGCAATCTCACCTGCACACAGCACAGAACAGAACAGAACAGAATCCAGAGGCTCCCCTTAAATGTACCCTTTGCACCTGGTTATGTTACTGAGTGCACAGTTTCTCAATGTGAAATTGTTCTTTTTAAATTCTTTGCAAAATGGCCAAACTCAAGTGTCCACTCCATGATTGCTGCTTGGAGTGTTTATTGAATTCTAAAAGCAGACTGGATTGCCTTGCGGTAATGCAGGCAAGGCTCCAGCAACCATAGAACATTAGTGCATGGGAACTCAAAGTGAGATCACCTTACCTTTATTGTACAATCTGTAGCAATGGAGAATATCTTGTTACCTTCTGAAGAGACTTCCAGAAAGAAAATAGGTGCTGTATGACCCCGAAGCATTCCTGTGGCTCGCCTGAATTTAAAGAAAATTGTAATGAATACATCAAATATTTGAGTGAACATTTTTCATAGGGCAAAATCAATTTATTGAGAATACCAAGCAATGTCTGAAACATTTAAATGGTATTGAAATATAATAGAAGACTTACATACTGTGACCTTTAAAGTGCATCTAAACCCTGGAACTATTTATTATACTGAAATACTAAGATTCCTTCCTCAAATGTAAGGGATGTCAGATGAAATCACTGTGTAGGGACCAGGAATCTGGTACTCCCAAATGTGTGCTGGGTGAGAAAGTTTATTAGGACACTCCAGTTTTTTTTGGAATCAAAGATTGGTGGTGCAGAGGCAGGACAAGTAATTAGATTTCTTCTTCATCAGGCAACATTCTTTCTTGGCTTAAATTCTGTAAAAGTCCTTTTAACACTAAAGGCCATGGTAGTGAAACATTCACGTGGCATTGAACCTTTAACTCAATTTTCAAAGTGTAATTTAGTAAACATTATATCCCACAAAGCAATGCATACTATTCTTTCTGTGTGTGATAAAATAACAAAGCAAGTTGTACAATGATACATGGTACATGATATTAGTACTTAATGTTTATTGTATATTGGGATTTAAAGGGGTGGGCAACATGGAGCACATCATAGCCAGTGGTGCAGGAATACTAGAAGAAGATCTTCCAGCTGATTTGAAAGGTACTACTAACTTCTCTGTCCCCCAGCTTGGTATGGGCTTGCCTCAGCAAAGTGGATATGCTTTTACAGAAATATCCCAAGAATTTGTGTAATTATTTGCTATTAGTGGCCAGAACCTCTCTAGCAAAATGGGATTGGGATATCAACAAAACTGAACTAGAAAATTGTGAACAACAAGCTTACTTGCATTCAAAAGGTTACTCCCCGCGCTTTCAAGCTAACATGGAACTCATGGATTGATTACTGCTCATCGACACAGGACTGCCCTGACATGGACTCTCATCCCCTCCCCAACTCTCGTTCATTGTTGTCTCTTTTCACCTCTTCATCCCCATCATCTCTTTTATGCTCCCCCTGGTTTATTTTTTTTTCTGTTTGATTCCCTTACATTCAGGTGCTTTGCAATTTAAAGTTTTATAATATCTCCTGTGACCTGTTTCTCTGTTGCTGTCTGTTACTCTGTTTATGCAACAAGTGAAATGATCCCATTCCCCCTTCTCCATTTTGTTCCTCAATAAAAACTTGTTGAATTAAAAAAAATAAAGTATATATATGTGTGTGCGTGTTAAATAATGTAATATAAGGATGAAATGTTTATCACATATTGAAAAAAACACATAATCAGGAAATTGTAAAACAAGATAAAAGTCCATCTATATGATTCATGCCCTTATAATTGCAGGACCTATTGCATGTGCCTCTACCTGTCTTATTGATGTCATAGGATATACACAAAGTCAACAGTTTGCACAATCTTCTCTACCCAGAGCCAAATAGCTACGTTATTTGTTCTCTGGTTTCTGCAAATGAATTGAAATATATCCCATTTTATAACTGAAAAAAAATAAACTTGTTCTAATGGGTGCTCCGTGACCCTTTGCAAAGTCTAACTTGACTCCAATTTAGAAGTTTGCTTTGGTTGCTATGCTTCACGTACTGCTCTTTGTCTTAATAAAACAGAGGATAAATATAGGAGGAAAAAAACTACACCCACTGTCTGATACTTCACAAATAATCAGTGAAATTGTCATTAAAATCCAAATATATAAAGCCAAAACCTAAGGGGCATATTTATAGCAATGTCTGTATTTAGGCAAGTTGGCATGTCTGAATTTCAACACGTTTACTGGAAATCATAAAATTTAAACCATTTTGCGGTGCTGGTGCTAGGCAATCTATAAATAGTGATTGAGAGTATTTTTAATTCTCTGTTACTTTAAAGTAATAAAGTATATTTAAACACTGGCAATAAACTTCTCTTTGCTCCCTTTAGGTATGATAAAGTGGAAACAGTAGGAACATATAAAAAACAAACTAATGCAGCTCTACATTAATTAATCCATCCTAAATGTGCTTTTTGAATGCAAGTGCTGTAAGTTCCAAAAGTCGACCTGGTGTCAGCCTTTTCCAGTCTCTGCCCAGAGCTGGAGGGTGCGATTAAGATGTAGCACAAGGAACCCATCAGTTTATGTGTTGACTAGAAGCATGCCATAGTAGGAAATAAGCTTCTCACTGTCTCTTCACAGCTGGGGAAATCTCAGTTTAGACAATGTGGACTAAATGATGCTTGCTATTATACTAAGGTCATTTAGTTGCAGAAACTAAATAAAGTGGGAAAATCTAGATTAAAGGTGAATTTTGCAGCAAAAAGATTTTATTTATTTTATTTTTTAACAAGCTATTTATTTTATCTTGTTATTTTTGGCTGAAGTCTTGTAATAAATACATCCCGCTTTGTTAGATTCTTGTTTTATCTGTTTGATAAGTGCCATAAAACACCTGTTGATCCACTCAGTGGGGTTCTGTTTCTTATAAACTATACCGGGGCCGCCAACCCTTTCAGACCTACGGACCACTAAAGGCACAGACTCCAGATTGCGCATGTGTGGGGAGCCGTGTGTAACTCAAAGGGGAATAAACTTACCCTAGAGTGACGTCATGATGCCCGAACCAGTTCTGAGCAATGCAATGGGAGAGTGGGTGGGTTGTGTCCAGAGACCACTGCCCTGAGCCTAAAATCTATATGGGGGACATGGTCTGCTGCTCTGGCCAGTGCACCGCCCAGTAGGGTCCTTCCCCTGACCCCCCTGGGGGGCGCACCGGCCAGAGGCGCGGACCACCAACATTTTCGCGCAGACCACCGGTTGGCGACCGCTGAACTATACTAAACAATTTCTTGTAGATATTACTTGTGCTGAAACATTACGCAGAGACATTATACAGTATGAATTCTACATCTCAGCATTGCTTTCCCCTGAAAGTTATAGGAGGCAGATAAGGCCAGGAGGCAAGGTGGGAGTGAAAAGCACAGTAAAAAATTCTCATCTTAGCTAATCATTACAGCTCTAGGTTGAATACCACAAATTGTTTCAATTATGCAAAAACAGAAAACCTTTAAAGAAACTTGTGACAGATGAGAGTATGGAAAGAATTCTCTGTTTAGCAAATATATGTTTCTGAAAAAATCCGGTGCCGCCCTTTGTTTTGTGCATTCTGCCATTTGTGCATTTGTGTCATCTCAAGCAGTATTAGCTTGTTTGCTACGTGTCCGCAGCATCCAGAACACCCATTGAAGTAGCAGTGGGGTTCCTGGTGCTGAACACTCTGCATTTTAGATTTATTTTGCTCCCACTGACACCAATGATTCAAGTTTATTTTACATCTACTGGCATCAACAATTTGGAATTCATTTACCTTCCACTAACACCAAACAGTGGAACTTATTTTATCCTAATGATGCCATTAATGAATTTTTTTTAATCCCACTGACTTTATTAATGTGTAGTTTATTCTATCCTACTGATAACAAATAAAGAGCTTGTTTTACTATTGGTTTGCCTTTAGTGTACCCCAAGATCTATATTGTCTGTATTAAAAGCCATACAGTAAAGACACATAAACATTGTCAATGCCCTCAATGTCATTTTAATTGCTGCATTTTCTTCTTGGACCCTTCAAGGTTCCCCCTTAAGTATTTCCCAAATAAGCTGCCAAAATCAAGTTCACTTTGGTGCAAGTATTTTGCATTTCTTCAGGGCTCAGGCAGGAGTTTACAGAATGCATATTGACAGCTACATTTCTACCTGGATCTAAATTGTTTAATATGTGATATAGGTAGCCTATTCTTGCTGTCAACGAGCTGTAGGGGAGAGAAATCTATAGTAGATGTCATGCACATGCCACAACCTTTTATGCATGCCACAGAACCTGCTAGAATGTGTAGCTTTTTAATTCAAAGGCCGGTGGCCAGATTGGTGATAATGCAGTCTGCTCATGTACAATGAAAAAAAAAAAATGAAAGTGGCTTGCAGGGCTACAAAGGTAGAACAAGGGTTAGAGGCTATTATTACATGAAATAATAAAAACCTGATAAATAATACAAGATGCATGATTGTATATAGTTATATTTAACCCCAGAGTAGTGGGATAGAAAGCACAACTGCATACAAACATCTGCATAAAAATCTGTTGCTTTTACACAGCATAGTGTACAGAAATCTCATTGTAGCCACCCTAGTCCCTTAACATCTGTATAACACTAACTAATAGAAGTTATTCATAGGTGGAACAGCTGAGAAAAATAGAGATAAAAATAAAAAGCCAATTAAAAGGAAAAAATAAACAGTGATGAGCCCTATTCTCTCACACCTTGCTTGCAGTCCCTATAAATATGCAGCTTGCATGTAAACTTCTGAATTGGCTCATGGTTCTGTTTTTCCCTTCTACATGCCAGGACTGCTGCACAGGGACTGACAGAGGTTGATACCAGGTCTGATTTCGGTACTGCACTGCATCCCCAGTTTCTTAAAAACTCTGGTTATGAGTGGATTTACAGTCAAAAATTTAAAGCAGACCTAAACTAAAACTTTTACCATACATAAAAGGGTAGACAACCCTTTTATAAATGGTAACAATTACCTTCTTTTTAAGGGGGAGTGGAACCCTTTTTAAAGACCCTCCGATTCCGGTTAAGACAGAACGAGAGTGCAGAGCCTCCCAGGATACATACGCCATGGATCCTAGGAGGCTTCTGGCCGCTCCTTCTGCTAATGCCCAAGATCCACACACGGATGAAGGAGAAAACTGGGACAATGCGGGACTCGATCCAGGAAACCCCTGGAGGGATCGACAGAGGTTAACGTGAGCAAGTTTTTTTTTCCCCAAGTTTACTTCAGCTTCAAACTTGCCATCTATGTTAAAATTTGTTTTGAACCTCTTTGCCCTAACAATTCATTTTTGCTAGGTTTTCCACACACTTTGATAATATTTTCAATATTTTTTACTTTTATGTAAATAAGTATATTGTTGCAAATCTTTGAATAAAAATGGAAACAATAAGCATGGCTTTCATTTTACAAGTTATATGTTCTTACGCAGGCACATAGAGGTTCCACATTCTGATAATGCGATCCATTCCCCCTGTGATCACAAGACTGTTCTTCTTACAGAATGCAAATGTCTTCACCCCTTTATACACCCGGAAGACTGTCTGGTCTCCTGCTGCTCTCTTCTGTGGTGGTCCAGATGTCAGCGGAGCTCGTCGTCCTTTTACATCTCTCAAGTGATCTTTGATGTCCTTCATCTGCTGTTCAACATTTGTAGTTCCTATGGTACAACCTTGAAGCACAATTGAACTTTTAAATTAGCTTTTGCGAAAGAATAAAAAAAGGCAAAATATATTTTTCAATAACTGAACATTTGTTTTTGTCCCTACAGATCTGGATGTGCTAAATCCCATGCTGGATCCTTCACTATTAGGATTTCTGTAATTTTTAGATAATAGGCATAATACACTAAACCAAAACAAATTTATGTGTATCTGAAGTATATTTATCCCTTAAGGACAGGAATTTATTTCCCTGCTCTGTAAGCAATTTTGCATTACAGGCCTACTTGAAAAATGGGATATTGTTTATATAAAACCTGTTATTTACTTTTGTTTACTTGCATAACATGCATTGGAAACTGCCGGTATCTGGCCCCAGGGGGACAGCTGCACTTCTGCAGTACCATGGCTATCATGCCACTAGTACCATCGAATGATGGCAGTCATCAGATCAACCTGTTAGTCTCAACTTAAATAGGTATTTTCAATGACAGAAATAAAATAAGTCAATGTTGAAATCTCTGATTACAACATTTTCCTACTTTCCTGACAATAGGAGAAAAAATATAGTCAAGAACTGGTTACCTTCATTTATTTATTGATTGATTATTTTTATTTCATTTATTGATTTATTTTTTATTTTCTTGATTTTCAAGGGAATTTACAAATATGGGGGAACGTAAGGGAGTTATAAACATAACATCCAAAGAACAGTCCAATAGTTGAACATTTACAACGTTTGATAATACAATAGAAAATGCTGCTAATGAGACCAAAACTTTTCTAGTTTGTACAGACGAGTGAAAATAGAGTAGAGTAGACTATATTATGCATTTATTCCATACCAGTGATCGCAAACCTTTTGGGAACTACAGACCACTAAATGCACAGACTCTGGGCCGCGCATGCGTGGGAAGCCTTGTGTCACTCAAAGGGGAAAAAACTTTCCCCAGAGTGACGTCATGATGTCAGAACCCGCCCCACTCTCTCATCACAGGTTTGAGGGTGGGTTGTGTCCACCACCCTGAGCCTACAATCTGTACAGAAGTTTGGTCCATGGCTATGGCCGATGAGTCACCAGTGGGTTCAGGTTAAGTACCCCTCTGGGGGGGGGGGGGGGGGGGGGGTGAACTGGCCAGAGCCGCAGATCACCGGTTGCCAACCACTGTTCTATACAATAGAGAGTATTGGTTTATCTCGAAAAAGTTCCCTGGTTACCTTTATAATAACTTTATGTCTGCACCAACAATAGCAGTGACAGCACTGAATAGGGCTAGGAACAAAAGTTGACATGGGATATAAAATATCACTTACTCCAGGTACTGGGTATATTTTTTAAACAGAATTGTTTAAAACCCAATTGAACTTTAAATTAGCTATATCAATTTCAATTGATTATTTATATTTTTTCCCCTAACAGATTTATTTGTCTTTCAATTGAATTGTACAGGTTATAGGTCACATTAAAGGTGGGAAAAGATTTAAAATGATTACTGAGGTCTCATTTTTTTACATCACAAAAACCTGGCATTTTTATATCCACTGAATATTAAGTAAGTTGACCGCTACTGCAGTAGCTGCTTTAAATTCTTTATCGAATAGAAAACTTTGACTTCAGCAGACTTTTAGCAAGCTCTGGACAAACATACTGAATGCTTAGTAAACATCTAAATCACATGCTAAATGATATGCTGTGCACACTAAAGTTCAGCTGAGAGGTTAAGCTGAAAGTATGGAGAATGCCGTAATTAGCTATTTTGGAAGCTGGCGCCTATTCAACCTATTGACATTTACCCAGAAATGAAATCATTTTTGGGTGGTTGTTTGAGTCCACTTTCAATTCACTGATGAACAATGAATTCTAACCTACCTGGCAAAATTATTCCAAAACAATTATAGGTTTCAAAAAGCCTAAATGATATATTATTTTCAAATTTCAATTCAAAACTTCACAGAATCGTATAACATACAAAAAAATGAATACAATATTACCTATAACTAAAGCAGTAGATTCGTCATTTGAAGAAGAAATTACAGCTTTAATGGAATCAAAGTACTTCATCTGGAAAGCAAAAGGCATGTATTTAAGAATCATTACTGTGTCAAAGTAGTAACCTCACCTGCTCCTGAACAATAGAGAGAGCTCTTAAAAAAAACAATACATGTAATACAAATAAAATAGATATTTGAGACATGCATTTTGAGATAATTATTATGTGTTTAATTGCTATATGATCGATTCAAAAACACCCCCCCATGGAAACAAAGGGCATTGATATATCAAAGCATTACTAATAATTGAAAAGCTCAATTTCCAAAGCTATTGATTTCTGATTTTCCAACCTATTCAGCCTATTCTTATACTTGACTGTTGATTGTGGGTGGGGGCAAAATCAGTTTCTTGGCACTGACAGCAATCCATAGGGGCATTAAGTCACCCTAGCTTGCATAGCTGAATAGGGTTCATGTTGCTTTCACTGATTCAGCTAAATTGTGTCGTGCTATATACATTTTTCCTGTTCATGGAGGATATTGATTTCTCCCTGCAAATTAAAGCTTAAGAGCCCCAAATCCCCAAAGTATTTTATGTATGGGGAGCGCGTTGAAGGAAAGTGGGAAAAAAAAGTCTTTATAATAGAGAAATAGTCTAAAAGTTTGCAGTTAAGTTTTTGAAAATTGTCTTTTTAAAGAGCCAATGATGATGTTGAATCTAATGATATTTGCACATAGAATTTAGTAGTGTATAGGATATATAATCGTCCTTTGGCATTGTACACAGTGATATGATATGGTGTTCTCACCTGTGTAACCCAGTCATCATGTACTTTCCAGCGAATGTAAGTTACGTGAGGCGAAAGAACAACATTGTCTATAACAATGGTTGGGATAATGTTATCTGTTTTGGGCATCTTCTTCCATGTCCTGAAAATAAATATTTATTTTGTTAAAATGCTGGAATTATTTTATATTTAGCACACAGTCATGGTGGTATGAAATTAGCTATATACATGAATTCAACTAATTATTTTGTTAAAGAAGAGTTCTTGGTTATTTGTTTTAAAATGAATAGTTGCTGTAATGCAATTTATTAACATTTTATCTGTTTTCTTGCAGTGGGAATTTACGAACCCTGCAAACCTGGTTCTCTCTCTTTCAGAAACTTTTCTTGATTAGACTTTGTACGTTGACTTGCTGAGGTGGAAGATATAAACACAGATCCTAATAATTTTGTACATGTTATTTATGTGGACCTCATGAATGGTAGGTGAGGTGATTTTCTGACATTGTGCTGTGCTAATTTTATGTTGCCAACAAATAGACAAAGAAGGCTCTTCAAACTTCTCACAAGCCTAGAAAAGCTGAGCATATAATAATATTATTAATAATACTTAGAAAGGTTAATTACAGTGAAAACCAAATGCCTAAACAATCTGTAGATCCAAAGATTAGGATAAACCACGTTGAGCTTTAATGTAACCATTGGCCATGCTAACTAATAAAAAAGTTTCAGAGGAGGGGGCCAGACATAACTTTTCCAGGAAAACGTTTGAGAATAATTTTAGCTGCTTGTAACTAAATAATTTTGACAAACCTATTTGCACTAAAACCTAACCTATAATCTTATTGATTTCTTTCTTTATCATTTTTTTGTTTTCATTATTTTTTTTTGTATGCATTTAATTAAAGTAATAAAGTTAATTTCAATAGAAATTCCTCAATTAACCAGTCCTACAGATGCCATAACCTCCAGCAGAGAAAAATAAAAAAATAACAGCAAAAACAAAAAATGTCAGATAAACAGAAATGATAACATGTACTTCTATAATTGGCATGAAAATTATAAATAATATTATTAATAGTAATATTATTATTATTATTAATATTATTAATAATAATAATAAAATTATTATTAAAAATAAAGAAAATATTAGAAAAACATGATGATTAGAAAAACAGACTAATTCGAATTTAGTGTTGATAAGACATAAAAATATATTCTCATTTTTTTATTGTAAAGTTATTTGTTTGTCGTACCTTAAAGTTTCTCCTACAGATGTAAAGAGTAAAATATTCACACATCCCTATAAAGAAAATAAATACAAGTGTTTATGTAAATGTAAGTGTGTTAAAACACTTTGAAGGACGTTAATGGTTTTGCATTATTTTACCTTGTCATCACCATATAAAATCATGCACTCATCAGCGTCCGTTGCACTAGAAAGAAATTGAATACAGCTTAGAAACAGCTTTGACACCAGGCACTGCATATAATATTATATTATCACTAGTATCCTCACTGATTAGCCCCTGCCAGTGGTCTCTACATCTTTATGCTCCTGCTGTCAATAGGGAGAGATGACACATTGAGACTAATAGGGAAATTTTGTATAGCTTAATTTTACCAGTGGGCTACCAAGTATTTTTTTAGGGGGCTATTCATAGTAGTGCCTTCTGGAAATGGAGGCATTAGTGTAAATGTTACTGTAATGCACATACCTGGATGGTATGGGTATCATTGTCAATAGCACCCCAAACACATTACCCATCACTCATGCATTGCAGCACACCACAAAATATGGTAACACAAACACAGATCACATCAAATTGTTTTTTGTCTATTTTGGTGCATTGGCAGCCCATGCATTTGAATTAACTGCCCTAGCAAGACACGTTAACACATATGCTAACACAACACACCAAGACAGACAGGACTGACCTTTAGAAATAGACCTTTAGACCTCCTGCATTATCCTCTACTCATTCACAATTTTAGGTAAAGCTTATCATTAGATAGCAAATGTCAATGTTGTCATTTTTACTTAATGGTGAAATTGAAGGTAGCAATTTTTTTAAGTTTAGAAAATTACTTTTGGAGTATAGCATATAGCACCTGTCCTGTGCAGAAATAATGACTTCTATATTTGACTTTTATCCCTTTTTGACTCATACGGCTTTTATCAAAGAATAATGCCTCTATTGTGTAGTGAGATTACAGCCTTTCTGAGTCATAACTGTACAATCGACTCTGACGTGGTTGTCAATGTATCAAAAATAATGTTCTAAACATGATACAAAACAAAACTATTCACAGAAGAGATTTCTAATACAGCAATTATGTCAACTAATCCTGTTTACAAAGGTAAACTTTGAACATACAGATGAAAAGCCTTTTCATAACTGACTATTATATACAAACAATATGTAAAAAAAGGTAACTGTGTCTGAACTAATGCTGGAAATATTGAGAAATTAGGAGCTGGGTTTGTTTAAGTCACATATAAATATTTGGGTATTTAAATGTGTTCTATTCTAAAGAATTAATACAAAACTGAAACTCAAGAAACTGAAATTAAAGATATGCAAAAGACTGGCTGCACAATTTCAACATGTCAACATGTCAGATATACCAAGGTTCACCAAGTAACAATACTGCTTTAATCCTGTAATTGATTTTTGTGCATTTAGGTGTACCCTGGGTTTGAAAAGCTTACTACACATAGTAAAATACATGATTTATATAAGGAAAACTCTACCCCACTGTATACCAGTCCACTTCAAGAGAATGGCCACCAAAGTTCCAGGTCAGGTAGCAATGGGATCTATGTGTATACAGTACACTCAGAATACATGTGATGCATAAGCACATAATATTGATGAGAATATTATCAAAGGTTGCATATACTAGATGTATACATTTGTTCAGTGTTGTTGAAGTGTTAATATATATCCCATATTGGGGCATTGTTAGACCTTGGAACTTATGGCATATGCCTTGGGTTTAATTCTGAATTTCTGGGTCCCCTTTACAGTGGTGTCTGCTGTTAATGCTGGACTATGGAAAAAAAATATCCTATATACAAGAAGCATATGAATTCTTACTTAAATGTTGGTGTGTTATGCATATTTGTTCCATATCCATGCAATAATCCAGCATGAAACATTGCCCCTGCATTGGAGCATTCTGTTATATGACTGGTCACCACTGCTCTCTCTTCTTGTACAGAGTACAAGTATATCTGGCCCCTGTTGGGTCATTTTCTGCAAGCATCTTGTAGTTGGATCTGTTGGGTTCCTCCCATATCTCTGCTTAGGCTATGATAATGTCATCAATATTTGCACACAGTCATAAAAGAGTGTACATAAGAACTTAATAAGAACAAAATTAATGTATATCCTTTTTGGGCTTAAAAAAAGTTTAGAGAGTTTTTGTGCCTGGATTTCAACCTCAAGGATTTTCAAGATATAACCCTGTGTAAAAGCAGTACTTCCAATGACTCCTGTAGGGGCAGCAGTAAAATCATTGACCAGTTAGGTATTTGACATGGCACCAATGTTACCAAAGGGCTAGCATCATTGGCTCTGATCTAAGGAAGTGCAGTAGGCAATGGCAAAAAAAGTTGAGACAGCAAAGCAAAAATTTAGTAAGAAAGGTAAAATTAGATATGGACTTGATATCACTCATTTATATGTGTACATCTGTGAATCCATTTGTGTCTGGAGAGAAACACAGAGGCCCAGACACTGGTTTACTGAAGGCTAACAAAAGAAACCGAACAGTTTTTCTTTCAGATTCAATCCAGGAAAAATTATCAGATCAGGAGTTTGTCATCCTATGTCTAGATATACCTAAATAATTCTAAAGATAAAACTAATAGGTGGTCTAATTTTTAAACCACACAACTGTTAAATTTAATAAATATACTCAGTTAAAAATGTGTACTTGGTATTAGGAGACCAAATAAGTTATGTCCCAAAATAGAACAACAATAAAATTGTTTCTTCACAGTCTCCAGGGCCACAACTTACAGAATGGTGGGGAGCAGGGAGCTAGAATATCCGCTTTATATATGCCTGGGGACCAGTTTTGTCTAAAACTTTCCCTGCCTAGGATGCTGTAGAAGAAAAACAAAAATAAAGAGAAGCAGTGACCACTTTTATAGGAGAAGCTCCTGTACTGATACAAGGGTTTTTGATGGGTTACTGAAGAAATCTCTGGGGCTATAGAAGCACTTAAGACAACATTGCAGATTTCAGATGTTACAGATGCATTGAATAATACAAAGATAAAAAAAAGCATGTAATATTCAAGAACAACTTGCTCCTCTGCTGCCAGAGAACTTGCCTACAACAGTAAGCCCCACCCATGCAGATCCTGCTTCATCACACTGCATAATCATTGTACACTGAAGCAAGCAACATATGTGAGAGGTGCTAAAAACAATAAAGATCTTTAATTTATTCCTAATGTAAAAAAACTTTCATAAAAAGTAGTTTTCATAGGTAAACTGATTTTTAAAAATAAAGCATATTCTTACCAGTAATCTAATTTCAATGGCATAGTTTCAAGTCTAGTGATTTGGCAGTATGGTTCCAGATTGGACAGTTCATACAGTTGGATCTCCCGATCTCTGCACACAAAAATAGATGAAAATTAAATAACTGATTAGCAGTTTGCACAATTATTTCCACCGTTTCAAAACCATAAACATCTCTTTTTAGATAAATATTGTTTTCAAAATGAATGACTACATAGGAAAGAAACAGTGACTGACAGTGACAAAAGGTTAAAGGTAAATATAAGAAGGGGCCATCAATCCCTAGAGAAACTGTTCACAAGGGATGCTGATTACAATGTCTGATATACAGAATAATAAAGGAAGAATATTTACATCTATATAAGATAAAGTACATTAAAATATAAAAAACAATAAAAACAACTTTAGCAAATTATATGTTCTCACTGACAATTCATGATTCTCTCACTTTTTTATTAAACATATGGGCATGTTTGCTATTGACAGGAGCTGACTGATTTTACATCACAACATCCAGTTGCCAGTACTCTATGTATGTGTATATAAACCCTAACAAATTCTGTTTGGTCTGCTTTATTTATTCTCAATGGTAAAAGAAATTAGACAAAAATGTGTCATCATAATTTACCACTGGATTGCAACCATTCATCATTGTAAAATAGTGGGACCTGCTTGTTATATCTTAGTAGTGCACCCTGTTTACTTTGTAATGTGGCCAAAGGTTGGCGGTTAGCTATCTGTCATGGGTGGCCTACATGAAGCAGCACCCAGGTACACAGTGCAGTCACTTCATACATGCAACATGTGCTCAGGGCCCATGATGTAGGCGTGTATATGCATGCTACCTATGTGAGGGTGTATTTGGGTCATTTGTCTGCATGAACAAGGACACCAACCACCACTTGGCAATGACCACCATGTCATTCTGATGATGAAACAAAAGTGTTTATTTCTATTGCATATTTAACAAGAATTAGAGGCTTCTGATATGTTTTTCAAATCTTTTTACCCACCTTTTCTTATCTTGCAATTTGTTATCCCAGTTTACTGGACTCATTGGGCCTGATTTATTAAAGCACTCCAAGGCTGCAGAGGATACACTTTCATCAGCAAACCTTGAATGATTCTGGGCCAGAATTTAAAGCATTTGCTAGCAAATAGCAAATGACTTTGAAAAAAATCCATTCCAGGTTTGCTGAATCATCCAGCCTTGGAGAGCTTTAAAACATCAGGTCCATTGGAGCTAAGAGAAGGGTCTAAAGATCCAAAATAGCTTGGCAACTGATTTTTATAATTGGTTTGTTGCACTTGGTGATGGACATTTTCACCTTTGTGCTATTAGAATACTATAATATTACATTTTTTTACCCCTGACAAAACCACAAATGCAGTAAAACATCCTAAGGTTTTTTTTTTGTTTTTTCTGCCTGGAAATATGACACTTTTTAAATTTGTATTTAGTTCTCCAGGTCCTGTTCTTGGGGTCAGCCTGTTGACACAGCCTGTTGACACAGCCTGTTTTAGGGACATTGAACTCTCTCATTTCTGTTTATTATATTAGACATCAAGGAGCAAGAAATCCATCAAATTTCTGGTTCAGCTGTAATTCAGACCTACAATGTAGGTATAATGAAGGATTCAGTCATCATCCCGTTTCTCTTTAGTACAGGAGACATAAACAAAACATTAAAGCCATACTTTTGATGGCAGATTACTGCAAAGGGTTTCTTTTTCCATTTGGTTCTAAACAAAAGCCTGCCTTTAAAAGAAAAAATTGTATTTTATTTAGAAATAAGTAACTTTCCTTTTTTTCCAAGCAAATGTAAAAAGAAAACTCTCCAGAAGTTTTAAGTGTAATTATGACTGTTAAGTCAAAATTTAATAGAAGGTTTTAATGACCCGATAAGAGTCGGGGGAAAAAACCTCTAAACAGATTTTCTATGAGAACAATGTATCCACAAAAAAATAATTGGATAATTATTCTCAGTGCAATTCTGGACTAAAATTCATGAATTTTTAAATCCTATTGCATTGAAATTTGTGTATGGGTAGCTTTGAAGCCAAGGCACACTTTGTTCACCATTCTCAAGAACACTATTAACATATGAAGCTATACTCCAGGAAAAAAAGCAAAATACTAATTTAAAATAACAATTGGGATGGAGTAAGTGGTAATACCTCCCCACCTGCAGCGTGTTAAATGGCCAATAAAGACGCAGCTGCACACTGATAAATTCCTAATTCTGCTCATTGTATGTAAGTATACATACGGTACCAGAGATTATTTTTTTTTAACATGTACCTGGAGTTTAGCTTAAACACACACAGGAAACACAGATAAATACATACCCTGTTGCCAGGACTAATTTATTATACTGCACCATGATAGTGAAGTCTGTCACCCACTTAGCCATCTTTTTCACACTTTTCTCCTGAAATATAAAGTGGAGCAGTATGACCGTACTGTAATAGAAGGAAAACAGCAGTTCTATTTTAAGATTTGTGTATATCCGACCGTGTCACTGCTTTGCAAAGTAAAAATACTTTCTTCTGGTATACCATTTTTAGCATTTGAATCAAGCAGAAGCAGCAAGGGACACAGATCTCCCTAAAAAGTGTAAAGGCTAGAACACCTCCTCTAATTTCCAACTGACAAAACAAATTAATCTAAAAAAAAATCTGAAGCAGACAACCAATCATAAAATACATTTTGGGTTCTAATTAGTTGTGGATAGATCTAAATTGTTTGAATCCATTTATCAGCTTGATTGCTATTAAAATTTGTTCTGTTGAACATTGGGCCTGGTTGATCTCCAATGTATCTGAATGGCAAAAGAGAATATGCTCTAGTCAGGGCAAGCTCAGAAGTCTCGTTTGTGTCGTTTTTACAGGAAGGGAGTTACAACAAGGGCAGAACCTGTACTATTAAAATGTTACAGCTGTTGGGAGTACAGTTCATGGGGAGGATACATTTTGGCCTTCTCTCTTTGAGTGATAGAGGACCTTGTTCTACCATTGGCTTATTTTCCAGTTTAGATACAAGAGCTGGATTGTAACCAGTCACAGATTTATGATGGCACTAATGACACGTGTAGTTGTATATCAAAATTATAGAATCTTAATATTGGTCCTGGATGGTTTTCCTGTGCAAATTTGACAGATCTGTTAAAGGAATAGTCCTTTATAGTGCGTGTGTGTGAAAAAAATAAAATTAATTCTTGAGCGTGCAGGCACGTGGTTCCCATCTAAATTTTCTTTCAATGGGCCTGATTTATTAAAGCTCCCCAAGGCTGGAGAGGATACACCTTCATCAGTGAAGCTGGGTGAATTAGCAAAATTGGAACGGATCTGGTCCAGGATTCAAAACATTTGCTAGCAAATAGCAAATTACTTTGAAGAAATCCATTCCAGGTTTGCTGAATCACCCAGCTTCACTGATTTAAGTGTATCCTCTCCAGTCTTGGAGAGCTTTACGCAGGCCTTAGTGCTCTAGTGCTCCCTAGTGTTGTATTGCAAATTTTTTTGTATCTCAAAAACTTTTTTTTAATAAAAACAGCCTTAACCATAACATGAAGTCTGATTGACAACTTGCATGATGTTTCAAGAATTTTTACCAAAATTAGGCCAATAGAACTTACAAAAATAGGCTTATCACGTTTCAGCTTGAGTTGTGGAGACCAAAAGTAGATATGACCGTCTTCTCTGACCATTATCAAGGTGTTGTCCTGCATAGGGAAAACGCGCAGGATTGGATCCCCATGGAAAGTTTCTTGTATAGTGGCTGGCAATTGAAAACATATCTTTCTACGTCTCAGATAAGATTCCTCGAGTTCTGAGTAATCCAACTGCAGGTAAGTGCAGAATTGTTCCTGAAATACAGTGTTGGTGGTTAGCATAACTTCCTTGTAACAATTAGATCTTGTGATCAGAACCTGCAGTATCATATGTGTACAGAGTTTACAATTCAGTACTTGTCTATGTCTGTGGTAGGACATGCAGCAGGGAATACTGTCAATTGGAATTATGTACTTGTAAAGCACTACATATGCATATAAATATGGAAAATAATAATAATACAAGAATAAAAAATAACATTTATTATTATCATTATTTTATTTCCTCTACCATGAAACCACAACCCTGGAATTGTACCCAGAAATAATTTGTATGTTGGGTGACCCAACCCACAGGAAAAGTAAGGTGAACCCCCACATTTTATACCTTTTACTGACTGAGTGACTAGTGATTATTAAACAGGCTTATTTTCAATTGTCAAATTCTGCTCAAAATTCTTTGACCCAAACCTAATTGGGTTGTTATTCAGTTCTGGCCACTTTTAGGGCCAATATACAAGCTTGTCAAATTAAAGACATGGCAATCTTGGCTCCTAGGGAGTGCACCAACCAAAGAAAAAAAATACCAATAAGAATGTTTTTGTGGCTTTGGTAGCAACATTGAAAATAAACAAATACTTTACAAAACATGCTTGAGGGATGCCTTAAAGTTGTAAGTGTTATAGAACAGCACATTTTCACCAACATACTCAGTGACAGCGTAATTTGGCAGTGCATATTTAGCAGTGAGATGCTTGCTTTAATGGTTACAGGTCTCAGGGGACTAAATATATAGTAATATGGACCTTTAAATAGCAATAATTTCACAATACACAGGCAGAAAATGGCAACCCTGACAATACATGGACCCAAATGGGCAACTGTATACAACACGTAAGAAACAGAAATCAGCATAACACAGCTAACCGTAAAAATATGATGATAAAAAAATGTAGAAACATGAAAATATGCAGGCAATTGTGTCTATATGGAGGCAGCAAACATGCAATTACAAGTCTAAGGGGGCAACAAACCATCAATTTTGATAATATGCAACCAACAAATTGGCAGTTGTTATAATATGCAAACAACAAATGGGAAACTTTGACAATATAAGACCTTAAGTGTCTCTTCTCTCCTCCTGCGCAAAAAATCCTCCCTCATTTCCCAAACTACCCGATTGCCAAGGGGAGCTCCAACAACTGTTCATCACATGTAAAGTGGAACAAAAATCCATAAATACTTTCCTCTGCTCTAGCAATGTGACATCTGCAAGCCAGCGTTAACAGTAATCTTAAACCGAACTCCTGGTACCACCAGGGCTTTGTTCCATCGAGCAATGCTTCAGACTGTACGTGGTACCACAGTGTAATGGTGTACAGTGTGAGGCTTGCACTAAAGGGGGATGACCTCATGGATGAAGACCAGTGGGGCTTCTGCTATGGTTTCATGGGACTGGACTAGTGAAGAAGATGGAGTTTGATGGCTGCTTGCAGTGGTAGGAGAGGTAAGTACAGCTAAATTCAGACTTGAAGTTTTTGCAAATGGTTTTAGGTGGCTATCCCCACTAAACACAATAATATGAGCTCAGCCAGGAGCACAGACAGGAGCTCTATGTTCAGCCAACCAGCAAGGAGCCAGCTCTATAAAGTGGGCTTCCAGATTTAATTAATCCCCCGCCAGTAGACACCCACAACACTGGGTCATGTTGTGGGGATGAGGCCTTCTCCCCCAATAATGGACCTTTCCTCTGCTAGGGGCAGGCCAGGGTCTGATTTCACCACAAGGAAGGAGCTACACATTTTTTGCCCTGTTCCTCTCTCTGGTAAGCCAAATTCCCAAAGACCCTATATGGTTAGAAGAATGGGGGAATACAAATGTTTCCTGCCCCATTTCTTATTCACAAAGATCCCACACTAACGCATGTACCAAGTGTTTTTGTTTAAAATATGTGGATAGTGGGCAGCTGTGATTTTTACCCTTAGTTTTAATTAAGCCATAGGCAAGCTTTACTTTGAAAGCTTAATCACATAGAAAAAAACAGGCTTTTAAAAGTTGCAATAGGCAATTTTTACCTGAAGTTCTGCTTTAAGTATCAAGTTAGGTTTATCTTTTAACTTGTAGGTTATAACTTGCTGGAAAGAAAGCATTTTCCAGTGGCACCTTATAACACATACTGCAGTTCGCACATAATAATATGTCTGTTTAATTTGGAGCAATGGGAACATTTGGGCTGTAATCACCTCTTTGCTAGGAGATGTGACAGAAAGATGGAAAAGATAGTTACCTCTCCTGCTGATTTTCATTGATCTAAGAGAGGTTTATAAGAACTCCAGCACTGCAGAAACTGGCAAATAGATTCTTCCGCTAAATATTCATGTGAGCTAAGCAGTGGCATGCTTTTCTCAAGGGAAAAACATGTCTCCCGCCACCTCCAGAAATATCCAATTTGCCAGTATCATTTTTACCTTAATGAACCCCTACATCGGTTCATTAGGGTAGTTTCTGCACAGAACTCCATTGTCTGATCCTTGCAGGACTACTATATATTGATTATCTACTGTTTGTGCGTATCTGTAGTCTAGCACTTTCACAATATGCCCTTGCACTCAGTCCTGACGTTTGGTCTTACTACAGTAAGGCACTTGCTTTGGCACCAAATACAATATATATATAAATATATATATATATATATATAATATATATAAAAAGTTTTATTGTTAATTGTAATCCTAGAGCTCTAGTTATTCACTTTGCCTAGGCTAAGGTCATCAGTATGCTGCAGGAAGTATTTCTTCAGGCTTCCCTTTCCCTGTAATCTGTCTGCAGCATTGTAAGATAAAAGCTGCAACAGGAATTGTACACTATACAAAATAAAATCTTTATTTAGATCTACAATCACTTTAAAGTACAATGGCCTGCCAATTTTAGACATTTTGTAAACACTGCCAAGAACTGCACAGGCACCAGGATTGCATAACTGTAAAATCCAGGATCTAGATGCTGATCTTGGATAATACCTAAACAAAGATGTCTCTGCCCTACAGAGTAAAGCAAATAAAGAAAATGCCAGTAGTTAAACAGCTGTAAGAGTTAGAGTTTCACAATAATAATATAAATATATAAATATGTGTATACATTTCAGTTTGAACTACTGAGGTCCGTAAACAATGGAAGAAACTGTAAAACATGTAAAAAATACCCTAATGCTCCACATGCTGGATGTGTAATATTAAAGATAAGACCTGACAAGGGCAGAAAATATTTTGAGTCCTGACTATAAGAAATATGTATATATAAAACACTAGATATGTCCCTCCAATACTCCTTCTACTGCAGGGAAATGTAACAAGCGAGGTCAAGGTTAGCAGATTGAAGAAACATGCATAAATGGTTGCATTATATAACGTGAAGTTGAGCTCTCATTAGTGACTAGAAAACCCGTATTTTTCATTGTCTGCTGAGTTTTCACAAATGTCTAAAATCAATAAAAATGAGTGGGAGATTTAGCTATTGCTTTCCATCGTTCTGTCACATCTCTCAGCAAAGATGTGATTATAGCCAAAGTGTTCACATTGCTCCAAATTAAACAGATCATTATGTGTGAACGGCAAAAGGCATTACAAGACTGCTACTGGAATGATTTTTCTTTGGAAAGATACAATCCTTGCTAAAAGAGATACTTGTCTTGTTAAATAAACACGTAAAAGTGAAGGGGCTTCACATATGATCACAGAATTTCTGGAAGAGGATACAATAAAGGGCTATTTCAATTCCTAAAATGAGGTCAAAACGCTAATAGAAAGTGTTTTTCCTTTTCTCTGTAAAAATGTTTCTTTGTAATGGTGTTCAGCTTAAAGAAGAATTTAAAATCTTTTAATATAAAAAGTTTTCAAGAGCAGTCAAAGTAAGTAATAAAAATCTGAGATAATTGAACATTTTAGTTTTATTAGCTGACTAGTTGGAGGGTGTACTGCGGGATATTTGTATTGCATTGTAGATTACCATGTGAATGTAGGTGTTCTCTTTTAGCGATATTTGATTGGCCCTGCTGACTGCCATTGCTCATTTGTTAAATTTATTGCAGACACAAAACCGAGCACAACTGCCATGATCAATTTCTCAGGAGCTGCTGTGCCTCTATGGAGGAGTAAGGTTTGTTATGTTAAGTAAATTTGCTCTAAAGGTAAACCTGATTTATTAAAGCTCTGCAAAACCGGAGAGGATAGACTATCATGGATAAACCAGTGTGATCCAGCAAACCTGGAATGGTTTAATTTTAAATCATTTACTGCTATTTGACAAATGCTTTCAATTCTGGACCAGATTCTTTCCAGGTTTGCTGGATCATTGAGGTTTTCCCATAATAGTCTATCTTATTCAGGCACTATGTGTATGGGTAATATGGGCAGCACAGTTGGCACAGTGGATAGCTATCTAGCCAGAACACATTATCTGCAAGGAGTTTGTATGTTCTCTCAGTATGGGTTTTCATCCCAGATCCCCAAAATAACGCAATTAGGTTAATTGGCTTCCCCTCGAAATTGTCCTGTGTTAATGACATTTGACTATGGTAGGGACATTAGATTTGTAAGCCCCTTTGGGGGACAGTTAGTGATATGACTTTGTAAAGCACTGTATAATATGTTGGTTAAATAAATTAACTTTCCAGTTAGTGTACACTGGAGAATATTTGTATAATGTTTGTATATGCCTTGGCAATGAAACTCTCCCTTTTTTTGCTAGTTTTAAACTTATCTGATTTGATCTGGGACAATAGATCTAATCATTCCCAAATTTGTTTTCCAAAATTTAAAAAACTTTTGCCTATATATACATTTAAACGTTTATAGATGGTCCCTTAAATATCAACAGCCAATATTTACTTTTTGAGTTGAGGTGTACTTTAGGATCTGTAACAGCTCTAGGTTATAAAGCATTATGAAGAGGGACTGTGGGACAGATGGGACCCCCCTCAGCTGTGCCAACTGCATTGCATGTAGACCGGGGAAATAGTTACAAACTTTTATGAAGGACACGTGGCAGAACAATGTTCCCTGCAGAGCCTAAAGAATGCAGCAGATAATACTGTGTTGGACACACCTTTTACTGTTGCATATTACATACTTTTGGCTGATGTGCTCTGTGCTATGGACTGTATGGGACATACCCCTGACCAATACACTCTGTATGTTGGGTTGTACATGACATTATCCTAGGTGTGGAGGGGTTAACTATTTCATCCTGTCTATTATCCTAGAAACTAACATAATCCTAGTTGGACAATTCTTCTCAAGTAAAGAAATGCATGCATTACTTACCCATTGAATTTTCCCAGTTGCAGTGAAGTCTATTTTCATAAACAGCTTTTCAATCTGCTCATCGCTCTGCAATAAAAGCCATTTACAATATAAGAGGCTTTAAAGAAGGAAGAATGACTCCCCCCAAAACTTTTTCATTATTTTTGCACTTCCTTTAACAGACCAAGCTGTCCAGCAAAAATGGCAGTTAGAAGCATAAGGAGAAAATATATAAAACGGATTACAATGGTAGGCATTTACTCCTTTTTTACCAAAATGTAAAAGTGTTAGCTGGGCTTTGATTTCTTTATCTGTTGTTAAAAGCCCAGAACAATAATGTATTGCTGTCATATAGTCAGTCATCATAATAAAAATGGAAATGTATATTTAACCCCTATGCTGCCAGAGGCGGACCATGGCTCTCACACACTTGGCTCTCTTGCCACCCGACACGCTCCACTGAACACTGCTCATATCATCATCACTTTCTTAACAGTCTGTTGATAAGAGCAGTGTGTGGGGGATGTTGAAGAGAGGTGTGAAAACGGTGGCTGACTGTCCAAACCCTGACTTCAGCACTTAGCAGATAAAAAGTAAGTATAAAAGAGTCAAATTCATTGCTCTTGATGAAGCTTGACTGCATTAAAATAACAAATTAGGTTGGTTCAGTTGAGCTTTAAATTATTTTTAAAAAAGACATAAACAAATTGACAAACAGAAGCATAGTGCATCTATACAGGATAGTCTTGGACAGACCAGTCTGCATTGGCAAGGTGACCATTTAAAGTTCCTCCAAGGCTATCCTGTCTCAATCCTGCTGTGGAATTTAACTGCAGAACAAACAACGTGGTCACCAGCTAAAGAACGTGTTTTGGTTGGTCTTTAAAGAGACTCTGTCAGCTTGCTCAGGCCAGTTAGGTGACCATGCCGCTTTAAAGTCCTTCCAAGACTATCCTGTACACTGGATTGCAATGATGTGCGCTGCTTTTTGACTGCAGAACAAACCTGGTAAAGGAAACAGAAAATACTGTACGTTACAGTTAGAGAAAAACAAATACTGCTGTGTTAATGGTGGAGAGAAATAACAACAAATAGGTATTTTCTTTTTTGTCAATAATCCCACATTAAGTAGCTTTTATGATAAAAAAATATCCACAAAAGAAACAACCACAGTGCACAATATTAAATTTACTGTGATTGTTTCTTTAGTGAAATAGTGTTTAAAGTCCATTAACCTTAATGAAAGCTATACAGTTCAATGCTACATTGTATTTGTAGGACCAAAGGAGTTCCTCAAATGTCCATACAAGATTAGCTAACGTGATATGATGATTTCTCACTGTTGTCTCCTTTTTTTCTTGAGGACACAACAACAAAAATGTTTATTCCTATTACAACTTACAGCTCCTCGCAATCCTGTGCTTTTCTTCACTGCCCATTTAAATTTCTCTAAATCCAGAGACCTATGGCCGCTCTTTTCCAATTCCTGGAACAAATAAATACCGCTTATTGGAGATAAGAGAATTACTTAATATCTGAAAACTTCCCCGATGATCTAATCACTGCACAAATTCTCATCAAAGGAGATTTTATTTTCCAGCCTATACACATAATTACTCACATATTGCCAATATTCTTGTGGATCTTTTCTTTTTATATTTTATAAATATAATGTTATCATGACAAAGTAATTATGATGGCACAATACCAGTAATAAAATTAT
This sequence comes from Pyxicephalus adspersus, assembly GCF_032062135.1. Classification (NCBI taxonomy): domain Eukaryota; kingdom Metazoa; phylum Chordata; class Amphibia; order Anura; family Pyxicephalidae; genus Pyxicephalus; species Pyxicephalus adspersus. Next base: position 26,328,913 of record NC_092858.1, read on the forward strand.
CACTAAAGGACAAGTGCAATTTAAATATTCTATTTTGACAGTAAGAAATACATTTTAGGCTAAAAATAGCTGCAGACATAGCATGTCCGTCAATCTCAACAGAAAAATAAAGTACATTAAAACAACAGAACCCTAACAGCATAGCTAATGAAGGAGAAGGCACAGAAACTTTATAAAGCATGGTCTTCTTTCTTCAAGCATGGGAAAATGCATAGGATACTCCCTGGAGCAACAATCTATTGTTATTTCTATTTTATACTAAGCAAGCCTTTATGATTTTTTATTTAAAAAAAATGCACATACCTATTTTCAGGTGTAAAAGTTAAAGTGTAGCTTGGAAAATATATTTTCCCATGCCGGGGGGATGGGGGGTCACACTTTACCGTTATATGGTAAGAGTTCCTACAGGTCTCCCGACACCACAAGCCATTTTAAAGACAATACTATTTAAAAGACTATGTATATATCTCAAATGATCAGAGGACAACTTTAAAAGCATATTTTCACTCTTATAGTTTATCTCTTATATATGGACCCCCAGCTACTCATATGATAATAGCATTTTCAAGGGCTTTGCAATTACCTTGTAAAGTCCTAGTTCTGCCCATCCCCATATATAAGTGATATATAATATAATATATAAGATGCATACCTCAAAGGCTTTCTTCAATTTCTGCAACTGCTCCAGCGTTACTTCCTGTTCAATCTAAATAAAACGACAAAACAATTATATTGGTAAATATAAATAAAGAAGGAGGTGGAAACTCTTTTGGCTTGTATTAGGTATAAAATGGGTGTTAAAGTACAAGCAAACTATAACATACTAATGTTTAGCAGCCCCCAGCATCAAAAACAATGTCATTTATGTATTTTATAAACCCCCATAAACTATTGTTTATTAAAAAGCTGCCAGTTTAAGTGCTGGATTTCCACTCCTTGCATTAAAGTGACAACATTCATCCTGTCTCAATAAATTTACCATTGCATTGGTACCCTTGCAGTTGTTTCACTGTTACAATAGCTGTAATAACTGACATTTGGCATAAACATTACTAGCAGTGTTGTCTTCACTGATTGTCAAGTCTGTATCATGTAAATGAGCAAGGGTGCAATGGCTACCTAATTGACTTCTACCAAAAAAATCTGAAAATTCACGGTGATGGTGGTTGAGATTACACAGCAGGCAAGTTCTTATCAATATATATCAATGTGACATAAGGTCTTGCAGCATCTCGCCTTAACACAGGCGACAAATCAGACAATTCAATAAACAAGTAAATACAAAATGACCCGCTAACTATGGAAAATGCAATGACGTGAGATAGGACAAGCATTCTTTTTCTAAGTCAACTCTGAGTACTCCTGAGGCCATCTTCAAAATAAAAATAGCTAATGCTTCTGTGCAAATTACCATGCAACTGGTAAAAAGTCACTTTAAAGGACAAAGGTGTGCACAGGTATCTGAAACATTTGTGTGTGAAAGCCTTCTACATAGAAAAAAAAAGACAGATTAAATTAAGACTATGGATTCATAACAAATTTGGTCTACAGCAGAGGTCCCCAACCCCAGGCTGTCTGACAGGTGGGCTGCGGCTCTGGCCGCTGCACCTACCAGCAAGGTGCACCTACCAGCTACTAGATTGTAAGCTCTTCGGGACAGGGTTCTCTCCTCCTGTATCACTGTCTGTATTAGTCTGTCATTTGCAATCCCTATTTAATGTACAGCGCTGCGTAATATGTTGGCACTATATAAATCCTGTTTATTAATAATAATAATAATATATAAAAGGTCAGAAGGACTTGGGGGGAGCTTGGGGAGGTGGGCAGTTTGTGTTTCTGGCTTCATGAGGTCAGTTTTCTTGAGTGAGCAAAAGGTTGGAGACAAATGGTCTACAGTACTTATTAGTGCATCTACACCAATTTCTCTGCAAGGTTCAATACCAGTTAATCCTGCCAGGGAAGTAAATGTTGCACTGTCCTTGAATTTAGTTGCCACTTATATAGATTGGGTCTAATTGCACTGCATAGAATGCAAGACCAGTGACCATATCATCAAGACATGGCTGCTGGTCCTGCATTGTACCTAATGGTTCCAGCGAGAGGGGAGAGGACAAGACTAGCATTGACTGGCAAGAAGAATGGCTTCTTGGGACTGCTCATCACAACCAGAATCAGAAGTAAGAAAGAAAAAAAAAACTTTAAAGTTGAGTTACCTTCTCCTTCCTAAGGCTCCTAGCTGGGTCGGATTGATTCTGTAAACTCTCCAGAACACTGTCCACAAGCCCCAGTGAATATCTTCTCTGGTGTCTCCTTATTATCTCTTTCTCCAGCCATTCTGGGGGACTTTGCCTTTCTTCCTCAGACTCTCCAGTGAAGTCAGTGGGGGTCAGTGCTTGACTTCTGGCTGTTCCCACAGCAGTTTTTGCTCTTTGTTGTACAGATTGGTTCTGAGCAGCTGTTGATGAATGTCTTATTTCACTGAAAAGACTGAAGAACATCATTAGTGTAGAATTTGTTTATTTCTCAAATGTATGTGCATCCATCAGTTACAATTTTATAATTAAACAGTGAATCTGCACAAAAATGTGGAGTGGGAATTTACCTATTGTTGGATATTTATTATTGTTTTAGACCCAGCAAGGAGATTACTTAACCATTATCTGCACATTTGACAGCTTATGGCAGTGAACAGTACTAGTATCGCTCACTGTCACTCCCATTCATTCCTGAGAGGGAGTGAATTAAGCCTTTAGTTTTCTAAAGCTTTTTGTATTCTAAACAACTGTATTACATTATATTGTATTGTATTATAAATAACTAAAATATGTGTTTTAGCTCAAGTAGCATATTAGTGCTGCTGACTGCTTGCAGACAGTTTTCTGTCTACACACATAAACTCTAGTAATGGATGTGTAGAATATATCAGGGTCTAATTCCTGATAGTACCAAAAGAGACAATGAATAATTTTTGTGTGTTGCCATAGCCATTTGGATTCTCAATTTTTAAGGCATATGAGAGTGTCAACAATAAGGAATCAAAGACAGAGAACTGTCAATATTTAACACAAAGCACCTCAGATAGGACCCTAAAGGCAGGATCACCCCGCTTTCATTCCAATAAAAAACATATATTTAACAATATTGAAAATAATTCATATTGGTTATGTATATTAGGTTTATTTTGCTTAAGACTAAAAAATGTATTGCTTACATTCCTATAGAATTTGGCTTTCCTAAACCTGGACCCATGAAGACACCAACCATCCCCTGTAAACCGCTGAAAAACCCTTGGGTTCCATAGAACCTGGTTGAGAATGGCTGCTCTAGAGCAGGCAGACTAGAGGTTGGAAGGCTAAATACAGTACATACATAAACATAGCAACAAAAGCAATGGGTCTGATTTATGAAATCTCTACAAGACGAGAGGATTATTAATAATATTATTTTTATTATTATTATTAATATTATTAAACAGGATTTTTATAGCGCCAACATTTTATTGCGCTGTACATTAAATAGGATACACTTTCATCAATGAAGCTGGTTGATCCAACAAACCTGGAATGGATTTCTTCAAAGTCATTTGGTATTTGCAAGCAAATGTTTAGAATTCTGAACTGAATCCAATCCAGGTTTGCTGGATCAACCAGCTTCACTGATGAAAGTGTATCCTTTCCAGTCTTGGGGAGCTTTAATAAATCAGGCCCAATGTGTTCATTTTATGAACAGAAAAGATATATTTCAACTGTCTGCGCAGTAATGCAACAATCTCTACTACCTGCCTTGGAACTGTAAAAAAGCCGAGATGCTCATGCTAGAATACCCAGCAATCCTGGCTTCCCCTGCACTCACTGGGAATAAACTCCCACACGCTTGCACGGAAGCTACCCATCATGGCCCAGCCAATCAAAACGGCCAAAGATTGTATCAAGGAAAAGAAAGAAAATTGTGGTGCCCTGCTACAGAACAGGTTCAGGTGAGTTTAGCTGGTTTAGTGCTGTTTCAATTGAATGCCCACTTTTCCCTCGATACTAAAGCTGCCAAAAGGTGGGAACAGACAATGGCATTTTATCACAAGTATTTTTCCATTTTATTAGCTTTTCCAAATAACACATGAAATTATTTAAGAGGCTGGATGAAATGTTTAGTACAATTTTATTTAGGCATATAAGTTAAATGATGACATATAAGTTAAATGATACCTTTTTTTTATAGAGGTGTATCTATACACCAAAAAAACTGAACTGAGGAGGAAAGGAGCAGAGGGACCTAGAACAGTTGGTGGGTATTCATTTAATTAATAGCTATAAAAACGTTGCCAGGCAACCCCAACAAATCTATTTACCTAATTTATTTACAATAAGCCTAATGAGGATAAAACAGTAGACAAAACTTGGAAAACGGTTGAGTAGTAGTCATGGCATTTGGAAGGGCGCCCTGACCTCAATGGTCCAATGGTAGCTGCACCCTTTGCACTCCAGTCATTATCTTCTGCACATTCTCCGGTTGGGCAGTGGCAGTTGCCATCAGGTTTTGTGTACAGAGGTGGAAGAGGGGATTATATATTCATTTAGTACAAATACAATAAGGCCGGAAAACAGACAAAACCCTTGGAGATTCTGAGTTTATCTTTGCTGCTCTCTATAATAACTGTCTGGAGACCACTTAGCACTTTATCTTTAGCTACTGCCACAACAATATATTTCCCTGAAGGACCTTGCTTTATTAAGAAATGTATCTGCAGTATGATAATATTTGGTTTAATTGGCTACTTTGATTTTCATTTTATTGGGAACCAAACTACTTTATTTTTCCTTTAAAAGCAGTAATCAGATCATAAATAAAGTGTCTTTTTATATAACTCCCAACTGATCCTGATTTGTCTGAAACAATTTTAACAGGTTGAGTGTTATGGGCTGCAGAATAAAAGAATACAATAGTTCTCAGTTTCTGCTTTGTATCTGTACTGTACATAAAAATGTTATTGTTCTTGGTAATCTTAGTTCAAGAACAAGCAGTCTGCTATGAAAGAAGAATACCAACTAGATATGTATCCTCCATCCTTTATCTGTCTTCATCTAAAGCTCTACATTCAAATGTTGTTTTGTAAGTAATGTCACAACACAATGTACCATTCAACATTCCTTGTATTCAATCATTCCTCAATAGTAGATTCAGAGTTTAATAACCCATATTTGCTATATATTTTTGCTACAAGCTTACCCTTGTAATTTGTTTTCTGCCTTGTCTTGTGGCATCGTACTGCAGGACCCTTCAGGCTTCTACATAGGCTTTAGACAACTAAAAGTATTTTATAACTATCTTATTAGAGCAGCCAAGAAACCTTACAAATGTCAATTCAAGAGGTGTGTGAGAAGTTGTGAAATCATACAGCTTGAAAGAACTCAGAGTAAGTAAGTTTATCAGCAATTTTCTTAACATGGCCAGGAACTCTACGTGGAAATAATGTAACTAATGTGTATTTTTCACTAACAATTACTCAGAAGATGAGGGCGTGAGGTTCTCCATGACTTGAGCATATGCCATTTAGGAGGTATATAAATAAATGAAGTAACTGTGCCTACTGTATTCTTTAACAAAATGGATCCCAAAACATATCAGCCATGTTTAAATATTGCAAGTGGTATTGGGCCATGCATTGGTAAGGGTTCAAAGCATATGCAGTACAACTCTGAGAACATAGCACAGCTCTGAATTTCTGTTAAGATCAACATGTATTTTTTGCAATTAACAAACAGGTATATTAAAATGCTTCTATATAATCCCTTTGGTTGTATTGCCCCCTTTAGGTAGAACAAGTAGAAGTCCTCGGCACCTACAAAGTGTTAATCTATTATCTAGCTTTAGAGTACAGTTCTAGTTCTCCTTGTGAATGATTGGTTGGCCTTCCCTTGGCTGTAGTTAGGATGCCTGTTCTTAGTTGAGGTGGTTGATCAAAAAGGGATAAAATGTTGGAGAACTGGGGATTTCAGGGAGGTACCTTCTGACGAAAGTCTAGAGATTTCAGTGGGGCAGGATGGCCCAGGACCCCTGTCCTGGTTTAGCCAGGGGTCCAAATTCCAAACTGTTTGTAAGAATAGGCAAGAGGCCCTGTAAGTCTTTTGGAGATGGGAGACCCAGCAACCAAGGACCAGAGAACTGGGTTAATTTCTCCAGTTGGCTAACAGCTAAGTAATTATTTCAAGAGTAGGAGAAAAGACAGCCTTTTTGGCAGGATTATTTAAAACAAAATGTGATTTACTTCAAAGAAGTTTTTTTACATTCCTCAACTAAACATACTCCCCTGAAGAAGCCTTTGAGCGAAATGTGTTGGGTATTGAGACAAGATTTGCAATGGTTACTGTAATCCTATGTGATATGTAAATATGGGTTCGTCTGACACTAACTAGCATAGGAGGACTATGTTTAGTTGAAGAATGTAAAAAAGTTCTTTGAAGTAAATTTTGTTTTAAATAATCCTGCCAAAAAAGCTCTCTTTTCTCTTTCTCTTGACATATTAACATTTTCGGGCTTGGCAACTGTATTTTTGCTTATATGAGTTTAGACTCTCCCTTTAGTTAACTATTTCTTATTCACCTAAATTAGTTCATTTCTCCAGTGACACATGAATCCAGGAGTGCAAGTCTAGCTCAAGGGTTGTTAGTCTTTCACTCTGGAATGTGCTTAGGGAGAGACTTTGAATTACTATTCTGCATTGCCAAAAGCCTCTGCACCCCTTCTTTCCTCTCTCCTGCTTATGGTGATATTTTTAATAAAAAACTCCTAGATTTCATGAAGGTTTGTGTCTGGTGTTCATATGGACCCTACCTACCTATATGCTCAGACCAAGAAAGTGCATTTGAATTTTAATTAAATAATGAGGGAGGTTAAAAAATAAGTGTGTGGGTTGGCACCATGGGCAATACTAAGATCCTGACAGACCTGGGGCACCATGCCAGATTAGAATGGAAGTGAAAGAGGAAGGAGAACAGGCAAGGTAGAAATACTGACATCTTGCCAGATAGGTTTATTGCAGAGGATATTGGAGTGCAGAGTTAGAAATCGATTTTGCAGGTTTGGATGGCGTGTATGGTCTGAACGTAGGCGTGTTTTAAACAACTGTTTGTTTGTTTTAATAGCATTATCCCTGTCATATACTCATCATACACTCATGTTTCTCAGCCACATTACACACTCCATACTGAGGCCTTAAAGTAGAACTAAACCCGTACTATTCACCTATCTGTGTGCCAGCAAATAGCACTGCCACCTTCTTTCTCTAATTCCTCTTACAGGTGATCTTCAGCCATCTTTTCTGACCATGCTGGGATGACATAACTTCCGCACAGAGATTCAGAGGCACAGAGAAGCAACCAAAGCTGCCACTGTGCCTGCGCACTTCTCACTGAGGTTTAAAGCTGAACTTCAGCTTTATTTTTAGTCTTATTTTTAGCACAAATTGTACAGACTCTTCTCCTATACTGGAATTGCATACTGTGAAATAGAAGATGACGCAGGTCAGAGCGCACAAGCTGCATTTCCAGCATCTAGCCTTTTTCTTCCCCGTAAAACCATTTTTTTAAAAACTCAGGTGCACATGTGGGATTAACCTAGGGATGCCTACATACAAATACAGTCCACTCAGGGACATGCACCTATTTAAACTACCACCTACCCATAAAGTCAATATATTGTTTGCATAACTCTTCCCAAGAGCCAGCCTAAAAGTTGCAGCAAGGCTAAAGTCTCCTGAAAGAGTACTGAGGGAGGCTGCTGTGATGTCTGAAGGGAGCTATGCACAGCATCCTTCTATGTACAGCCATCTTCTGTCTGATTGGATAGAGAAACCCAGAAACCCATTGATTATATCACTGGGTCTAAAATAAAGTATGTAAATAGGAAATAGAAATGTCCTAATTAAATGTATATTAATGTACTGATAAAGTAGGGATGGATGAAGGCTCAGAGGAATGAAGAATCTGTATCATTATATTGTGAGTGAATGCTCTGCACTCTCAGTATGTCCCGAGTCTCCTAGATTGTGTGACACTAGACATCATTCAACTAGTAAGACTAAGGACATCTAATATGCAGGAAACTATTTTGTGATTGTTTACGCACAGCACTTTTCTGCTCAATGGAGTTGGGAAGGGGATGAGATAACCAAACACCACTGTGTTCTCCTCCATAGGAGTGAACAGCAATTATTCCTGATTGATGGTTCATCAAACCACCATGACTGATTGATTAATGATATCCGGAGGGTATTGTACACATGTCAGATTTTCACCTGGGATGAGAATTATATGATATGTGTACATATCTCAACTCTAGCCGCTTGTAATTTTTACTCCAGCCAAAGAGGACTTAGAAAGAAGAATTAATAAGAATTAAGTAGGACGATAGAAAGCTAATAGATAACAATGCAATATTATTCACAACAGACAAATTCAAAGCAATGTGTCTCTGCCATACCTTTAAGCAAGCCAAAAAAAAAATCTCTTTGCAGCTACAAACATGTTTTTTTTTTTTATCCAACATGCAAATACATGTGGAAGCCACAAGATCAAGGAATCTCTGATACGCATGTGCTCAGCTTCAGCTCTGGAAATGATCTTTCATGATCCTTTTACAGTGACAAAAGAGTGACAGATAAGTGAATGAGCGCTGTACACAATCACACATTCTATTCTATGGAGAGAATGAATGGCTTTCCGCTGTGCTCTCCTCCATTAACTTGTATAGCGGTCATTACCATTGGTCAGGCGACCACTTTACTCATATCAGATTCTCTTCAAGACAAGTCTGACCATTTGTCTGGGGGGCAAGAATCATCTGACATTGGGTACACAACCTTCATTTCTAACTTTTGGAGAGGGAAAGAGCAGCGTCCAGGTAACCCTGATCCCAGTGCAATGCATTGCTATCTATCGGCACTATATCAATACTGGCTAATAAACATACGATGGCTCAGAGGTCTGGCCTTTGCAGCGCTAGGTCCCAGATTCGAATCTCGGCCAGGACACTATTTGCATGGAGTTTGCAGGTTCTCCCTGTGTTTGCATGGGTTTCCTCCGGGTACTCCAGTTTCCTCCCACAATCCAAAAACATGCAGTTAGGTTAATTGGCTTACCAAAACAAAATTGACCTTAGACTGTGATAATGACGTATGATTATGGACATTATACAGCTCTGCGTAATATGTTGATGCTATATAAATACTGTATAATAATAATAATAGCTATGGAATATTATCTATCACATATATATTATCTGGAATATTATACTATATGGAATATTATCTATCACTGTACATGTATGCAATAAATATATAGGAAAAAAATATTTAAAATTGAAGTTACAATTGTGCATACAGTACCCAGGGGTGGACATAAAAGGTTAAAAAGTGCCCAGACCCTCATTAGGCCAACAGGGACTCCATATCATTTGGGCATGGGGGGCCCAAATCAGTTCTGCACAGGGGCCCACTGATAGCCACTCACATTACTCTGTATTTCTGTGATACAAAAAAACTGTTGTGGACTATAATCCAAAATGTAGAAGTTCATTATCAATGTGCCCCTAAATCTGAGCATGTTCCCCCTACATGAGGACAAGCTGAGCTGCACCTTTAGGGTCATACATGTCCACATACACATTCCATCCATGTAATAAGACCCTGATAGGATTTGTGTCCTCCCCATACACACAATCCCTGTGCAATGTGAGCTACACCAGCATGTTCACACACTGAGCAGCTTCATCACCATGGTAACAGTACACAGCTTGTACACAGTGCTGGTTTCTGCCTGTGACTTGCCTGCCCCAAAACTTGCAGAAATAACCCCAAAGTGCAGCAAATGTCAGCTCTTACCTGTGGGAATGATAGGTCTCCAACCTGCCCAGGGCAGACCAGGGTCTCCACTTCATCCTCTGAGACATGGCTTTATAATGCCCTGGAAATCATTAGAGTGAACTGCAGGCTACACAGGGCATAGAAGCAATGACTGGGGGAGGGGGGACAGAATAGCCCCTGACAGGGGGAGGAGGGCAGGATTGCCCCTGTGCAGCCTACCCTCTCCTCCAGGACAATGCAGCCCTGGCAGCACTACCCCTGTGCACTGTGATCAGGCTCCTGGTGTTTCAGTGCTGCCCCTGGAGAAGGTTCAGCTATCCTGGCTCACATTACACCAGTCAGCCTGGAAACACAGATGACTAACCTGAACAACTGAAACACAACAATTGTAATGTCTTAAATGCAGGTTACAGCCAAGTGCTCAACATAATCACTGTAAAAAAAGTAATTACTCTGTTATAGATTAATGCAGATTTCTATAAGAAGATCACCACCAAGCAACACACAAATCCATGAGATTTTATTACATTAAGTTTAGTAGCACCTCATCAGAAATGCACAAAAGTGTCGAGAACAGCAAGTATTGCAAAATTCAAACCTTTTTTAATATTTGTTTTGAATAAAGAAGAAAATAGTTATATACGTTACTTATTTTTTTGTGTCTTGTTTGAGGAAAATTTCCATCACTTTCTGTCCCGTAAACACAATAGGGAGAGCAAGGAAATCTCTCTAAATGTGATTTATTTATTACATTTATTAAATTTAATTTAATATTACATCTAATTAAATTACCAATTTCTGTAGCAATAGTCACCAGATCAAAAGAGAAACAAACATCAACAAAAACATTCAATAAATATTTTAATAAGCACTCCACATTTAAATATGTAAAATCAGCATATCCTGTGTTTATTTTCTAAACGTGATTACTTTTAGATTTAAAGTTAGTGTCAAACATACTCCCTGCAAAAAGGTATTTCAGATTTAGGTTCAAATTGTAGGGCGCTCCGAACACTTTTATTCACAATAACACACCAACACAAAGCAATCTTCTGGTTTTCCCGGCAGGGAATCAGTCATCATAGAACAAACTTTGCTTCCTGGCTTTCTCTCAATCGGTCGCATACAGGCAACACACAGCTTCTTCACCAGATCTACCTGGCATCAGGCTGCAACTTCCCAGTTTCAAAGACATGTTCATTTTTTTTTTATCATTGGCAAGAAGCTCCAGAGCCATTACCAATTTCTGAACTGGAAAATGGACTTCATGATGGGATGGAGTGCCTGACATGCCCAATACTTCCTGGACACACTGGGCCTGCAATTGAGGAGTGCACCACTTAACACATTACTTTATCCAGCCCCCTAAACCCTTTTCACCAAAGTAGATGATGCCAAATACCCTCTAAAATTTGGCATCACAGTCTTGGTTCTACTACAATATATACAATGCCTGGCCAAGTTATGGGGACACGGGGGTGCATCAGTTAGTCAGGTCTAGGTTCAGCAATGTTCCAAACATGGGCTCAGCTGACCACCTGTATATACTGAATGTTAAGGTTTTTCCAATTGATTTTTCTATGATGGCAATAGCAGGATTCATTAGGCTCAGATTATAAAAATAATGTTCAGGGAGCATGAGACAAGATTTTCACCCATGGACCTTTACCCCATTCAGATAGTTTGGGATGTGCTGGACAAGAGGTTTATGCAGCAGTCTGATTCTCCTATCAGCAATACAAGACTCCGACATAAACTCTGGACGGAAAGAAATGTTCTGACATCGCATATTATTAGATATGAGAATGTGCAACTTTTTTGGCCAGGCAGTGCATATTCACACACATTGTGTCTCTCCATCATCTTATTTTCAGTTGTTCCTCTGCAGAATCCTTATGCAGCAGTCACACACTTCCTATTCTTTTTTCCCCCCTTATAGACACAACATACTTTCCCTGAAGTACAAGTAGGATATTCACTCACAGTAAAGTTCAGCAGCAATCATTACTTCTCCATTCTCAGTAATTCATGGTAATGCCTCAGGAGTCATCTCTTACCCGCAGCATTCTAAAATATATTATATGAAAAACATGTATGTAGGGAACCAGAACTGGGATAAGGTAATTCACTTAGGGGGATATTTATACCAGAGAGCAGATAATAATGTTTGCTCTCCACTGTTTCATGCTCACCATGGCCCAACAAATTCATAAAAACATGTATAAGCAGGAAAGCCCTGTGGAGGTCTTTATGCTCGGTGATGCAGAGAGAACTCCATGATAGCAGGGCATATGACCTCCTCTTCTAGATTTACAAAGTTCTGCTCAATCGAGCAGATGGAGCTTCATGATTAGAGTCATATTATCTGTTTTTAATGTGCTATGCCAGTTTCATAGTCCAAATCTGACTCTGAGCAGAGCACATTTGTACCAGCCATTGTTCATACATACATACATACATACATAGTCATTTAATAGGCTCCTCTGTTTAGTTTTAGTGTTTCCTTTTTGAGGTTTTAAAGATATACAATGGTAATATTAGGGAGTGGATCAGACAATAAAAATAAAGGTACCAAACTATAAGAGAAGCAGAATAAACAAGAATGGTTGGAACTTGGCAATACACAGGTAAGAAGGAGAGGGAAAAACATATAGAAATCTATAGTCATAATATTCAAGCTATAAACAGTAACTCAGAAACATAAATATCTAGAATTGTGTAACCACAATATATGCACTCCATTATTGCCAACGTTCTTTTATGAGAGCACTGTACATTTTTATCTCTAATAATATCACAAGGATTGGGACTATCATTGGTGTTCCAACTCCTAAATATTTTGTCTTTGGCAGCAACCAATAGATGAATGATGGGAACTGTAGTTGATTGGTGTACAGTTACAGAGTCTATAGCCAAACGAGGTGAAAGTCTATTAGGGGCATCAGCAAAATCTGATGCAATACTAAACACAGAATTCCAGTAAAATCTAAGAGAGAGATAGTGCCAAAACGCGTGGGAAAGAGCCACATTGCCTCCAACATTGTGGTAAGATTTTGGACAGTTTAAAGGGCGTAAAGTGCTATCCATATGGTAATTTCTGTAAAAGCTCCCAGTGATTAGAAGAGCAAGCCACTTTGTCTGAGGTGCGAATTGCTATCTTACATGTTTTTGTAGAAAATTAGATTCCAAGTTCTTGCTTCTTTGACATAGAAAACCTTAGTAGACATGGGGGGGGGGGAGAGTAATAACTTTGCAATAGTACAGGATGCAGTAGTAATATTATTAGGGTATTGTTTTTTTTTTGTTTGCTGATGCAATAGGAAAAGCTTCAGTGCCCTGCTTTGTATTAGACTGTAATTCTTCTATACTGCAGACAGGAAAGATTAAATACGTAATGAAGCACCCTTGTTTGCTTCATGGCTCTGTATATACCTGACCCTAAATTACCTGTGCATTTAAAGAAATGTCAGACGACAAGCACAAAGTCAAATGTAAATATGATTTCTTTTCTTTTCTGTGTCTGTTACAAGTGGACTTTACATAGCTGTTATGTTTTATGGCCATAGACCGGTAACAGTCTCCATGTACTCTTCTAGAGCTATGTTTACACACAGCTGACAGCATCTTTTCAGATAGTGATAAATAGAACACAATAATTGCACCACTGCCAATGCATGCCCAGAGATCAGAGGGGTTAAGAAAGCCAGACCCAAACATATATTCAGTTTATAATGTCTACTGCTTAGTGCAATACAAACTTTCCTACATCTAGCTATACACTGACAACATAGCGTTAATTTACTTAAAGGATATACTCATTGAATTTAATATGCTACATAGATTTTGTACTGCACAAGAATAGATTCTGCTGCTCCATCTGAATACAGTGATAAATACTGTATTCAACTCCTGTACAAGCATTGGATTTATATTGTCAAAAAAGATCATTTGGAAAAAAAATATTTTCCCATGAAATGGCGGATTAACAAGCTCTGTACACACAACACTGTTCTAGTTTTAGGTAAATGAGGCTTAATGCTATGCCTATAGTGCTCTTTTTTCTTCCTCTTCATAGCGGCTATGTCACCCGTACTGGCACCTGCGCAGTGCGAAATCGGGTGATGTAGCAAGAAGACCAGAAGAGAAAACAGAGGATGACGATGCCCGGGCTTCCTCTGCGCCAGAACAAAGAGAAATCCCAGGACGACGCAGGACCGGTTTGCAAGAAGGACCAGCGCCATTGTGGGATTTGCAGGATTAAAGGTAAATGTATTTTTTTTTGTTTTTAGTTTAGTTCCACTTTAATATAGAGGTTCAATAAAGCAGAACTCATGCATTACATTTAGTCTCGCACAGTTTTTCAGGGTCCTCTACTATGCTGGAACTGCTTACTCTTATTGACTTATTGAATTTTTAATGCATTGTATGTTCAGTGTGGTGTGCTAAAATCTACAGACTCAGGACCGCTCATGCACGGGGAACCGTGTGTCACTCAAAGGGAAGAAACTTCCCCCAGAGTGACATCATTATGCCAGAACCCCCCCCCTCAGACCTGCAATGGGAGAGTGGGTGCGTTGTGTGCACCACCGCCCTGGGCCTGTCATGTCTACAGGGAGCATGGTCCGCGGCTCTGGCCGGTGTGCCCCCCTCAAGCGGGGTACTTCTTCTGACATTGCTGGGAGGTGCAACGGCCAGAGCTGCGGACCATGGCTGCCCACCTGTCAGATGGACCAGCCACGGCCGGGGGTTTGGGAACCCCTAAATTTAGAGGATCATGCATTGTTGGAAATTACTTAAAAGTATATCTGTTATGTATGTTACCACAATGTATAAGCATAAATGGGCACATATGGGCTAAAGAGTCTAGGCTTTTCAACTATTAGCAAGGGCTATTTCTTTTAGTTAGAAAATAATGTGAAGCTCAATTGTACAGATCTCACTGAGCATTTGTGGTACAGTTTTTACATGTGGAAAATTGAACCTGATCACACAAATATGAATACACCGAATTGTAGGATTTGCTTTGTGCTGTATTCATCTTAAAACAAAGACATCTTCATTTCATTAGCATGCAGTATTAGTTTCCTCCATTCTTCTTAATTTACATATATTTTTAGGATGCCTATTGCAGATAATTATACCCGGTAACTCAATATCTGGTTTCCATGGTGCCATGAAACAGTTTCTGTATGTGATATTTGATCCTACGTTTACAGGTATTGTAATGTTCATTTGTATATGTAAGGGCCTTGGAACAGTATCAACATTTTTACTATGAGCCAAGCACTTAAGTCGTAGTCATTATAATAATAGGGCCTAGCTAGTTCATCCACCACTAAAGTATGTCTAACCCATTCTTGCAAGGATATGAACATAAAATTATTATTGGAGAACCAAAAGAAGGTTTATGTCTATTGTGTAGTCATTACAAGACATCCTGCCACTTTATGTTCAATCATGACAATTTTGTATTTAAAGTAAACCAGTTATGATGGAAAATGGCCAGCATTGTCAATGATCTCCATCTATAAATGGCTGGCCATGGCTCTGATTCACTAAGGCTGATTTACTAAAGAAATTGAGAATAATTTTAAATAAATTGTATGAATATTCATTTTAATTATACAGTCATGTTAAATGTAAATTTCTGATTAGTTTCAATACCCAATCATGCTCAGGAAATAAATAAACATGGATTTGTTTTTCACATTGGAATGAATTAAAGTGAATAGCCACACAGTTTATGGAGTTAGGATTCTGTAATCATTTAGTAATTCATTGTAAGTGGGTTAATCAATATTTTATTCAGGGGGTAAGTGCTTGGCTCTGGCGAAAGCTAGAGTAAGGTAAGTGCTGGACCGCAGGGGACAGACTGATCTCCTTTTTGCTGCTCTTTGTGAATTCAGGTTTGACGCTTTCTAAGTTACTTACCTATAGCAGGAATGTAGATCAAGAAAGTTATCTGCATGTGTTCCCCATCAAGTGGAGTTGATTTACTAAATGACAACAGTCTGTTCACTTAGCAAAATAAATAGTTTTTTTTTTTTTGCATGAGATTTTTCACTTAGCTTGGTGAATGAGATGACACTCTACTAACTTCATCCATCCAATCTTCTGCAAGAAAAGTTTTTTTAATAATCAAAGTAACCAAAAGTACAACTCGGTGGTAGGGTCAGCAATTGACACTGTCTCTTGGCTGCAGTGGTTCCTAATGTTTCTGGTCTACTTGCAGGGACAACATATCCATGAGCACACAGAGAATGCATGTTTGTATGCATTTTACCATGTCTGAGTATGGAATCCTTGCATTGCTAATGCATTGCTGCATGCCCACAAAACCCTTTTCTCTAACATACATACATGCTAGTCTACACAGAGTCACTTTACTTTATCTGCAGTGTACACCTCAAATGCTGCCTTTACAACTCAATGCTGAGTTATAATAAGCCATGTATGTGGCCATGAGCAAAGTTGCCTGTGAAGAACGAAAGCAGAACATTGGGGTGTCTAGTAGAGTTCATATCAACATAACTACCAGGCTGAGAAGAAGCCAAACTAAGATCTCTAACTTTGCTGGTGCTGAATCCCTGAGTAATCTGCCACCAGAATTGTTTTATTTCTGGATTGGACATGCAAGAATATACCACTTTTTCCCCATAATTTATTGTTTGGGCATTCATCATACTCATGTTGTGTCTCATTGTAAGGAAAGGAGAGCACATCCTTAGCCTAAGAATTTGGACTCCCATAAGGTCAAAATTTGCATTGGAATTTTGGGGCAACAAGCAATGGATTGGTGGAAATAGAATATGAACAATTTATCAACAGGCACCTTTGGGTGCTAGTACACAGCCTGGTAGTTATATTGTTAAAAAGTGTATGTAAATCCCAACGTCTACTACTTGACCTGGTAAATATATAAAAATATCTGCTGATCTTGTTGGAAACCTTATGATAACAGTCAGAATAGACAGGGATTACAAGAAGATATTATGCAGTTCACTGAGGCCTACAGAGCAACTTCCATATTATGGATAATATGAGACGGTCTGAGTTTTACAGTTTTATCTTGTTTTTGTTGCACTATAACAGACCTTTAAGTAACTGTTGTAATCCTAGAAGGTAGAAGTGTGGTAATGAGAGAATCACAGCTGAAAATAAAGGAAAAGGGGGATGGTAAAGTAATTCTCTGCAATATATTAAAGAACGTAACATGCTGCAATATTTATAAGTTTGGTATTTGAGTTTTGATGCTTTAAATAACAGTTCCAAGCAACTCAATAAAAGTAAATTGTTGGAAAGAATCCAATGTTAAATCACAGTGTGTGATCACTAAAGCTATGTATACACACTCAACAATAGTTGCTGGAAATAATCATTAGTGATCGTTACCAGCAACAGTAGGAATAAATGAATGCTGTACAAACAGCGTTGTGCATTCTTTGGAAGGGAGGATGAGCCCCGCTGTCTTCCCCACTCAGAAACAGCAGTGATGGGTCCTGATGGTGGTTTTGGTGACAGCTTTACAGATGCTAGAGTTTTGATCATAATGTTTGTCTCGGGTGAGAAGTTTACAATCCAGATTCAACTGAAAAGTTGAATTTTCCACTATGCACCTATTAGTGTGGCCTTCTATCATCGGGAGGCAGGTCTGATCTTTTACCTTGGTATGATTTTACAAAGTTTGCCTTAGTTTCAGTGACATTATCACAAAGAAATTGGATAATGAGAACAGAGATAGGCAACCATGGAGAAAATCATGTCCTAAACATGAAACAGTCGGTTATGAAAGAAATACATGCTAACCTCCTTTACAAAATACTAGTTGTCCTGTCACTTAACTGAACTCTGGGGAAAATGAAGATTTTCCCTTGCAGCAGGGCTTTATAGGCACTGCAAGAGTTACTGCAAGTGTTCTTTTTTGCTTGGGATATGAGTAATAAGCCCTCTCTACCTTTAGTTAAATACAATTAAAGCTGAAATGTGAACAAAGTAATATATCTGTGTATTTATTTGTACAACTTTGTGTATTCATTTTAAATGTATTCTTTAAAATGAAAACTGTGTAAGTACCTGAATTTGACTTTATATCAACCTCATGCAGTCCACTGTACAGGAAAGCTCAGACTGGGGAATGGAGAGGAGGCGCCAGAAGTCATTCAGGTGTTCTGCAGTGCAAGTTGTATGTTCACAAGAGAACAGAGAGACAATGTCATCATACTAGTGCTTTTTCTTTCACTGTCTATTCACTGAATGAAGAGGGACCTTTAAGTGTTACTTAAAGCAGAAATAAATTTGAGATCAGGCAGGGTTTTATTGGAGAAAAGGACAAGCGATGTCCAATAAAACATACTTACCTGCCTGATCACTTCATTCAACTGTCAAAAATGTTTAGTTAGCCCAGCTGAAATACCCCAGCTCAACCCAGCTTTCCTTGTGGCTGCCAGGACTGAATCAAATGAGGTAATAAGGATGGCCAGAGATCTAAACAAGGAAAAGGAAAGAGATGGCGGCACCCATGACGGAATATATGTTTTTCACTTTTGTTTGTAGATGTTTGCTCAAGATCAGATTTAGGCTTGCAATACACAAGTTCTATTTACTATGGGATACAACTTTTTTAAATATTAGTGCAGTGGAACATATCACTGATCAATGCCAAAAACTGATCTGCTTGCTACGAACTTGCCCAGTTTACGAAAGATTGGAATTTCCAGTGAGCAACTTACATTGCTCACTATTTCTTGGAAGTTTATTGATAAAGCAGTAGATCTGATATTTACTGAAACATACCCTGGTGAAGAATAAATCACTAACATTGAAAACCCGCCTGGAAAGCTCTGCACCAGAGAATGTTTTGATGAATGTCAGATTCACTATGTGCTGCTTCCACCAATTTACCTTACAACTTTTTAATAGTTTTTTCCCAATGTACCTGTGAAAAGCCATAGAGGAACCCTTTACATAAATGTTGAGAACCCCTGATCAAATGAAATAATTGAGGTTGATGGTAAGAATGCCACTTTTCAATATGGGGGGATCTGTGAAATAACTTTCAGGTCTTTAGGGAACCCCTCCTATTATTACTATATCCACAGCTCACAGTAAATTAGTGTAGTAGCCAATGGTGGAAGAATGTCTCTTACACGTTTGGCCAATAGGAAGAACGTCACCCCTACAGATAGCATAAAAGGTCATTGGTGTTAAATGACCCAAGAGGCGCCTCTTTTTCATGGTTTAAAGAATCCATACCAACCTCTGGAGGTACCTTGGGGTTCCACAGATCCATGGTTGAGAAACACTGCACTAGAGGAATCCTGGTTAGAAAACGTTTCCTTATAAACTTATTGAAAGGTTATACTTATAAAGTTTTATTAGAATGTGTTATTAACACCTAATATTTCCCTAATATTTTTCTTTTCAACTTTCCATTTGTGAGGAAGTGATCCTTTAAGTATTCTCAGTTTGCTCTTCTAAGCAGAAATGATCATAATGTTCTTTTGTGTTAAGGTTTCGGTACAATGCATTCTTGTATTTTTCCCTCAAATAAAATGAGATATTCACAATGACTTATTGTTTTATCACAATCATCAGCACAGACATGCTTTAAAAATTAGATTTTGACAAAATGGAATATAACGTCAGTGAATATAATAATGGATGCATTTATCACGTAATGTCCTAATACATGCATGAGCAAGAAGCTGACAGATTATGATCAGGCAGATTTATTAAAGTTTGGGAAAACAAAAAAAATCTTTCCATATCAAAATTTTTCCATATCAAAGTTTTACATACAATTTTTTAAAGTTGAGAATTTAAAGAAACCCAGTCACCAGACCAAACTTTTTTTTTTAATTTAATCATATTACTGCTTTATTTGAACACACTTTTGTCCCCTCTGGGCAATTAGTTTATTAATATAATCATTTTTATTATTTTTATTTATTAAGGAAATCTTAAGGGCGTATTTTAAAAGCAGTAAATGTGCCATTCATTAAACTAGGGAAGAACCAGTCAGTGTCATTAAAAACACATAGACTTGGTGCTTCACCAGAAAATGTTTGGTGAATGTAAAATTCACTGTTTTATATATAGACCTTGTAAAGAGTAAAGATTAAAAGGGGAAGGGTTTGAATCCTATTTTTGTGTTGATTGTTTCACTCACTTTTGCCAAGTGCAAAGAAAGGTTAGAAATTCTTCATACTCTACAGAAAAAAAAACATTTCTTTGACATATCTTTTAAGTGGTGCTTTAGCTTACTTAGCAAGTTAAACTGAGTTAACCTATGTTTGGCACTGATTAACTTGTTATTCTAAAAAATTATATTTTACAAACCAACAGCTCTGCTCAATATTGACACTGATCATGAATTCATTACTACAATCACCCTACATATTGCATACCAACATATTATGGTCCTAAATTATGTTTACTAAGCTACAGTTCTGGGTATACTCATCAGAATTCCATAGTCCTAGACATACTTACAAGCTATCATGTTCCTAATTATTCCTGCCAGGCTATCATGAATATTCAAATTCTTGCAAAAGCCGAGTACTAGCTAGTGGTTTCCTAAATAGATTTAATAATTGTTTTATTCAAAAATTGTAAGTTCTTTTTAATATTTTCCTGGAGTTCATTTTCAAACTTGTCCATGTTGACAGGGGAGCATTGAATTTCTGCAAATATCTTGTACAAGTCTTTGTTCAGTTCCAGATCAGTTTTACTTATTATTTTATATTATTAAAAGTAACAGTGTTTTTAAAATGTTGGGTAAAACCAGAGTACCTGGAGAAAACCCATGCAAACACAGAGAAACCTGCAAATGGAATTTTAAAAAAATGCAGTTTTTGCCTTGTTTTCTTGGCTTAGAGGTAGCAGAGGTAAAATAAGGCCAAATGATAATCTTGCCCTATTCCCCCATCACATTAGGACAGACCTCTGTGATACATCAAGATAAGCAACCAATTCACGTACATGGTCTGCTACTGTACTCTGATGGATGATAAATTATACCTGCAACACGTTTAGGGCACGACAATGCACAGTAGTTTGTTATTTTAGGATTTTCTGCAAACACAGGCACGTCGAGAAGGTGTGTTGGGTGCCATTTACAATGAATAGCCAGCCCCACAGCTCACCTTTCTCCTGCTAACACAAAAGAATAATTCTAACCTGCAGCAAAATAAACTTCACACCTACATCACATGGCTCTAAAAGAATAATAATGGTCTGCTCACCCTTATTTAATGTCTGTTACTGAGGAATATTTCAGACAAATACTGAACATACTGCATATTTTCTACTTTGTAAAGCCAAGCATCTATAGCTTCAGGTTACCAGACAGGAAGATGATCATGTTTTTGAAAGGCTTAGGAGGAGAATGTCACAACAAATAACTGAAAAAGAATTATGAGAAAAATATTAAATGCCTTCTAGGTGTACTCAGACTTGCAAGTACCAGTAAACACTTAACACATGAGTTACCCTAAAAAACACAGGTGTATAAGGTTGCATATACTGTAGTTTTTTCCTTTAGCTGGGATTAAAAATCAAATTGTTTTATTTATTAATTATATGTGGATGTAAAAATAAATAGAGTATATATATAATTGTATTTATTTAAATATAACTATATTATTTATATTATTATTTATATAGGATTTGTATCTCTGTACATGTCTACGGAAGTTTTCCCTATTTCCTGTCTGGTGATACTGTTGTTTTAGGGGAAGCCATACTGCAATCAAAACTGGAACTTGGAAATTCTACTAAAAAGATCACCTGTTTGCCTGCAGCTGATCTATTCTCCATTACAAACCTTCCCTTACTTGATCCACACTGTCTCAGTGTGGATAAATTTACTTCGGTAGAGGACCAAGGCTTTAGTTCATTAATGCCAGAGCTGGCCCTAAAATACCAGCCAATAACTGGTGGAGGGTGGGTAGGTATATAGCAGGAGGATTATCAGCAAAAAAGCAGAAAGTGAATGAAAGCAGAAATATGCATCCAGTGCAGATTTAGGTGACAGTAATCACCAGATCTCTAGGTGTCTGAATCAGTTTAGCAGTCAGAGACAGCAATACCTTAGATCTCACATTACAGAAATACAGCAATGAGGCTATAGGGACAGGAGTGTCAAATGATCCCTACATACTATGCCTGCTCTGATATTTTTAAAAGAAATTTCATTTGATTCAAAAATTTCATTTGATTGCCTTGTGTATCAAAAGGCAATATTTTTTCACATAAGGCATAGAATAATTACAGGTTGACATTCAAAAATACGGCAAACTCCGGACCTGAGGATTTTTGAAGGTTATATATGCTGTATATATAAAAATGAAATAACACTAAATGAAATGACACTAATTGAAAAGCAAATCAGGTTTTAATGTTCACCAACTAAAAAAAAACAGTTTTACAGAATTTTAGTTCAACTAAACAAAATAATGTATCAGATTTTTAATCATTACTGTACCCTCGAAAAGAAGCTAAATAGCAGATGGGCTGTCAGAATGATCATCTTCATCCTCAGCAACAAAAACAACTTCAATTTGTGGAGGAAAAGAAAGCCCTAACAGCCTATTCCGGAGTACAGCACCATCAAAACATAAACGGCATCTCCAGAAAACAGTGTATATTTGAAAATGTGCTCAGAAATCAAAACGGAAAGATCCGGAATATTGATGGCCAGATTTTTGAATGTGAACCTGTATAATCTTTTTCAGGTATGCTTGGTATATGTGGCCCTTGGGAAAGATGTCCCTGCATATCCTGGCCTGGTGACCAAACGGGAATTGAGAAGAAATATCTCCAAATTATGAGAGACTCCCTACCTGCCTGGACCATAACTAAACAGCAAACACAATAAATACATTGGTAAAAAGGGAAGGAGAAGTTGGATTTGTGGTCATTAACCCTATGAAACTTCTGATCTTCTAGTACAAACTCACAAAAATGTAGTGTTTAAGGTACATTGTCTTTATTAGATTGTAGTAACAAATGCACTGAGGTAGGCAAAATTTAAATGTAATTCTTTAAAACTAATAAAATATCACACAAAGTCCACACAGTTCATATAGCTCGTACAGGCTAAGGCTATAACATTATGACAGCAGATTTTGCTGTTTGAAGATCCTGATAAGGGTTGAAGTTTTTTTAAAAGTGATTCCTGAAGCTCCACCATGTACTGTGGGTTTTTCTGGCACCCCCTACATACTATTGTGTCCTTCATTGCTATCGGAGCCAGCGAAAGGAGCCAGGAACCTGACATTCCTAATGGTGCCTTCTTGTTAAAGAAGGCAAAGACTAGAGGTAAAAAGGTTAAGCATACATTTAATTTCTTGAAAGTGTTCATCCAAAGGGTCAATTACCCTATGTAATAAACTTGTTGAAGCTTGATGCTTATGTAAGTAATACATTAAGGAAAATGTTCATAAATACTTGTAAATGTTAATCTGTTGCAGGATAATTTTCATTTAAAAGAAAATAAAAGGCTACCCCTTGACACGATACAGTACAGACACCTTTACATAAAGGTTCGTTCACACATAATATTAGAAAATATTTTATATTACATTTTGTATTTTTGAGTTTTATGATCACTTAAAGACTGATATAGAAAATATAGCAAGGAAAGATGATGTAGCCTCAGATGATCATAAATCACCACTATAGCTGGTTAAAGACTGATATAGAAAATATAGCAAGGAAAGATGATGTAGCCTCAGATGATCATAAATCACCACTATAGCTGGTTGTACCATGACCCTGTAATAAAATACAGAGCAGTAACAAATTTCACACAAGTACATATACGTAAATCTTGCAAAGCAGAATGTTGGATTTTGCTGGCTAAGCACTGTCAAAAAATTTTACGTATGGAGGTTGCATCGTTTAAGTGAATGATTGTGGTCTGATGAATAATTTGCGTTGGGACCTGGCAAAGAGAGTACAGCCCAAAAAAGGTAATCTATATTACAACCATTACTGGAGGACCTGTACTGTGCATAGGTAAAATTATATCTCCTGATAAGGAAGGCTTAGCCGGTGTGCCCCCGGAAAAGGACTCTGCTGGGGGGGGGGGGGGGGGGCGCACTGACCAGAGCCATGGACCATGTCTCTGGAGAAAACCTAATTGCAGGTCTGAGCCTGGTCTGAGTGGGCGGGTTCTGGCATGATGACGTCACTCTGGGGGAAGTTTCTTCCCCTTTGAATGCCCGTGTGTCCCTGAGCATGCGCAGTCCGGAGTCAATAAAATTAGAGGTCTGTGAGCTCCAAAAGGTTGCCGACCACTGCTGTAGATTGCTGTAAGAAAACGCTGGCTGCTTTTCTAGAAGTACAGAATATAACTGAGTATTGAATTTTAACAAGAATGACACCTAAGACTGTTGATCCAGGAAACATCCAATTGCCTTGTGGGACTGGGAAGAAATTTTTTTCCCTCTTGGAGAAAACAATGTTTCTAAAGGTTTTTTTACCTTCCTCTGGATCAACTATGTCCATATGGTTTCATCCGGGCAATGTTTATTTCCCTAGAGGTTGAACTTGATGCACTTTTTGTCATACTGACTATATAACTGTATGTTTTTACAAAGAACACCTTGCAATTGTTGCTAGTAATGGAAAGTTTGTGCAACTAGTAAAATTTGATAAAAAGTCTGAAAAATGTCCTACCCAATCTGTTTTTTTATCTCCTGCTAGAACTTGTCCACTATTTATGGTTTGCTGTACCAGTCTAACTGGATGTCTGATTAGGTTAACTGGTGAGAATGCAAAGACATTTTGAGTATTGTGTTATTACCATGGGTGACCAAGGAAATGCATGACAATATTATGACATGGACATTACTTCCCATTAAAAAAAAAAAAAAACACAGCTACAGAGCTGTATTACAGCACCAAATGTATTACAGAACAAATCATACTGCAACAGAAATCCAAATCTATTTCTTGTGAAAATCAAATTTTGCCAGTGAAGGGAAGGAGGATCTCTATGGGTTATTACTTATAATAGAATTACATGAGTAAAATCTATTTCATGAAATAAGCAATCAAAACCATAGTCTGTTCTTTTTTGTGCCAGATTTTCACAGCAATCACTACAGAAGAAAGAATTGTCACACAAAGATTAGCACTAGAGAGTTACGTCTTCTTCCAGGCATCACTTTAATTTGGTCTGAGTTGATTTAGTTTCTAAGCGCTGATTGTCATTTTTCCGTAAGGCTTTTAGAAACTTCTCAAGCATTCTTCTTTCTGTCAGTTGCAAGAAATCTCATGTAAGTCACTCAAAAAAGCAATTTCTTTTCCAGAAAGATCACGATATAGAGATAATAAAGACATCCATTACCTTCATTAGGGACACTCTGCAGATGACTCGCCAGCTCTGCGGGATCCAGTGAAGCTACAAGACCAGAAAGGTCAACATATTCTTTACCGAAATGCCTCTGATATGTGGTCAGTTGAGTTTTGTTTTGTTGGTTTCGGATATGAGCATATGTCACTGTAGGAACTGAAATGCCATGGGAAATTAAATAAAACCAGTTTAAGACAATGAGCTGTGCGTATAAATCATCTTGGGTATAAAAATTGTGCAGATGATACCATTAAACAAAGACTATACAGAGGGGACCACACACAGATCTGATTGAAAGAAGCAAAGCTTGCATCTAGTGCCTGAAAAGTCAGATATAAGTCACCGGCTGGTGTTTAGGAAAAGTTTAACAGATTGTTAGTTCTCGTCAACAGCCATGTTAGGAAACCTTTTACCGATTATTTGTAATAAATTTGCCATTTGAATAACACTAAACTCCACACAGATATAAAGGACACATCTTTACTTTGTATTTTTATTTATTTGATATTTGAAACTATTCCTTTCTTTTTACTATTGTTTTTAATTTAATGTGCAATGACACAAATTTATTCTTGGTGTCAATCTCTTGAAGACTACTGTACAATCAGAGAGGGGGATTCAAACATAATGAGTGAAAGAGATGCGCTACAAGCAATGCATTAATAAGAGGAGAAAAAAAATGACATAATGTTGAGCTCATCAGTGTGCTTCTTCTCCTTTCACTCTGCAGTGGCAATATGGGGAGGAGACCTGTAGGTTAATGTGAAACAGCAGCAGGACCCCTCCTATCCTACACAGGATTTTGCTGTATTATACATGTAGCCTGAACCTAACACCATTTAAAATATTGAATTAGAGAAAATTTTAGGCATATTGTAAGTAATATTAATAATAAACAGTATTTATATAGCTCCATCATATTAGGTAGCGCTGTACAGTAAATAGGGGTTAAAAATGACAGGCAGATACAGAAAGTGACACAGGAGGAGTTGACTCTGGCCCGAAGAGCTTACAATCTAACTAAAAAAAACAAAAAAACATTAGTGTTATGATGCCAACACTACTCTGAAAGAAGAAACAGGAAAGGTGTTCCTAAAGCAGACATTAAATTTCACTTTAAAATTTGGTGATGCGGCAGGTTTTTTGCAGATAGGGACAAAATTGCTGAGCTGCTCATGTGTGTAGGCAGCTGCCAGGACTGAACAAACTCCTGTGTGCCTACGCTGGAGATATAGGATTCCAGTCTGGCCAATCATGATGGCCAAAGATTGAAACCAAGAAATGAAAAGATGGTGGACCTGAAACAGAATAAGGACAGGTAAGTGTTTTTAAAACAATGTAACCAGGCAGATTATTGCAGAATGGACATCTTCTATCCTCTCTGTAGTAAAAGACCTGATTTTTGTAGCATGTAGTTTTTTTGTAAAAAGGGTTTAGTTCTGCTTTAAATGTCAAGGTAGCACATAGGTTCAGAAAGAAGTCTATTAGATCATCAAATACTAGACTCTCCTATGAATTGAATTCCTTGGCACTGTGTCTTATTTTTATGAATAAGGTTTTTTTGATTGAGGATATCATACGTTATATTATTTGTCCCTTTGCATTGCCTTATGACAACAGTTACCAAGGGTTAATGCAACACATAGAAAGTTTGATATGGCTTGGTAAATAAATAGGACAGGACCACTAGGTGGCAATACTGGGCCATATGTGTTAAATGAGAACACTGACATATTACAGTGAGGCTGATTTACAAAAGTACTTTATATAGGCTGGTCACCAAGAAAGTGCATTATCCATTTGCAAGGAATATTTAACTTTGCTTTAATAGTTGTGAAACTAAACATGCAAAGAATGCCCAATCACATGCAAAGAAAAGAATAAAGAACATGATTTTTGCTGGTACATGACTGGATGGTTGAAGTTAGCAGAGCTTTGTCTGATTCACTAAGCTGACAACTAAAGGGGGTCACTTCTTGTTTCTTAGTGAACAACCTATAATCCCACTAAACCTAATATTTGAAAAATTGTGTCCAGGCAGGACATGTCCCTTTTGCAATAAAATAAATGTACCTGTTTTTAACCTTGCTCAGGCATGGGCACTGCCATCCTCCCCTGGTTCCTAATTTAGCCAGGCTGGCATTCCCAGCATCCAGGGGCATGTGATACTTTGAGTAAAAGATTTCAAACAGAAGCAACATCTCTCCTGCAAAAATGAACCTGCCTGTTCACATTTTTTTTTCTCTGCTTAATTTACTTCCTCTTTAATGAGTTGGTATTCCATACATGTATTATCTAGAGTATTATCAATACCACTGCAAGGAAGATGTTTTGTACATTTTTAAATGGCTTAGACATTTAGATAGGTGGATGATAGATGATAAGTACAATAATTAGATGATCATAACTGACTGGCTGCAGCAATATATATATATATATATATATATATATATATATATAGTGTGTTTTGTAATGTGTCAGCTTCATGAATAAGGGCAAATGCATCAAGGCGTTTGACACTGTAAGCCTATGAAACCTGAATAATAGCCTCCTGGTGTTTCATCACATACGTAATCTCCTAACTTGTTTCTTGTGCATTTGAGTTTACATTAGGTCAAACCTGAGGAAACCTGCAGTGCTGTGATTGTAGCCAGTGTCTGGCAGTAGCACTAATTGTTGCTTCCTAAAATAAGTAGAAAAAACAAAGGGTCAAGGAAAAGAGTCTACTATTTAAAAAGTATTTAGGTCATTGAGTGACATGACAACAAGGGACTAGCATTCTAACATGGGGTTGTCAGCAATGGCATCCTCCACATTTTGTCATTGGACATTTCAATAAAGGATCCATCTGCCTGTTTTTTTGCGCCTGATTTTTTAAAGCTCTCCAAGGTTCTCCAGTCAAGCTGGGTGATCCATCAAACCTAAAATGGTAAATGTTTTGAATCTTGGACCAGATCCATTCCAAGTTTGCTGGATCACCCAACTTCACTGATGAAAGTGTTTCCTCTCCAGCCTTGGAGAGCTTTAATACATCAGGCCCATTGTGAGGACCACTGCATAGAACCAGCACATGTCACTTCTATTTTTCTTTTTAATACAGTATACAAACATATACGTCATGTACTGTACATTCAACAAACCCTTGCCTTGAAATCCCAGTATTGGCAAGTCCTCTATTGTCCTCATGTTTATATTATGCAACTACATCATGTAAGAGAAATCCAGAAGTGGCCAGATGACACTTTTACATAGCATAAAGTCAGGTGGATTATTAGGGTTGCTGCCAGGCAGAGAGGCCTTACTTAAATGTGTGTCGGGGCAAAATAGGACTAAATGAACAGTACATCTCTGCAGCTTATGCATATTTTCCTATATTTTGTTTCTTTAAAATATACTGCCAGTACAGAAATGTACCTAATAATTCTGCTAGATATCCAATGAGCTCCTCACTTCCAGTAGTGAGCTAACAACACTGCTGATTCTGCGCTTACGTTCTTTTAAGAACTTTAATTAAAGCCAAACTCTAGCCTCACCTTCAGTCTTTATTACAGACTAGCCAGTACTGAAATGGTTGAATTGGCTGACTTTACTGCACACTTTGACCCCCTCACAATGTGAATTTGAAATAGATAGTCCATCTCATTTCCTTCCAGGAGGACATCCAGCATCATCTAGCTCTTTCTTCCTCGGTCACTAACCTGCCCTATTCATTTAATGGATTTTAGATGTTTCATGCATGGAGGCTCAGTATCTCATGTAGAGTGGCGGTATATAACACCGCTTTCTGTTTTCAGAAACCAATGTACAGAACCTTGCCAATCCCTCCCACCAGGCAAAGTCTGCCTGTAACACAGGGACTTAGACCCAAATTCATTGGATCAAAAATCTAACATTTACCAGGCCATGATACATGTTACTAAATATGATCCTGATAGAACATACCAGCTCCTTTTGCTGCAAGACGCCTTGTTGAGTAACATCCATATTTGTGAGTGACGTCATCCAGTTCTGGAGCTCGTGGCTGGATTTGATAATGAAATCGTGACTCCGTGGCGAGAGGTTTAGGGAGTTCTTTTCTCCAGTCTGGTGCAGCATCTACAGCATATTTAACTTGATAACCTGTATATGACAATAAACCAGAGATGGATTAATGAAAAAAGAGAGAATTTGGCCCAAAGCATGGTATAGGTTTGGCACTCCACACCCCCTTTCCATTGACATTCATAAGGATAGCAATCGGGACAAAGGAGTTTCCCCTTCTGCATCCTGTACCGGCACAGCATGACATATGACAATAACAGTCTTAGAGTACATCTTCCTTTTTGTGACCAATTTCCCTTTTACTGAATAAAGTGATTGTGATTGCTGCCCCCTCCTCACTTAGTTTGCCTAGCAGGAAATGCAGCTGTGTACAAGTTGGCAATCGAAAAACCAGATCCTTCAGTTTCCTGGCATGATTTTGGATCACGTTTTCAGTACAGGGACTGCAGTATACTGTTGGCCACTAATGTTTTGATGGCGCTGTTCCGCAGAAACAGCTGTTATGTCTGCTTGCTAAACTAAATTACACATTGAGATGTCTCTGCTGCCTGCTCCCTGGAACTGAGCCAGATATCTGCAGGTGCTGCTAGAGGAAGGCTGGCCTGTTTGTGGAGGTAAGTATAAAAAAAAAAAAAAAAAAATCAGGAATTTTAAAAAATCCGGAACTCCTCAGGTCTGGAGGTTACCAGATATTGTCAACCTGTATTAGACAATGTATATGGAATAAATATGACTGATATTATTGAAAAAGTATTGTCTGTTGAGCTCTATTACACTGATACATAACATACTGAACAGACGCCTTTCTGGAAAGCCAAACTGGCCGTAAAACACTAAACTAATAATTTAGAAAAAAAATATAGGAGTCTATTTACATTACTGTGAATTTACTGTATAATGCCCACAAAAACTTGATGCATCATTAAGTCCTAAGTGTGTTCTAAATATTTTTAGATGTTAGGTACCAGAACACACAACAAAACCCCTATTTATTACACAGTAAATGTAAAGCTACGTACACATGTCAGATGAATATCGTCGAATAATTACCTCGGGGTTATTGGACAAGACTCTGTTGTTAGAAAGGATCGTGATAGATCCTTTTCTAACGACAATTATTGAATGTGTGTACGTAGTCTAACATTTGACAGTTGCCAGATAATTCATTTGAACATATAACACATATACATTCTCTTTCAGGCTTGCCTATATCACACGGTGTGCCAATAATTAAAGGAATAAACAGGCAATACAGTTTACTATACCTACACCAAAGACCTTAATTTAGAACATAGTGGCCTATGTATATTAAAATTTGTATGTAAAAGTTTGTAATTGGCCTTGAGATAGCTGGTATGATACAAGATAGTTGCTTTTTATTTCCTCAACCACCTAAAGGATTTATTACTGGTGCGTTGTCCTTGTAAAAGGAAAATCTGTTAATATCTAACAATGTTGGCGTTGTCAGAGCTGTAAAATAAGCATTCAATTTTATTAGTAGCTATAAACATGGTCACTTCACCAGACACATGTCATTTGAAGGGTTTCAATGTCTTACAGCTTAATGTCACTCATCAGAAACTATGTGGCCAGATGACCTAATTGGCTACAAATTGCAAGAATTCTTCAAGCAGGTCTTCAAACTACAACGTTGATTGTAACCTGAAAAGAATTGTACAAAGATTGTACAAGCAGATTGCGGCTGACTTTTAGATGTCTCTGGGATGTTATTTATCAGAATACACCAGAAGTCTGGAAATACACTAAGAACAGCACAAGGCTCCTGGAAAGACTCAGAAATTCAGATTTTACCCTGTTCGTGACAGTAAAAGAATTATATGGTGTATTTTATTAGGACTGGCAGTACTTTTACCATAGAGTTGTAAAATATTGTCATTTGAGATGCAAATAGTGCACAAAAGAATTATTTAAGAAAACCTAATAACCATCTGGATTGTTAAATGCTATCAGAAAAGAATACTGGTTCAATATGTAATCGGTTCCATGGGTATAGTATTGCATAGTATTCCTTACCTGGAAATAGAGATTAACTGCCCTATCACACAGTGCATATATTCAGCTTACACACCCTTATCTGACGAGACTACAGGTGCAAATGCTGATCACATATTTGTAACTGACAACTCCAGATAGGAAATTACTCATCTTTCATAGCTTAATACTGCTGGAGGCAATTCATAGGCAATACTGGAGATGTGATGGCAGGTTTAAAGATGATGCAGTATTTCTCCATGTATTACTATCATTCTTTATAGATATTACTGATTGACAGAACTTGTTATACTCTACAGAGAGCCAAAACTATATTTCTTGTTTTGAATAAAATACATATATAATAGACTGTTGCTGTCTGTACCTTAAGATGCAGGTAACAGAACTGTAGTAGGCCATTTATCATCCAACTAAAAATGTATACTGCTGTAAATAAAACGTATGGATAAGTAATGTGATCGCCGTTTTCCCACACACCTCATTTGGCTTCCATTTCCAGCATTCCAAGGATGAGATAATGGTAGATAATCTTATGGATGCCCATTTATTACAACAAGCTCTGCTATTTATTGATGCTTTTTTGCAAAAGTGGCTTTTCATGGGATATTTAAAAAGACAATCAGAAATGCATTATGCGGCACCTCAAAAAGCTTAGAAAATAGAATAGTCATCAAGTGATCATAGTGATCAAAGTGTCATGTTTACTGGATACATAGTTAGTCAGGCTGAAAAAAGACATGTCTATTAAGTTCAACCACTAGGGGAATAAACATATCCCAGATATGCATAGTTGATCAAGAAGTATGCAAAAAACCCTTATAAACTCTGGTTCAATTTGCTCCAACAGGGCAAAAATAACTCCTTCCTGATCCTGTGGGACAGTTGGATGTTCCCTGGATCAAAAGCTTGTGGCGTCTTTACTTTCAAATTTTAATAATTACATTCTGTGCTTCAAGAAAAGCATCCAGCTTACTTATCTATAGGACGTGGTGGACGTGGTGCTTATGTGGAGATTGAATATAAATTCTCTATATGGACTATTTATATGGGTTATGTTCCTGGAGTACAGAGCCTTCATATATGTTCCTGTCAAAAAGGTTTTACTCAGTCATACCTTGTGGTATCCCTAGATAGTCCCCTTTGTATGTAGTGAGATACTGTGATGCCATTACTCTCTGCACCTCTGCAATAGATGGCGGCTTAATCCAAGAAGAGCGGCTGTCTTCTGAAATCTTTTTCTCTTGATGAGGTAACCGCCAAGCTGCAAAAGTCTGAAGATAAAAAGTATTTACTAAAGGTTACTATTAGCCATAAGGCATAACATTGCAAACTGTTTCTACCATGATGACCTTGATAAAGTGTTTTTTGGTTTTTATTTTGGTACTTTATTATCTGCAAACTAAACATGTGAAAAAGGATTAAAATATTAAAGAAAAAGCCACATAAACAAACAAAGAAAGACATCCAAAAAAAACAAGACTTCTCTTCTCCTGTCTGCCCACTAAATTCCAGAGCAAGCTATGTGGTAATGTCAGGTATGCTGGCAAAAAGCTCTGGATGGAGACACTTTGTTGGACTGGATTACCTGGCTCGTCTTATTCTCTACTGATGCCTACAGACTTCCTCAGATTATTGAGGATGACATTATGATTATTGTGGATTTCCTTGAGATGCCACATCTTTGAACTCGTTTATATGGCAGACAGACATCATCTCCTGATTCTGCCCACACCATCACAGTTGCTAAAAATGCTAATGACAACCTGTTAATACATTATTAAAATGGACTCTGAAATCCATCTCTAATAAGGGGGGTACCAGATATCCATCCCATTACAATTCAGAATGAGACCCATTTCTCAAAAAGGGCTAGGTAAGGCTAGAAATAAAGACACAAAACAAGAAAAAATGTTGTAAAAATTTGTTTTCAAATATTATTTACCTTTAACTGGACCAGTGATGTCCACAAAAGAGGTCTCACTGCATCCCATTTCTGGCAGCTTTAACCACATAATGTACACAGCACTGGAGAAATATTTCCTTGTTTACAGACCACTGCTAGGATTTCTCTTAGTTTAATAATGCAGAGTAATATTTTGACTAAGAAATATCTGTCCAGGGCTTTGTTTATAGATTTAAGAGAGCTTTGCCAACAATTTAGTATACAGAGAAGTGTTCTGGCTGGGGAGCATTGCCAGAAGCTAAATTGTTTTAATGGAGGGGATGCGGTCAGTCAAACAATGTTCTGATAGGAAGGGGGGTGGCCATGAAAAAAGAAATCTGATGGGTGAGAAGTGGCCAGAGGGAGTGGCGGCATAAACTAGTTGTTTGTATAGGAGAAAGTCCCAATTCGCCATCATGTTTGAACTAACAAGCCAGTGGCTTTGTTTACACCTATACAAGAGCACTAATAGCAGCACTGAGATCTGGCACACATCATGCCCACACTGTGCACTGGGGGCCAGCAAGGTTTAAAATAAGTCCTATTTTGTTGTTCAGTTTAAAACATTGCACATTAGCAACATTTCCAAAAATTATTATTGTTTTTGTTTTAACAACTAAACACGATGAGTTACACGGCTGTAACATGTGCCTTGAATTGTTGAATTGTTGTGCACAAAGTTTTCTTTGTTGAATATTGTGTGCACAGTGCAGGTGGCTTTGGAGAACACATAGCAGGAATGTCAAACTTCTAGTTGATTTATTTCATGTTACATATTCAGAAACTTTCTGGAAAGTACATCTTACGAACTTTGATTTTGTTTTTGTTGTTTATTTGTAATAAACTACAAGTTCATCTTTAAATCACCCCTCCATCTCCAATATACACATCCAGGTACCAGCTCTTTACATAGATCTATACCTAATTCTTCCCAGTACTGGTCTAACCATGCTTGCCCAGCAACACTCTATACACTTGAATGAGTTGCAACAATACCAGTAAGGGTATGACCCCTTTACGTCTATGAGACATTGGTACAAAAGCCTGGTTAGCCAGGCTATTACAGTCCAGAAGGTTTCAGCTAAAGGAGGTAAATATGTAGGGTAGAATGTGTGTATTGAGTATGTGATAAATAGAGCATCCTAACTAATAGACAGGATGAATCTCCCTGATGGGTATGCATGCAGTAAAAAAAGCATCACAGGGGTTCTAATCCTTACCATTCTATAAAAAAAAAATAAAAAAAATAAAAAGTTTTGACTTTAAATACACTTTAAAAAGCACAAAATTGGGATACAATTGGAATCTAGTAAACTGTGATGTCATCCAAAAACTGCTTATTTTGAATAGTTTAAATATATTTGTTGGTAATATACTTAATACCTATTTTTTACTAGCCTTTCTTTCTTCAGACAAAGAACATGTTCCCTGGTACAATGTAAAATGTCTGCTGCCCCCTGGACTGATTAGCACCTGAAATCTTCTTATATATGAAATCTTGATATAGAAAGTGCTTCTCAAAATGCTTTCATTGTTTTACAGATTTTATTCATATAAAAAAAATATTGAATCTGTGTTTGAATGTTCCTTCCATTTACTCTACAACTAAATCTATGAAGGAAATACAATAGTAATAAAAAATAAATCATATATGGATAATCAGGTTATCTCAATGTAGTTCTGCTGGTAAATTATTAAACTGTTGTACCTAGTTTTTCCAAAGGGTTGGTGTAATCATGATCTCCTACCCTCCTAAAGGGCAGTTTAAGCAGTTTGAAAAAAAATGTTCACCAGTGTACAAATGCCCAGGGGCTTGATTTGAATCTTTCATTTCAGATATTTACAAAGCTGGGAAGAGTAGGAAAATCAGACAGCTTTTTATTGTCTCACTGTTGTCTAATTTTTATTGGATACTAAAATTTGGCATACAAAGGATTTACCTTATCAGGGTGAGGCCGGTGATTTCTGGCTCCTGATGATGTTGCCGCCCTGATGGGTTCAGTTTTAAAATATGGTTTCCAACCAAACTCATCACTGTACATGCTTATTCCAATGGGATCACACAAATAATATGGGTTCCTGTAGCTTTTAGATGTCTTGGGGCTGAGAAACAATAACAAGATGAACACAAAAAAAAAATCATAATAGGCCAATAGTAACAAAAGCTATCAGTTACATTATGTGAATAGATTTGACACATACCCGTGGAAGGTGACCTTTCTGGTGACAGCTTTGTTCATTGACTAAACTATATATTTATAAATATAGCAGACAGTACCATTATCTAAATAGAAACCTGTATACCATTTACTTGTGTGGGACTGATCAGTCTGTTTAACAACTGTTTTACTCAGACTCCATTGTGAAATACACAGGTGATATACAGGGGTTACAGGCACACAGTCAAGTAGGGTCAATTTTTACCTTAAGTGGGAGGAAAAAACAAAACAGATTGTATTAATAGTTCCAAATATATAATCACCACTGCAATCATGGCTACTGTTTTACTTTGATGTATACCCCTATGTCGATTATGCCAGTTCCCTGATAAGCAATAAGTTTCTAGAGAAGTGCCAATGACATTTTGCTTTTCACACTAAAATTGATTTTTTGTTTCACTAAAATTGCTCCAAAAATGATTCTCTCCAGACAATGTACTGTACTATAGTGTAGCTTTGGGGTCACATTTCCATTTTTTAAAACAATAACCAGCAGACCCAAATTGTGCCAAGGGGTGACATTTTGCAGTTTATGCAGTGTAGCATGCGTAAACTTGCCATCAATGTTTTAGTTACACTTAAGCATCCTCTCTCCTTTAGGCTCTTTACAAATTCTCATTTTTTTTTACATTTTTTTCAAAACATAACTTTTTGGCCCATCTTCAGTCCAATTATGTACTGCCTGTTATCTTTCCGTGGCGAAAGGTTCTATGTAGTGAAAACAACACCATGGAATGATGTAGGCTATGTATCATGCTCTTGTGTGTTCATAGAGTGTGTCCTAGGTTGCCCTGGGCTTACCAGTCCACTGTTTACCAGTCCAGCTCTATTTACCCTGAATTAAGAGTGGCAGCCACAGTCAGTCGAGGACAAAAAGAAGGTAAGTACTTCTTTGAGAACATTTTAGGCATGTTGGGGTGTTTACCTGACCATGGAACACAGCCTAGTTGTTCTTTGATCATCCAGCCATTCATTCTGGGGCATTGCTGGACCTAGAGTAGATCCCCAAAATATCTTTTGAGCAAGTGTATGCAATGGCTTATATACTGAGCTTTTTTTTTTCCAGCAAAGCCATGCCCAAATACCCAGGAGCATGATACCTATGTGTGAGAGCATACCTGCTCTAAAATGTGCAGATAGGACCACCCAGGCCTTTCTCTTGTTCTTGTTGGGGATGGCCTAACCTGCATTTGTGATGGATAAATCAATAAAAATATGCAGTCATGATCAGTGTTGATCATCCTGTTGAATAAGAGAGAGAAGATGTAATTTTCTAAACTGCTAATCATCTGCACATGCGAACCCGGAACAAGAGG
Source organism: Pyxicephalus adspersus (assembly GCF_032062135.1). Classification (NCBI taxonomy): domain Eukaryota; kingdom Metazoa; phylum Chordata; class Amphibia; order Anura; family Pyxicephalidae; genus Pyxicephalus; species Pyxicephalus adspersus. Next base: position 26,365,661 of record NC_092858.1, read on the forward strand.
AAAATGTGACTTACCGTACAGCAATAGTTGGAGAGGAGGCCTTCTGGGGGTAGTCCCGATTCATTGATGTTTCATACGGATCCCATAGGTTCCCTCCTTTATAAATAATGAATGACATTCTTTAAAATTGGTCACACAGAAACAATCTAAAATGTTCTTCATATTTGCACACAACTTTTATTGTGAGGATCAACTCTGGTCATATAGAGAAGGGTCTAATGGTATAGTTAGGAATAGACATTTCATCCAGCTGTTTACCTTCAGAAGTTGACTGATTTGCAATCAAGCAATCTGCATTATCTGGTATCTTTGCTCTGTTATAGACTGTAAGAGCTCTCAAGATGTGGAAAACCGCTTATATTTTTACAGCTAAAACAATCTATTTATAAAAGGGAATCTGTTGTTCCCTCAAACATTCCCTGGTGTGAATGAAGAAATACTGCCAATGAAACACATGGACCTATAAGAGAATGTTTGATGAAACTAAAGCTAAACCCAGCTGACTCAACTGTCCGTGTTCCAGCGCTAACATCTTCCTTCTCTCCTTCCTCTTCCAGATGATCTTTGGCCATCTTAATTGGTCATGCCAGGATGAGATAACCCTTGCACAGACGTGCAGGAATTCATTCATCCTGGTACACGCATGTAACTTAACTTTGATTTCAGAAACCTGGAACAATGGGCCTGATTTATCAAAGAAAGAAGATACACTTTCATAAGTAAAGCTGGGTTATCTAGCAAACCTGGAATTGATTTCTTCAAAGTAATTTGCTATTTGCTAGCAAATGTTTTAAATCCTGGACCAGATACATTCTAAGTTTGCTGGATCATCCAGCTTCTCTCCAGCCTTGGAGAGTTTTAATAAGTCAGGCCCAATCAGGCATTCAAATTTAAAAATGGAACTTTAGATCCACTTTAAAATAGTAGCTACTTTAAAACTTTTACATTTACCCAAACTTGATACCTTTCTGCACAAGACACATTTACCTACATCTTTGACATTGTATGCTGCCTGAATATACAGAATACACAGGAGCAGTACAGGGAAACATCCTACTGCTTCGCGTCCCTTATGGGGCTGAGCTTTCCCCTTATCTGAGACAAGATCGGAATACAACATGCAGCGAATGAACACAAACAGGACCTAAAGAAAATATTTCTGCTTACGTAGCTGGCAAAAAAGTAAAGTCTTTGTAACACTAATGAAATTATGTTATGTGGAATACTCTACATTAGCCTTTCTTCATTAGTCACAGCAAGACAGAGTCAGATACAAAAAGAGGGGTGAAGGTCACAGATGATGGTGATCAATGATGGGGAAAGAAGAGAAAGGTCATGTCTGTGTCACTTTGCTATCAGCATACATAAATATCTTTATTGCCTAAAGGTTAATAGAAACACTAAAAGATTTGGATAGGGAGAGGCATTGAATGTCTGAATTTAAAGTAGGTTCAGGCACACAGGTGTGTTGTACAGACTGTTTAAAAATACTTTTCTTACAATAGCTTCATACAATGGATAGGTCAGTTTATTCTGTAGTCAAGGATGTTGCTGAAAAGCTGCAGTGTTATCTAATCATTGTTATCAGTAATATTGTATGGGGGTGTTTTGTGCTGCAAAAACCATAAAATATATTGTGAGAGATTAGCATTAAACCTATTGTGTTGGATCTTTTTTTTCTGTTTTACTGTAATGACTGCAATCCCCTGCGAAGGTAAGCCCTGGAAATTGCTTTGTATTGGAATTGTTTTGTGAATAAAAGTGAACAGAATGCTCTGAAATTTGAACTAAAGCCTGAAATACCTCTCTGCAGTGTGTTTGATGCTACTACTTCACAAAAAAGAAAAAGAGAGAGAAACTAGGGTCAGCCTGTTCTTTTATGTTTGGCCCTAATCGGCCCAGTGAGCCAGAGAGGTATCAATTGCCTGAACATTCGTCTTGTGTGAAAGTCTTGTGTATATACATTGGTCTCCTAATGTTGTTCAGTGATCCAGAGGGCTGCTAGTGACAGCAGACCACAAATAACCATTGTTTCCCATGGGGAAAAGGGCAGCAGGACATCTTCCTATTTGTCTTTCCCTCTCTATGTGTCTGTTCAGAATTGGTAGATGAGGGATGGAGTGAACTAATATCATTTCTTCTAAAGTACTGATGAAGAAATGCGTTGAAAGAGACACAAATTTGTTAAATAACAAACGTAGGAATGCCTTAAAAACTTTAAAAAAATTATGATATTAATAAAAAAAGTTTTGAAAATATATTAAATAATCATATACATTTATAATTATGACAAGGCCAACCTGAAAACACCATTAAACCACAAAGTAGATTTTTTAAGGATTCCAAAATAGCTAAATATTTTCAAAAAGACAATTTTTTGTTGTCAGAAGAATTCAGACCTGCCCTGATTGTCATGATAATTAAACAAGCCAACACCCCAGCCAAGGAACACATCTTATACGGCACAGAGCTGTCACACTATAGAGATCCTCAATGACCGAATCTTCAGGTCCAGACAGGTATCTGTGAGCTTTATCAGTTGACTCAATCATTTTAAATCCAGCTGCATTCATTATGTCTTCTCACATGTTTAGATAATATTGTTCATTGTATCACCATGACATTGCAAAGCAGTTTATCAACGATACCAGGAAGATCATGTTCCTAAAGTTTTGTCAGATTAGCATCTTACCTAAGGCAGCCATAGCAGTTTTTGGTCTCTGTGGAGCTTTGTCTGCAGGTCTGGAAGGTTTCATACTATTACATAGCTTGGAGGATATAAGCAGGCATTCACTCAGGCAGTCACATTTCTCTTTTTCAGCCAACGACTTGCTTTTATCTTTCAAATAGTTTAGCTGTTCTATGAACTGTGGCTTCAGGACATCCCCATCAAGCTGCAGATAAAAATAGATGGTCCACATGAATTGATCTATATCGGACATACACTTTGAAATATTGACAGCTTTAGTAACCCTAAAATAAAAATCATATGTTTCATATAATAAAGATCATATGTTTCATCCAATACTGTACACATGTTCACTGATGGTAGCATGAGTGTTTTTTTTGCAAGCAAAACAATCAAGTACAAGAGCCCATCTATATCATTATACCAGCAATGATATAATTTCCCATAAAATGGTGATGAAGAATTACTTATCCATTAAGGGTTATACATCTGGTGTGACAGGGTGTCTCATGGCTTGGCTGGGATGGGATTGGATGGGATGTATATATAGCGCCCAGGCTAAGGATCCTTGTCTTTTAAGAGTTCCAGGGAACTGTGTGTTAGTCTACCAGACAGTTTGCGTCTAAAAAAAAGCCAGTTTTAAGGGTCCTGGTGCCGGCCAAAAAAGAGTTGGGAGAAATCCTTGGCAGGGTCATTAACTTTACTTAGAGAGTACAACTTCTCTATTTAGAGATTCAGCAGCAGCAGACTGTTGGGAGCTCAGTGGTTTACCAAAACCTAAAGGGAAAGGTGTTCCTGGGGAAAAAGCTTTAGAGTAGGCTATCAGCTTTTGTTTATGCAAAAGTACTTTGGCTGTACAGATACTCCTTACCTAATGACCAGGTTTGGTTCCAACAACCTGGTCATTAAGCGCATTGGTTGTTAAGTGAGGAGCATAGAAAAGAGCCGGTTGGCAGGGCTGAGAGCGAGCAGTGTGTGTCAGTGACAGGTTCACTGACAACCTGCAAATCCCGGTGTATAGGGCACTGTTACTCAGTGTACAGTGGTGATATAGAGTCCTGGCACCTTGCATAGGGTGCTGGTACTGGATGTACAGCCATGCGATAGAGCCCTGGCGCAGTGTATACAGTGCGGATGCCAGGAGTACAGTGAAGTCATAGAGCCCTGGCATGGTATATAGGGTGCAGATGCTAGGAGTACAGTAGTCATGTAGAGCCCTGGCACAGTGTATAGCATGCTGGTACAGTGTATAAGGTGCTCTTACTGTAAGCACTGCGCAGAGTATATGGTGCAAATGCTAAGAGTACAGTAGTCATATAGAGTTCTGGCACTGTGTTTAGGGAGTGGGTACTGGGCAAAGTGGTACCATAGAGCCCTGGCACAGTGTATGGGGTGCTGGTTCCAGGGGCCTAGTGATGCCATAGAGC
>NC_092858.1:26370174-26457674 GCF_032062135.1 Pyxicephalus adspersus
GATACCATAGAGCCCTGGCACAGTGTATGGGGTGCTGGGATCTCCCACCTGAGTACTGATCATGTTGGTTGGCCCCCGGGCTCTCCGCTCACACCAGCTCTCTGTAGCAGCCTTGGTTCGCTCTGTCGGTGCCACTTTCACCTGATTCCCTTTCTCTTCAGATTCTAAAACTTTCGCTCCAACACTCTAGTTGCCAGGCAACGCACAGTCACCACGTGCTCCGGGGGCGTGGCCTCTTTTCTGTGCAGGGAGCAGCAATGTGATATCTCTGCTGCTACAACGAGCTGTGTGATGAATAATGTAGAGCAGTGAATGGCTGGGTGAAAGGAGCAGACAGTGTCATGGAAATGGTGTGGAGGTGCTAGGATACGGCTCCCTTCATTATTATAATGCATGGCTTATCTCAGGCTGCATGCAGGGATTTTATAGTTTGTTGGTATCTTTGTGTTCCCATACAGACATTTGTATTACTTCTACTTATTACTGGTGGTCAATAGATTTATTATTCACCTAGATATATAGTCCCTGCTATGTAAGGGTTAGGGACCCCCCCAGTATAATGTACTTAATTACTAGAAAGTATCGGACCAACTAATGAAAAATTCATTATATAAGTTTCATATTTATTTCAAATTTATTCATATTAGTGACTGGTTACAAATACAATACCCCAATAAAAGCCTCTATACATGGTGGTTGGTGTAAATTCAGCCAATAAATTGATGGCCCCCTATTATTGTACAATCACCCATTACATTCATTGCAGAATTCTCTGTAATATCCGTGATCATTATAGGATTCCCTATTACTTTGGAAATCATTAAAGTATCGCCCATTGCATTGCTGATCAGTTTAGAATCCCTCATTACATTGGTGATCAGAGTAGGATTCTCCATTACATTGGTGATCATTGTAGGATTTCATGTTACCTGGGTCATATTTGTAGGATCTACCATTGCATTGTTGATTACTGAAAGACAATTACATTGGTGGTCATTGTAGGATTCCCTGTTATATTGGTAATCGTTGGAGGATTCCCTGTTTATTAGTGATTGCTGAGGAATCTCATGTTACATTGGTGATCAATGTAGAACTTTCTGTTACATTGGTGATCATTGTAGGATTCCCTGTTACATTGGTCTTATTTGTAGGATCTCCCATTATGTTGAGATCATTGTAGGATCCCTGGTTATATTGGTAATTACTGAATAATCCCATGTTATGTTGGTGATCGTTGTAGGATTCCCCATTACATTGGTGATTATTGTAGGCGTTGGGGATCGTTGTAGGATTTACAGTTATATTAGTGATTACTGAAGAATCTTGAAATACTGAACATTGGTGATTATTGTAGAATCACATGATGGATTGCTGATCATTGTAGGATTCCCCATTACGTTGGTGATCACTGAAAGCCAATTACATTGGTGATAATTGTAGGATTCCTTGTAAAATTGGTAATCGTTGTAGGATTCCCCATTTTTTTTGGTGATTGCTGAAGAATCTCATGTTACATTGGTGATCATTGTAGAACTTCCTGTTACATTGGTGATCTTTGTAGTATTCCTGTTACATTGGCAATCTATGTAGGATTCCCTGTTATATTAGTGTATACTGAAGAATCTCTTGTTACATTGATGATTGTTGTAAGATTCTCTGTTACATTGGTGATCATTGTAGGATTCCTTTGTTACATTGGTCTTATTTGTAGGATCTCCCATTACGTTGGCAATTGTTGTAGGATGCCCTGTTAGTGATCATGGTTGGATTCCCTGTTACATTGGTGATTACTGTAGATCCTCATGTTGCATTGGTGATCATTGTAAGATTCCTCATTACATTGGTGATTACAGTAGAATCTCATGTTACATTAGTGAACATTGTAGGATCCCCCAATATGTTATTTAACACTGTAGACCCATCACATTGGTGTTCTTTGCAGAAAATAAATGATCAAATATAGTATCTACATAAAATATGGGCTTATGGAATGTTCTAAGAAAATGCAAAACCCGCTTGAAGCAAGTCAAATCCAGGTCAGAAGGATGTCAATGGCCAATCAAGTGCACCTGTCAATGAATTCCGAATGATCTCAGAAACATCCAAAACTAATGACAAATTGATGCTATCCCCTCAGGCCCAAAACCCATCAACAGAAAATATTTGGACCCATTCAAATTCTAGCATCAAGGTATTATAAAGTGCCTATTGCAGTGTTTTGCCTACATTACGTTAGTGTGTTGGGGTTCTAATAAAATTACTAGCACTGCGATGTAATTAGGTACCTACCACGCAGTGACATACACATAATTGACTTGTCATTTCTGTGTAATATACTGTATTGCCTTACTGTAATTTATTATTGTGATTCCTTATATTATTTCTCTGTGTGCAATGTAAATATAATAACAGTAATATAATGTTTGACTTAAATATTGGGACCTGAAAAGTTGTAAAATTAGGCCAATATAGAAGGGCCAGTGATCCAAATGATGGCAAGAATGTGAAAACAGCATGTGTGGGATTGGAATCTGTTTGTTTAGCACAATGGCTGCTTCTTCTGTGACCTGTAATGGAGCAATCTATAGGTATGTTCATCACTGAACATATCTGAATCTGAAGGATTAGTTTCTAAGAGTGTAACTTTAATACTATAATTTAAATGTCTACTAGGTGACAGCATTCTCAACCGATTTTGTGGGATTTTGCATTAAGCTTATAATTAACCAGTCTATAGGAATGTAACATTTCTTTATTGAAACATTTTCCAATGCAATAAGATTATCAAATAAATAAAGATTCTTATCAAACAATGAATTATTGTGTCCCCAATTCAGTTTTCCAAAATAAGTTTAGCTATAAAGCTTTGCAAAGGTAATACGGATCAGGAGTGTCAGATTCCATTATCTGCAAGTTTTCCTAACTTGGGCTATTGACCCCAACTTTTATGGTTAGCCATGATTATGGATATTGTCCTTGATATTGGCAGTTTTCACTAAAAGTCTGAGGAAGTGTTTTTTTTTTTTTTTTTTTTTTTATTGCGAAAGGCAACACTAAGTCACTATATTGATGGATCCTGTTAGTTGATTCCCTCTTGTGTCTATACTATGGAAGATAAATAAGGATTTTTTGCCTTATATTTGGCATATCTTGTAATATGTATCGCTATTCAGCTACATGACAATATATGTATGATATTGGGAGCAACTAGGTCCACTTTCTTATGTTTAAATGTTTTGTTTGTTTTTTCATTTTTTTATGTGAATAATTATGAAAAAAGATATTTTTTGTAATTTATTTGTAATCAGTATACATTTTGTAACCAAAAATAAATTGCACACACTCTCCCTATAATACTTTCACAATATGAGGTATGCTATACCTGTTCAGCACTGGTGGCAAACACCAACAACATTTCCATAACCTTAAAGAGCAATGGTAGCCATACAACGAGGATTGATGGGATGGAATGGAGCAGAACTTGGCTCAACTTTTCAAAGACTAGTAAGGATTTTCCTTCTTACAATCTATAATCTCCAGATCAGTTGAAAATTTTTTTTTTTAGAGATATACCAGAAAAAAATTACCATTTGCAATAAAAAAAAAAACCTTCTACAAGTATAACTTGCCAATGAAAACATCAACATATCAATAATAATTATTACAATCAGTCCATAATCTTTAATTACGAAAAAAAAGAAGATGAAAATATGGAAATCAATCTTTATTTTTTGTAAGTAAGAAGGGAAATGTATGTTTTCCTTTTCTGGCTGACAGGGTCCCCTAAATAAGAATAATATGTTGCCAACCTGACAAATGAAATTTAGTACAGTATAGACTACCACCACTCCCTGCGCCTGACTCATGTTAATAAACAGCATTTAGAACACTTAAGACCATGAGCACACATTAACTTAATCCAATCATCAGACTGACGGTTGTTTTTTCCAATTTTGAATGTGACTTTCCCCATGAATTGGACAGGTTCTATTGTCTCAATGTCCTCAGCATCTTATCACAACAAACAAACCGGCTTATATATTTTGAATAAATGTTCTTCACCTGCCAACCAACATTTTTTACAAAGTTGTCCTTATGTGGTTAGAACACTTGTGGGGATGCTTTTGCTTTTCCTGCATTTACAGCAGAGAAGGTCTAAATCCTAAACTTTCCCTATTCAATAATCTGTATAACACAATGTCCTTACCTCATCATCTTTCATGAAGATTTTATTAGATTGCATTTTTTTTATTTGGTATTATATATGGGGGGATTTAGGTATGTAAATGAGACCCATAAAGGTTTGTAAGACATATACCAGGTATTGCTTGATATCGTTTCAAAGTAAACTTGTCCATCCATATGTCAGAGAATCCAGATTTAGGTATATGCAGATATAAAAGCCATTTGATTGAAGGGGCTCAGCTCACCAAGTTCTGACCCCCTCTTAAATTGCATGCATTGTGGTGTTGGTTTTCGTGTTGGAACTTCTTGCAAACTGGGTGTCCTAGGTTAGGGGGCTTCTGGGGTGCTTTGGAAACTAAAACAAGCTCCCCTTAGCACCTAGGCCCAGGTTCTCATAATATTTTAATGACTGAGGTAGCTGATATGGGTACCTTAAATCTAAACCCCAACCTTACCTTAAATCTTATTTTCCTGCACACAGTCAGCTTCTTATACTGTGTATTGCTCCCCCCCCCCCCCCCCTTCCCAATTGACATTAAACTTTGTTAATGACATATTACTATGATAGGGACATTGGATTGTGAGTCCCTTTGAAGGACAGTTACTTAGTGACTATGGGCTTTGTAAATCGCTGTGTGATATATTGCCGTTATATAAATGCAAGTAATAAAAAAAAATAATAATTAAAAGCTGCAACAAAAAAGAAAGTGCTAGTCCTTTTATTCCAGCTAATCCAGCTATTCCTCTTCAGTATTACTGACCCTGGCCAAACACCCTCTTTGAATTTTAATCTATTTTAAGATTTCATTGTCAGTGGTTTAACAACTGTTTGCCGTTTTCAGAAAGTTATATACCATACCCTGCCTGCCCTTCCTACCAGCCATATTCTGCCTGCATTGCATAGAGAAGTACTAACACTGTGATGATGTCACTGTCAAGTGTAAAGTAATGTATGTAAAAAAACAAAATATTGGAAAATTGGAAATATTTTTTTTTAAATCATTAGCATGTTGATGGGGAGGGAGTATTAGCAGATGAATTAAACAATGTAAACTTCGATTTTAAAGTGAACTTCTAAGTCAATACGGCATTATAACTACTACTCATAAATCAGGAAGTTTACATAAATTTCCCCAGGACAAAAAGCAAGCTTTACCTTTTAATAATTTGGGTTTATAACCCTCAAATAACAAATATATATGAAGACACAGCAAGATACCTCTACAGAATAAAGTCATTCACTGTAGTGCAGCTGTGCTTTCTAATCATAGATATATATAGGAATTATTAATATGAGATCCGGCTTACCTGGAGGTAACACCTTAATCAAATTCCTAATTCTTAGGCACAAAAACACTTAAGAAGTCTAAACAGCTGTAGGTCAGTACAAGGAGATGAACAGACAGGAGAGGGATCTGGAAAATGACATCATTTACGAAATGATTCAGCCTTTTAACTCTGCAGAGAGGCAAAGGGATTAAATTATGAATATCCCTCTAAACATTAAAATGAACGAGGGAATGGTACTCTCAGGAAAATAAACTATTTGAAAACACAGAACTTTGGAAGTGAAGTGCACTGATACACTAAAACAATTCCTACATGAAAAGTTAAATCCTTTAAAAAAGATCTTTTAAAAGTTAAAACCTTCAGGGTGTGTTCAGACATTGGAAATTGGAGTTAACATTTTGTAGTTTATGCATAAATTCCAGGCCGTGGGTGCAGTTGTATGAATTCTTACAGCATGACTGGAGAGGACTGCCAAGCATCCAGGGATTTATGCATCCAAGCAATAAACATGCAGAAAAATTAAAGCTGTTTGTAACATCTGTAAAATTGGTATGGCCTCTTTGTTATTTGCATTTGTCCAAGTCACCTAATAGCTGCTAGTTTCTGTATCTGTTTTGTGTGTCTGATTGACAAGTTGCTACTTATTTTAAAGGATCAGTATATCCAAAAGTAGTATTTCACTTTTTAGTATAAGCTGGAAATATACATACAACAAAAGGTCCATTTTATCTCCTGGAGGCATAGGGGCAATATGTTTCCTAATGAATATTCACCTTACATTGCAGAATATATGGCCAAGGGTGAAAACGCAAAAGTAAAAAATTCCAGAACTAAGGTAAGGTGATCTCAAGAAGAGAACCAAGGGGTGAATCAACGCAGAAAACTACCTGTAACTGAAATGTCACTGTATATAATAGGCAGAAGGTCTAGTTATCTATTTGGAGAAGGAAGGACTTCCAAAAGGGAAATAGGCCAAATGATGAGATTTTTAAGGCACTTTAAAGATACAATTTCATATACAAAGCAACTTTATTTACACATCATTGAATAAAAACATTCACGACAAAAAAGAGGGTGTTCATATCAAGGATAATAAATTCATAAAATCTAGTTTATTTGAAAGGCTTATGTAGGCTACTAGACACAAGTCTGCCACTATGGGGAATGTTGGAGGATTAGACCACTGAGGGTTATTCAGTTAACAAGACATAGGTCCGCTACTACAGAAAATGAGTGTTGTTTCCCTAAACACAAATTCACCTAATGGAAATTGGGGGGAAAAAAGAGTATCTTTGTAACTCTACACGTTTCGCAGCTCTAGTCTACTTCTTCAGGGGTTCAATACAAAACACCCTATTTGTTTCATGCATATATCAATAATGGTGGTACGATAACGATGAAAGATATCTATAAAAGAATACTAGAGGTCCTACCTTCTCCAAATAGAGAACTAGAGCCTCTGCCAACTGTTTGTCCTTACATAGGGATGTTGCATCTAGAAATTGAAATTAAGTTTCATTGGGGTTTTAAATTTAATGTGCTTTGAAATGTCACTATGTGCTATGAAATGTGCTATGGTATGAAATGTCAGATGGGCTGGCTAAATGGAATGTAAACCATTTTGTATTATCGTGTAATAGATACATTTAAAGGAGGCCCTTTAATATGCTATTCAATGATTAAAAACTGTTTTATGTGCAGTAGACCCACCACTTGGTCTGCAACTTGGTAGGTTACTGCTACTGAATCTGAATTCACACAGGGCATCTAGCAGGCTAGTGGCTTGCTCCCTTAAAATAGAAGTACATTTTCAATGGCATGGGGAGGCCTATGATATAATGAAGTATGCACAGCATACCTGATAATTATGGCACATGCGTACCTTTTTATAGGTGCCCTGCAGAGAGTACAGGTCCATCATCCTGTCACTGCTGCATACCCTGAAGCAGCTATCCTGACAATTCTTCTTGTTCCACATTGATACTCTTTAGATGGGTGGGGTGACGGGGCATGGGCATGGAGGGCAGAAAGGACCCCATGTCAGTTCTGCACGAAGGCCCACTGTTGGCTATGTCTGCTACTGCAACCATTGATGATGTAACTCCTATGTATATGCAGGATTTACATTGCCCCTGGTGTCCAGGTCACCTTACAGCCGTGCCAAATATAGAGCAAGACTCTGCACAGCATGGTGTATGCATCCTGTGGTATAAGCTAAAAACAAGACTCCAGGACCCCAGGAGCCAGGGAACTGTTTTTGAGAAAAGATACTTTGTATGCCAAAAATCTTTGCTTCCTGGTGAGTTCCAAAAATCTTTGCTTCCTGGTGAGTTTTTGGCCAGTGGCTTCAAACCTACAATAGAGGGGTCATATGTTCCTAAACTAATAAAAAAAATCACATTCTCTCCAATAGGTGAAAAGAAATTAAGTAAAAGTAATTGGGATGGGGGAGCAGGGAATTGGGTGGAACTGTTGTTTTCTCCTACATGGGAAAAGCAAGAAAAAACTTCAGTTTAAAATCAATTGGCCATAGAGCAGATGATGATATATAGGTTACAGGCAAGTGATGATGATCTCTTTACTAAGGTAACGTTCTGGAACTAGTTGGGGAATGGCTGCTTCTACCAAGGCCTTCGAACACAGTTGTTTTCTTTCACATTTAAGCATTAAAAAGACAGAGTCAACATGGAATACAAGGCTAAAGAGGAAGTTTCTCTAAAAGCAAATTGCTGCATTTATCTTGCAATTGCATAATAAGGTGTAACTGTAACCTTTTATTCTAAAGTACAGTGTTCCCAATGAGGCTGTAAATAAAATGTCATAAGAGTGACTCATGAAAAAAAAAAGTGTGGCCTTGAACGAGGAACGCCTTTCAACCAGGAAGAAAATCATCTCATATTATTTGCTGTTCACTAAACAAAGGCATATGTGGCTTTTAATTTTATACTTGGATAGAGGAACCATGTTCAAGTAAACATTTTTATAAAACCTTTGCCATAATGATAAGCAGGTAAGTGTATGCTTGTTTTTACACCGAAGGTGAACAGATCACTGATAAATACCAAATTACGTTAGACACACCATAATGAAGAATCATTGGAAAGAGAAGAATACAGGTATTCCCCGGGTTACATAGGGGATAGGGACTGTAGGTTTGTTCTTAAGTTCAATTTGTATGTAAGTCAGAACAGGTACATTATTTTAATAAATGCAATTAGGACAGATGTTTGTCAACATAATATTAGGCAATGTGGTGTCAGTAACTGTAAAAATAATAAACAAAGCAAGAAAAAACAAAAAACTATATGGATCCTAGACATTCATTAACTTCTAGAGCTAGCTATGGTTTGATATGCCAAAAAAAATTCAGAGTTTGTCTTGGTCATTAAAAAGTTACAAGAGGCAGAAGAGATCACCCCCCTAAGATCACCCACAACCTCAGCTGTGTTTAGCAAAATCAAGCCTCCATTCTGCACACAAGTGAGCAGGGAAGCCCTTTTTGTATCTAGAAGTCATCCATATGTCAGATGTCAATAACTCGGGGACTACATGTACCAATGAAATATAACTGAAAAAAATGCATCACATCAGTCTTGCCATCAAAAGTACAATGGCTGCAGACAATGCCCCATAATATAGGCATTACATGTGACGATCATGCTGCCTTTCTGTGTTGTAGGTGTTATAATGAGTGATGAGTAATACAAGTAGGTCGGGGGTACAGCTGGGCAAAGAATGGACTGGATGTGCTTTAGGCAAGTTTGTAGGCTTAACAGCTTAATCAGTCCCCCATCCCCCCATAGGGTCCATTTCTTTACCAAACATTTCCATATATTACTGGTCCTAACCTGGTTTAGAATATTGTGATCATGTGCATGAAGCCCTACATCAGATTGCTGTATTTCCACCTTTTATGGGAAGCTGCCTAACCACCAATGGTACATAGGCTATGGCACAGGTGGGTGTCCTAAGGTATTCCTAAACTGGGTAAAAATCACTTGAGATTCTGTTACTGGAGCTATCTGTTTAGGGTGGAATAGATGTCTCCCCTCCCATCAGGGTAACAAAGATGATGGCTCATTTATGGCTACACTCACAAATTGACAAATGTAAATTGGATGAATTTGATTGTGAAGGAAATTAAAAATTTGTAATAAAGCTAACCTAGTTTGGCTTGTAATTGTTCAGCTAAATAAAATATGGAAAGTTAGCACCTACGATGCTTTAATGTCATTTTTCCTTTTTACTCGGGAAAGGTTTCAGGGTTTGGTGAAGCTATAAAGTTCTTTGTTCCATGGAGGGACAGGGTGGGAATCATATTGTGGAGAATAGCAATTGAAGGAGCAATAAAACCCGGCTCTGCTATTTTGAGGATCTAGGTTTAGAAAACAACAGTGACCATTTACCTTGAAAGGTATTCATATCTTTTAACCGCATTTACTATATTTATGCTATGTATCCCAATTTGATTAATATATGACACAGACCAATCCTACAGTATTGTGTTCTTGTTTAGACTTACAATGCTGCTGTGTGTAAGTCAAACGTCTAATTTAATGGCCAGAGTAGACATAAATGCCTGTCAAACCAGTCCTAAATAAGTACTGTCTTGTCATTTTGCACTTGGGTGAAGCCACATTTGTCCTGAAGCAGAAATTTCTCAAAGCTTTACAGTATTACTACAAAGAAAATATAATGAATATCTGCATTAAAGGTTAAGGAGCCAAGAGTTCAGCATAATCCAGTTCATCCTGATTTATAATGGGAGACGGTAGCAGTCTACAGCAGTTTCTGATGCACCTGTCAAGTTATAAGTATTTTTGCTGCTATACATTCTTTTCTTCATTATTTCTTACAAATCAGTGCTGTGATCCAGTATGAAACAATTTCTGCACCTTGATCCTCTGATCCACTTGTATCCATCCAGTGTCAGTGTGCAGTGTCAGTAGGGAGCCTGCAGAGGATGGACCTGCTGGATCCTAATCATAGCTGGTTTCTGTACATGCCAAGTGTTGCATAGACATGGTGTCAATTCTGCATTTTACAAAGTAACATCCGGGTTCACAAAGGCATTTGGTGTACAAGAATGAACTTTATCTAGTGACCTTTGATGTCTAAACGATTACTGAAAAAGTGTAGAAGGCACCAAGACATTGTACTGTGTTCAATAAATTGTATGTGTCTGAGCTGACTCAAACTGTGCAGTAGTATTGAAGTGAAGGAAAAAGCAGCATTTGTTTTTGTAGTTTTGGTAATAAAGAGAAGGTAAAACCTAAGGTTCTTTTTTTTTTGCTGTGTGTGTACCATTGATTAAAATTTCTTTAGAAATTATTGGAAATCTCTCAAAGTGCAGAGAATTTCACTTTGAGACAGTTGACCCCAGAACAAGTGTTGGCCAGGGTGTGCATTCAGCAGATGACGCAATAATAGAAAAAGTCTCGCCCCACCGCGTTTCACCGTGATGAGACAAATACAATGTAGGATGCATCCAAGGGCTGTTAAGGATGTGAAAGGTAGACTCAGGTGAAAGAGGGCAAGCTAAGGTTTTCCAGTAAATGGTGGTACTGGTAGCAGGTGGTAGCTGTCCTCCCAGGGGAACAGAAATTGGGTCTCTGGAAAGCTCCTCATTAGTGTCGCATCATGCCCTGAAAAAGCCTCACAGCGAAACGCGTTGGAACAAGACCTCACTACCATTGCGTCATCTGCTGAACACACACCCTGGCCAAGTTTTATACATCAGCTGAACTTTGTCTAGCTTCTGTCTTGACACTCCCTATGTATCAATTAAGCTTAGTCTAGCTTTCACTTTTTCAGCACTTTGTAATTAAATTTAACTTTGCCCAGAAAAAAAAAAATGCTGGTTCCATCCTTCTCAATTTTAGTAGGGATTAAAACTACATATACATTTTTGTTTTTGTTATTACGGGGTTGGCAATTTAATGAGTAGTTGAACTCTTTGTATGTTTGTATGTTTTTTTAGCAAGGGTTAGTAAGTTTACTTTGAACTTGGCAGTGTCCTAAACTTGGCAGTGTTACAATGTCAGATTGGAGTTAGGTTGGCATGCTACAGATAATCAAAAACATCCAAGGATTGGCAACAACATAATTTTTTTGATAAGTTTATTGAGACATTATCATGAACAAGAGTTTTGTCTGGAAATAAAAGCACAGAAAGAAGTTCAACAGACAGTAAATTAATTAGACAAACAAGGTTCCCTGTGCCAAAAACATATTCTATATTATAAAAAAAAAAGCTAATAACAGGCAAGAACAGGTGAATTAAATAATATATATCAAAAATATCAAAAACTGCCTGCTAAAGTAATAAAAAAGAAAAAGTATAAAAAAAAGTGTAAAAAAAAGGACTTCCTTAATTGTTAAGTACAGCTTTGCCTTCCTAGAACAGAAGGTAACGAGGGCCCTTTTACACTTTCTGTATATGTAGCAACATTTGTTCTATTCACATGTTTTTTGTACATATATTAGGCAGATTGATGGAATGAGCATTTAGAAAAGCTATTTCCCATTGTGCAACAGCACTAAAAATGCACAAAGAACATTCTTCTTAAGAAACCTGCCTAATAAACACACAAGAAGTGTAGTGTAATTAGATGTTTCTTTTATTTTTTTGTTTTTTTAGTAAAATGTAAGTTTTACTGCAGGAAAATTGTAAAGTGTAAATGGGCCCTTACACTTCCATTACAAAACCAAAACTTAGTTTGGATAATGAGGCTGAAGTCAGGTAAAAAGATTTGTCATTGGGTTCCTTTAGGCCCCTTTTTACCAAAACCCGGACTAGTAAGCTTCTGTCTTTTAGCTGTAGAAGGTGCTGCTTTGGAGCCTATTGCCCCATGTAGTGTCAAACATCTAAACATGCCTACAGTTGGAAGAATTTAGGCTGATATGACCTCTAATTGGGGGTCTTTACCTAATCTCCAAAGGTTGACATATCTGTAGGAGCATGGGGACTTTGCACACATTCTCCCAAAGGGAATCCTAACTGTGTCCAGCTAGGGACTAGAGAGAAGATAGAGAAGAGCATCTATATGAATGTTCATAACGGAGTGTATTTGTATTTACATATTTTATGTATATATGTTCATGTAGTGTGCAGAATTGTATATGGGTGTAACAAGTCACTAAAAGAAATCTGGTTATATGCGTCTAAAAAGTTGAACAGCTCAGAAGAAACAACAAAAAAAACTTTTTTTTTTAATACAAAAATGCAAGACTAATGAGATTTACATTTTACATACAACAGATGATTTCTACAGATCATCCATGAATATATCCACATAGTTTGTACCCAATAAACAAATCTGACGTTTACTGAAGTTTTATTGCGCGTCTTTAAATACCAGGAATACTATGGCAGCCTGTGTTGTCTGGTTATCAAACATGTGAAATACCGCAGATAACTGTAAAAGCAGCATTGTTATATGGAACATGGATATTGTACTTCAGCCTAGCAGTTTTTATTTGTAAAGGCAACTGCTAAAATATTGCAAAAAGTGTTCATGATGAATTCTGGTGCTTAGCATTTTCAACATTTGTTGGCAAGCTGAACCAACGATATCACATTTCAGCCATTTTTGTGCATGACTTTCAACCACTGAACCCACTTTGCTAAAGGTATGAAATGAATTAAAGTGCATTGTAATGAACCTTCACTAGGAAAATGTTCTTTGAAGCATGGTCCCTACAGAAGAAGTCCATTCACACCTTTGTGGCAGCCTCGGACTCTTTTGTGGGATTGTTGGATGCCGGCATCCCCCACCATGTGCTGTGGTGTTATACACAGACCCCTATACCAGTGCAGGACCCAGTAGTGACAGCTGACGTGGAAATACAATGGGAACTTGGTATCCAACACACCTGGAATTCTGTCTTCAGCACCTATAAATCCACAACAAAACAATGATCTGAGCTAGCACCTGCTGAAACAATGAACAGCCTGCATACCTAAAGAAACTTTTCTCTGTAACCAAGATACTTGTAATATCCAAAACAGGCTAACAAAATCCCTTTCATCTGTATGACATTTGGGGGGTTTTGTGTTCACAGCAGGTAAATCAGGCCCATGAATTAGATCCATGGTAGGAGTGTTACCTCCTTAACACAAAAACTTTATCTTAGTCACCATTATCAGATAAGCATCTTTTCTGTATATACAACTACTGGAATTTCCCATCATTCATACAAGTTTTTTTAACATTTCAATATTTTATGCACCAACAATCATGTAAACTGCCTGCGGCATACACAGAAGTTTGTGACACTGCTATTAAGCAAGTTTGGAACAAGAAAAACAAGATCTGACTCCCATCATTCAATCATATAAGCAATGAGCTGTCAGCCAGTGTGATGTGGTGTATGCGGGGACAGAGACCCAGGAAAGCAAATCTAATACAAATCTGCAGCTCTAAAATAATATTTACAAGCTATTTAAACGCGGCTTACAAGTAATAAATTCAATGTACGGGAATGTTTACCATGGGAATTAGGAATAAAGCCGACAATGAATTTTCTAGACGTAAATATAAGTTATTATGCGAAAAACAAGTGCAAATATTGGTTAGCTTTGTTTAAGCTGATCTCCAGGCACAAAACAAATGCAGCGCTCTTTTCATGAATTTATCAATAAATGGATTTAATAACGCAAGCATTGGAAGTGCCTTGATTTGACTTTGGAGCGGTATCTTCCAGTCCACTGTTTGGGGGGAAAAGGATGAGATAGCACCCAAATCATGTGATAAGAGGAAAGAAATATGTAACTGAGATAACCTTCTTAGTGTATGGGTATAAAGGGAACCTGTAAAATGAAATGTTTAGCATCTGCTGCTAGACAAGAGTGTACAAAATGTAGGACTGGATGGGTAGAAATACATAAAACATGTTATGTATTTTATGTCATCTCTGTATTAAGCCATTTGCCTTGAATTCAGCCATTTTGAGTGTTATGATAATGCCAATAGCAATAGTCTCCCATGGCCTATAAGGGTTATCATAAGGTGCATGGATAAAATAGTCAGCCTGGCCCAAACTAGTAGTTGTCGGTGGGTAAAAGTGACAGTCTCATATGTTTCTGGGACTCTTTGGTGAGATATCTCTGGCTTAGATCATGAGTCTCTGTGGCCCACATAAGAAGCTCCAACTCTCCAAGTTGGATATTTCATTTACAACATGCAGAATACAACAAATGGAGACCGAACATTAAAAGATAGGACAGAATACCTAAAACGAATGAAATACTCATAAACACAAACAGGAATTAATACAAGGAGACCTCAATGTTGGTGTATCAAAAACTATAGAAAAAGCCAAACTCCGACTCAACCCCCCCCCCCCCCCATGTTCCACCTCCTAAAATTTAAATATTACTTTTGGTTCAATTGACCCATTAACACGAAATTGCAAACTTGCAATATTTCATGTTGCCTTGTGGATAGTTTGAAAAAGTTGGTATATATTACATGATAGTATATAAATATTTGTGTACCTCATCTCTAACAATTTTCTGAAAAGTCACATGGGGTGATTTCCCAAACCATAAATTGTACTTAGGGAGTTCACCAGCTCCTCTAAAGTGATTAGTCCATAACTCTTTCTGTTTACCTATACCAAGCATATTTCCATTTTAACTGTTTTTACCTTATTTAAACTACTGGTATATTATTCCATTTACCCACAGAAAACCACAGCTGGGCTGGAACCCAGCGCAGCATTAGAAAACATTATTCTTTAGCAGTTCTCCGCTGTATCAAAAGTGCAGTCCAGTTGCTTGAACAAGTGCGGGTTTAATCGGAAGGCACAAAATCAGACCTCATACAGGTTTGGGAAAAACTTCTTTCCACAAAAAAAAAGGCGAGTTTTATCCAGCATCTTCTGTTGTTTCAAAAGACAAGTCTCAGAAATCCCCTTTTTATGTGGTTTAATTTTAGGCTGTTTAGAATGCAAAGTCTTCCAATAGACATGTTTCAGGGACTCAGTGGCAGGACTTGTTCAGTATCCTTGACAGTTTCCTCAGCTGGAAATGGATCTTCCACAATTACATCTAAAAAAACATAATTCAATTTTAGGTATGTTGTTTTTACAAAAGAAAAGCCTACTGTAAACTAATACATACAGAACATTTATATAGAGCAGCTGTGCAGTTACATGCTATAGGGAAGTTGCAGAATGAATCCAATGCAATGTTTATATGATTGTGAACGCTCGGAGTATATAAAGTCAACCACATGCACAACAGTTTCATCATTAGTGACCATCCGATGACTAAAGATAACTGCTGTGGAGCCAAAGTCTGCTGTGGAGTCCGTGGTGAAGATGGTGGCTTTATGGGATGCTGTAGTGTCAGGTTCAATGAAAACAGGTATATTTGTGCCATGATCAGCAAGCAGGCTGTGCTAAGGCAGAATGGTGGCCAAGAGGTTAGCCCTCCGGCCTTTGCGGCGCTAGGTCCCAGGTTTGAATTTTGGCCAGGACACTATGATGGAATTTGCATTTTTTACCCGTGTCTGTGTGGATTTCCTCCTACATGCAGTTAGGTTGATTGGCTTACCCCCAAATTGTCCTTAGACTGTATTAAAGACATATGACTATGGTGGGGACATTAGGTTGTGAGTCCCTTTGAGGGACAGCTAGTGACATGACTATAGACTTTATAAAGTACTGTGTAATATGTTGGTGCTATATAAATACAACCTAATAATATTATTAATAATGGTATAAGTTCAACCAAACCAATAAGTTCAGTTCCACTGAACCATAAGGGTCCATAACCTCACCTAAAATACTGTACAATTTTCCTTTATAAGTTTTGAGTGCAATGACCTTTTAAATGTACACAGAAAAATGTCCCTCTCATGGAGGCTTACCAAGAGAATAAGCACTGGGCCTTCTGTCATGATCAAAGGTGCTGCCCATTCTGATCAGTGGGCTGGTCATTTTTGACAGAAACACCTTAACTTTCTCTTGCTTCTCCTTGTTGGAGCAGTTCAAGTTCAGAATCCTCCCGGTCACGTCACTGCTCTTTTTGCTGAGGCCCAGAAAGTAGAAGATATCAATCAACACATCAAGCTTGAACGTGAACGAAAAGTTCAGGTTGTCTTCCGTCATTTCAAAGTTTTGCCTTCCAAGGTAGTCTTTCAATGAACTTTGCAAATTAAACTAAAAAAGAAATGTAAAAACAAAGGTAATTACATTACAGAAAAAGTATATTAAAATAAAGTAAACCCTTTAGGTTTAGGTCACCTAAATCACCTGCTCACTATGCACAATTTTCTTCCACATTAGTAAGGGCCACTCAGTTACAACTCGTATTTTACATATAAACTCTGCATCAGAGGTTAATAAACTGTCACTTCCGTCAAGCCTGAGCCTCTCACTACACGAAAGTACTTTTATTATTTACTTAGTCATAAGAGCTACAACAAACGCACAAACTGTAACTGCAACAATGTGCAGATTGACTTGTTCTGACAGTCTGAGTACATTCAGTATTGCCAAGTACACAAAGGTGCAGGACATAAATGTCAGCAGTGACACAAAACCAAAAAACACACCACTAGAACACCCCATACAAAAACTGTGAAAGGCAAATTGATACTGGAAAAAAATATGTTTACTGTGTAATTCTTAGACATTAAATGTATTTTTTTAAGTTTTGTAATTCAGGATAGTGTAGAACTCAGAATGGAAGAAGCTAAACTAAGCATGTATGTTGTATGCACATGTTCTAACAAAAAGTTGAAGGAGCAGATGGATGAGCTCAACTGTCTACATCTGTTCTTCCATTATCCAATCACAGGCTAGGGTTGTTGACTGTATTGCTTAAATGCACCTGAATAAAGTTAGATCACCAACTTGGCCCTAATGCCTAACGAGGCTGCAGCTCTTAGGGCTGCATGGGCAATAAAATATATTGGCTATTATAACAGGGCCCATATAAAGTATATGTTTCATCAGTTTATCATATCTATTGATACATTTAACATTCAAAGTTTGCACAAACACATATGCTCAAATTAGTACCCCCCTGCAGTTTAATATTAGTTGTCCAGTGGATTGCTGTGACCATTACAAACCAATTTTAACAGACATGTGATAATCAATTATTGCAGCAGAAACCTGGACTTGGCGATAACATAGCGTAAATTTGGAGATGGCTATTTTGTCAGTAGGTGCCCTAAAATATATCTCACCACAATAAATCTTAGCTGTGACACTGATCTAATAACTTGAATACTTTATGTATCGCAAATATACTGTCCTAAAAATTTTAATTTCCAGGCTGCTGGGTGATTATGAAAAATATTAAAACCAGAGACAAACAGAAACAACTATTCTTAGGAAAACGCAATTATTTGAAATTCTTTTATTGGTATGAAAGCTGATCCTTTTTTATATGATGGTGCTTTGTATCTAAATACATGGACAAAACAAATGGGATACAAAGGGAGTATACAGCAAGAGGGGGAGCTTTCCTTCATAATAATAGTTAAATAATAATAGTTATAACAACATCACACTCAATAAAGGAAAACAGCACCAGTATATAACCAGCAACATTTTATTATCTTACCTGTAATAAGTAGTTTTCTCCCATAACTGAAGAGATGGCGTTATTCATAGCACTCTCCACTTTGGCCCTAATCTGTGGATGCCGCGTGTTCACAATAAATGCAAATGTTTTAGCTGAAAAATCAAAAGAATATTATTACAAAACAATTAATGTTTAGTTCTACAAAATTTATAGGAAAAAGATCACCACATTACATTATGTTTAACCCAAAGTTAATCCTATAGCTTTGGCAAGTGATAAAGTCAGATGGTGAGAAGTGTCATTACCAGTCCTTTATGAGCCTTGCCAGCCTCTGCCTGGTACTAAAAGTGACCTGGTGAGCTTACAAAATCAAAGATAAAAACTGCAGATCACAAGCTGTTATACTACCATCTCCAGTGAGTTATGTTTCATACTGCTGGATGCGTCTGTTTTGCATGCAACACCTCCCGGAATATTGGAAACCCTCATCCATAGACCATGTTTTTATTCCCTAAACCATACATCACTGCCGAATATTTGGTAGGTGCACAGCTATAGTTTGGTCTCCACATACTTCAAACAGAAACATGATATAAACGTGGCTTTGGATTGCAATGGAACAGCTACAATGAGTGTCAAGATACTTTGCTATAACAGTTGATTAAAAAAAATTGCAAGGTCCTTTAAAGAAGTAACTTAACGTAAAATACATTTACATGCTAATCCTAATTTTTAAAATACACTGTCCCGAGTTCATTGCGGCCAGGATGATGCAACTCCTGACAGCCGCAGGGGAAGCCGGGATATGTAAATTTTAGAAATGCTTCCAACGTGTGTTTGAGGTGTGCCAGAAGAAGTGAATGCTAAGCAAACAAGTACCAAATACAGATTTAAGTTCTCTGCTGGAACTCTTTAAACGCCAAATAAGCTCTGACATTCTCCCTAATAGATGTAGTTAGTATGTGGTGTAAAAGGAGTTAAAGTAAACTATGTACAAGGCATGCAGATGACCAGTATGCAGGGAGTACAGGTGAGCTATGTAAAAGGGGTGAAGATGACCAGTATGCAGGGTGTACAGATAAGCTATGTACAAAGGGTGCAGACGACTGGTCTGCAGGGAGTACAGGTGAGCTATGTACAAAGGGTGCAGACGACTGGTCTGCAGGGAGTACAGGTGAGCTATGTACAAAGGGTGCAGACGACTGGTTTGCAGGGAGTACAGGTGAGCTATGCACAAGGGGTGCAGATGACCTGTATGCAGGGAGTACAGATGAGCAATGTACAAGGGGTGCAGATGACCTGTATGCAGGGAGAACAGGTGAGCTGTGTACAAGGGGAGTAGGTGAGCTGTGTTCAGAGAGATATGTACAATTGATGCAGGTGAACTGTGTGTAGGGAGTACAGGTGAGCAATGTACAAGGTTGCAGATGACCTGTATGCAGGGAGTACAGGTGAGCTGTGTACAAGGGGTGCAGATGACTGGTTTGCAGGGAGTACAGATGAGAAATGTACAAGAGGTGCAGATGACCTGTATACAGGGTGTACAGGTGAGCTATGTACAAGGGGTGCAGATGACCTGTATGCAGAGAGTACAGGTGAGCAAGTACAAGGGGAGTAGGTGAGCTGTGTTCAAAGATATATGTACAATTGATGCAGGTAAACTGTGTGCAGGCAGTACAGATGAGCTATGGGTATAAGGACTTTGGCATATGTAAGTTGTGTTGATACTAAGTAGGCTCAGGATCTATTTAACTATTAAAATGCCTTTAAAAACCCTTAAAATGCCCTCTCCCCTTTCAAAGCAGTATGGGGACACCCACCATTTGGCCCAGCATGCTATGTATTATTATTTTCCTAAAAGTGCCCAGGGGTGCCCCATGATTATCACAATCCAGTGCCTGACTATGGTGGGTTGGGTGTTCTTTCTGTCCCAATTACTATTTTGCCTGAAACCTGCCCTGACTGTTAACTTTTAATTAATCAGCCCTAATCTATTTATCCTTTTACTTGTTACAACCCTCACCTTCTGATAAATGTTTTTATTATAAATATAAATATTCTAGCTTACTCACTCACAAGTGGAATAATTGTAAGTATGAGAATATGAATTATGTATCCCATCTAAGAACTTTGTACATTTTACTTTATTTTGCGCAAAGGAAAATAATCACAATGAACACAGAAGTGAAAATGTCAAAATGCCAACTTTAAATTTGTGACCTCACTGCTTTCCCACCCCAAAAAAAAGTCACATATGACTAGGTGTAGAGATACGTACAATGCATGGATTACAATATAAAGAAGTGATAAAATAGAAAACCTAAAACGACCTAACACTGAACATGACGTACGGGTATTTACTACCATTACACACATGGAATATTTCTGCTTTTATGTAAAACTCATCTGTTTTGTTCTTACCATCATCTAATCGCTGTGTATAACTTGTTGGCTCTGAAATGTGAAGTGCACAGTACATCCAGCACTCCGATCGCCTAGAATGTTGTCATTCCTTCCTGAACACATTACAGACATTAAGCTTTTTATTTACTCATGACAAAAAGGTCGAAGTTTGATTTGGTTTTCTGAGTCAACAAGATTTACTTAAGGTTACAGCTCACATGCTCATCCCAGAATTTGTTCCCGTGTGGGAAGAAATTGTAGGCTGGTGTCAGTCCCCGTATTGTGACCCAAATCTTCAGTAAGCACTCGATAACAGCCAGGTGGTTACTGAAATGTTCCGGGTGGTACGCCCTGCTAAAAGGGGCCGGGGAGAACACTGAGCTCAGCAATACAGACATAGGGCTTGGTAAAATCCCACCATACCTGAGTTGGAGTTGACTTTTTGTACGTTGGTTAGAAACAACATTGGTTTTGAAAGCACTGTTTCTCGGTAATCTTTGTAGTCAGCGTGGCTCTTTAGAGTGACTTTCCTAAACAGAAAAGAAGAATATATTACAATGTGCTATGCATGTCATGATACATAAACGCAATGTGCCAGATTTCAAGAACATTTCTAAACTAATGAATGGCTAAACTGACTGTCCACAAGTTGTCCTAATTTATTATCTTTTGAAACACAAGAGGAAGAAAAAGTGCAGAGCTCTGGGCTTTATGTCTCTAATCTTAATTGGTTTGTGGAAGAAAGAAGCTCAATACTTGAAACAGATTAAACACACCGCAAGTAAGAGAAAAGCACAAAGAGTAAGAGAATGATATGATCATTTCTTGCTGCTCTGGACAGAGAGAGAGAGAGACTGAAAGCAAACAACTTATGCCGTGTCCATCATAATGCTTAGAAAAGTCAAGTAAAGGGTGCACCATATATTAAAGCTAAGTCCAGACCTGTCTCGGGATTGAGTGATCCCGCTACTCCTAGAAGCTGGACCCATGCCCTGGCCAATCAAGATGGCTTAACCTAGAAGAGAACTTCAGAGTGATGATAGGGGAATACTTAAAAAATTGCAAACATGCAGGTAACTTTTTTGAGGAGACATTGCTTGTCCTATCTGCAACGACCTGAATGATCACATTTTTAACCTAATTGCACCCTAAGTAAAAATTCTCAATCTTCTCTTTGGTATCAGCCACCTAGGGAGTGCATTGTTTTCAATCAGTTGGCCAACTCCCAGATTCAAACTGTGGAGAACTGCAAACCAGGATAAAGGGTGTGCATAAGCTATAACAAAATATGCCTGCCCACATATACTTTATTCACATCAAGCTGATACTTTTATTGAAAGTGTAAAGTCCTGAACAGGTGTCAGATAAACTTCAGATGACTGTTGCTGGAAATGATCCTTCATTTTCAGTGACAGGAGAGGGAATGAGCGCTGTAAACACAGCACTGTCTATGCCTGAATATCCGGACTGTAAAATATCACAGCACTCATTTACAAGCAAGTGTAGAACAAATTATTGGTTATCTAAAGCTGTGAAAAGAGCTGTTTACAGCAAAGGAAGGAGGAGCGAGCAGCACCCTGCTGTGCTCTCCTACATAAGAATATACAGTGGTCATTCCCGCATCTATCAGGGCGGACGGATGAATGACATCAGAGGACAGCAGTACACATTCTAGATTTTCACCCAACGTGATCACATTTACAATCATGATAATTCATCTCGGATAACAATCATCTATTGTGTGTATGTAGCATAACACATACAATATCATTATCCTTTCCCTTTAATGGACTGCTTTTAAAACTTCTTTTGTTTAAAAAAAACATATAGGTTTACAGTTGTAGGTTTTTATAGGGTAGAAGTGGATTGGTTGGAGGTTTTGGAAATGTTTCACTTATTCCAGTGACTGATATTTTAAAGTGATTTCATTTGGAAGTAATCTGCCAAGTATGATGTGTGAAATGAACTGCTGCCATGAAGGAAGCTGACATCAGAGAGAAGCGCTGTAAACAAGCTCTTTTCACAGCTTTAGTAAACCAATAACTTGTTCTACACTTGCCTGTCAATGAATGCTGTGATATTTTACAGTCCGGACATTCAGGCATAGATTTACCATTTGGAAATGATGTCATGCTAATACCGGCAGTCAGCGGTCCAAAAGACATTACAGGCGGGCTGTATCCTGACCACAGAGGGAGAAATGACGTCACCCCAAGAGACACACCAAACTTCCCCAAAAGTGAAGGAACATTTGTCACACATTTTGGTCTAGCTAGACACAACACTGGCTGGCGATGGCAATGATTCTTAACACTTTTCTGTGCCACGGCACAGCAGCTGATGCCAACACATCACCACTCAATTCCAAGTTTTCCAAGCCTATAAAGATAGCAGTAAACTAAAGACGCCCCTAAGTTTCCGCAGAAAGTAGATTTATTTTAGTCATAAGGGGTTACAAGAATAGTCATTAGAATAGGAGGAAAGGAAAGTAAGTCTTTGCCGGGGAAAAACACATACATGGACCTATTTGTAAGGCAGAAATATGACATATAATACATTACTGCCTTTGAAACACATGTACTTGGAAAATTCTCCACCAGTGAATGTCAGATTCGCTGCTTTATAAATAGACCCCATAGTCTCTCCTTTTACTAGGTAGTGCTGTTTTTTTTTATTCTAAAAGCCCATTATACCTGAAAGCAATGCGCACTAGTGAATGCATTTCAGTGTTCTCCCCAGACCCTTTTAGCTGGGTGCACCACCCGACCCTGTTCAGTATCACCTAGCTGTTTTTGGGTGGTTACTGAAGAGTTGGGTCTCAATACAGCAACTGTAAAAATTTTCCCACCCCGCTTAAGACAATTTCTAGGTATTTTCATGAGTGTATTGCGGCATGTTGCATTAGGCAGCCTATTCTGTAACAACCCCAGCACAAGAAGATAAAGGTACTTCTGCGGAATTATTTTGCAGATCAAACCTGGGGAACATTTATAAGTTCTTCCTTTGTGATGGCTATTCTGTTGAATCTTGTATTTTGTTAGTAAGAGACAGATTTGTTATCTGTATGCAGAATGTTGAGTACATTAGAACAGTATTTCCCAACCTTCTAGCCCAGGAGGAATCCATGCTAAAACAAATAATTTGGTGTCAGTGGGGGAAACTTCTGTTAAGCTACGTACACACGTCAGATTTTTATCGCCCGATAATCGGCATCGGCCAATTATCGGGCGAAAATCTGCCGTGTGTACAGTCGGTGTCGTCCATCGTCCGGACGACCGACCTGCCGGATCCACGGACGATGGACGACAGCCGATCCTAATGAAAGGGAAGGGGAGAGCGCGCAGCAGGGTGCCGCTCCGTCGCTCTCCCCCTCCCCTCTCCATAGAGAATGAACGGTGCTGTATGTACAGCACCGTTCATGCATCGTGCACTCCCTTGTCGTTGGAAAGGATCGTGAAAGATCCTTTCCAACGACAAAAATTGGAAGTGTGTACGCAGCTTTACAGTGGTGATCAAAACCCCACCCTCACAGATGGCTAAAGATATCACCAGTGTCATGACGGTGGCTCTACCAAGTGGCCCTGCACCCAGAACAAGGCAGCCAACATCAGATGGAAAGTCCACAGCTTGAGGAACCCCTAACAACCTAAGAAGACCCCTGGTTCAGAATGGCTGTATTGGAATATCCGCAATTATTTAAGAAGTGCTCCTTAGCAACTTCTATTTCTGCAACAGAGGTGTAATAAAGTTGATACACAAAGGAGGTGCTCGCAGTTGCGGAGGCGAGAAAATAGTCAGACGGTTTCCATTTGGTTGTGCAAACATGCACAAGTCAACAATTCGGTCATAAAGATTCATGCTAACATTTATGCTTACAAATATTATGCCACCTAATACTTTAACAAATGTCCCCCGTTGTGGCGAGATACTTTGTATTGCAGAATTGTGCTGTGGGGTTCTATTCAAAATGTATAGCACCACAATGTACGCATAGTATATGCTTGGGGTGGTAAAATCATTTTACTGCATAGTGGGTAATGTGAACAAACCCAAAAGAAAATCTTTCATGCTGAAGCGCAGAACCTGACAATTCTGACCCAGTTGTCAGGCCATCTTGCTTCATAGTATGAGTCACTGACCGGGAATAAAGATGTAGATAAGGACTAGCTGACTTTTATAACGCCGATACTTGCTCCAGAACAGTGAAAACGCTGCATCAGTCCAACAGCCCCTAGCGATTTATAATCATCGATTGCAACCTCCATTTTTTTCCTTGTAACAGGTTCAATGGAAGTCCTACAAGCCGGGTGCTTGGTGCCCAACTTCTATAGGAAAAACTTAGGAATTTCTTTACACATGTCCCCATTTTTTAATTAATTTTGGTTACAAAGGGATACAAGAATGTTCATTAGAATAGGTACAGCCACAAAGATAACTATAGGTTGTTATTTATAAAGCACTCCATGATGGAGAATCAAAGACTAACATTGAAAAACAGGGACCTGGAAGATTCTCCACCAGGGAATCTTTCAGTAAATGGCAGGTTCCCTGCTTTATTAATAGACCCCATAGAATCTCAGAGGGGCTACAAAGGTTTTCAGGGCAGTGCTGTTTTTACTATTTTAAAGAGTCAGAAAGCAATGCGCCCCAGTGAACACAAGTTCTTGAGGTGTGCTTTGGGATGTTGCCCATTCTGTAACATTAGAACAGAAAAGAATCTTTTCAGCCATGAATATATTTTTGCAAACCCCTGCTAAAACGAATTCATTTTGGACTAGTATAGAATTCCCCCTAATAAAGGTGATCAACATGCTAAAAATATCACCAGTGTCATGCAGGTAGCCCTAACAAGTGGCTTTTGACTAAGAACTATGCAGATAGGAGGTCCACCAGCCACAGCTTAGGGAACCCCTGTTAATTTCTGGAGGAACCTTACAGTTCCATGGACGCCTGGTTGAGTTCGGCTGTATTAGAATATCTGCAATCGTTTAATAAGTGTTCCTCAGCACCTCCTTATTTTGCAACAGAGGTATAAAAAAACTGACTCACAAAGCGGGCGCTCGCAGTTGCGGCAGAGGAGAGAAAATAGTCAGTCGCCATTTGGCTGCACAGTCAGGCAGAACTAAGTCAATGCTTTGGTGAAAAAGATTCATGCAAACATTTTTGCTCACATATCAATTAATATGCAACCTCAGATTTTAATAAATTTAAACTTTTTACTGCAAATTTGTTCTAGAAGTGCCTTGTGGTACTAATAAAAATCTATAGCACCCCAATGTATTAACGTGTGCACAGGACATGCTTGGAGTGACGTGAGCATTTACCGGTACTGCCTATCATTGCAACATTGGTAATATAACAAGCCCTAAAGAGAAATGGTCATCAGTAAAATGCCAGTCACTGGTTTTCTTGTTTTATAGTATGAGTCACAGGCCGAGAATAAGGAAATAGATAAGGATTAGATGACTTTTATAGTGTCTAGTATCTTGATCCAGGTCAGTGAAAATGCTGCATCATCCTAACAGTCTCTAGCATAAAGGAGGTCACCAAAAGTTACGGGTTTACTCTAAGTCCTGCAAGCTTAGAACCATGGTGTCCAACCTGTGGCCAGAGGGTCCTTTGGGATGCCCAGGGGCCCAATCAGCCAGTAGTTTGGATTTTCCTTTTCTAGTTGCTTACCTACAGACATAGGTGGGTTCTGGGGGAATCTGACTTATAAAGGGGCTGTAATATGTCCCCAATCTCCAACCTCTCCTGCAACATGTCCCCAGTCTCCAACCTCTCCTGCAATATGTCCCCAATCTCCAATCACCCCTCCAGCATGTCTGCCACCTTTGACCAATTTGTGTAGGCTTACATACACAGAAAATGATCAGCGTCCCTTTGATAATGTCATGAGGTCCACACATCTAATTAATTAGCCACTATAAGCCTAAAGAATGTTAAGATCTTTCCTAAAGCAGAACCGGACTTATGGAGAGTCTTATTCCAGCCTTGGCTTTTCAGTGCAATGTCCCACAGATGTGACTACACTGAAATAAGAAAAGAGAGACTTAAGACAATCAAAAAAGAAAATATAGGCAAATATTCCATCTGATATGAGAAAGAGATGGTGGTAATGCCCTTCTATAGCCAGATGTCCTGGACCTTAATAGGGGGATCTCCATACCCCAAAATGTTAGTAGAATATTCCTATACAGTGTCATGCATTAAGAAAACATTGTTAACATTTGGAAGTGCTACGTTTCTCCAACCTTACTAAGCGATATAACCAGATCTCTCCCACCTTTATGACTGCCTCAGCCGTATGTAAATTAAGAAAGGATCTAATTGATGATTAAGGTTTTATTGAGGTTTAGCCCCCGCTAGGTAAAACTCTCAATTTGCCCCGGGGAACATTCCCACCAGAAAAAAGTAATAAAGTTATAAAACATTAAAAGTGTTGTTTCCAGACAGCAAAATGTCAACTGTCAGGGGTTTAACCCTTCCCATCTCTATCTAAAAAAAGTTTTAAATGCATTTTAACTGTTCTGTCACTGTTCCACTGATCTTATATCTTGTGCTGGGAAGGAAGGGTGAGAAGAGTTATCACTGTGCTTTCAGTGTTCATTTACAGGCTGGGGCTCAATAGAAGTATGTGATTTGTATAATACTAGGCTACCGTGCTCCGCTTTACACTGCTTGATTATTGCTGCTCCATGAGATGATTGCTGCCCAGTTTGGCAGAATTCTTTAAATTGGATAAAAAGACCAGGCAAGATATCATAGGGGAATTGGGGACTTTTTGTGTTGGATTAGACTGCTGGGAGTCCCCAACCATCTCCAAAACAGGAGCACCCATGCTTGGCCAATCCAAATAAACATGTTTTTGGTCCCTCTAAATCTTGGTGATACATATATATATGTTTATTTCTTTATTTAGTAAAATCCAGGTGATTTGACTACACAACATACTTTTCTGCTAATGGCCTCATTATATTGAATATTTCAGAGAACAAAGGCTGGGCTTATACTAGCTGTATTTACTGTCCCTGGGCACCAACCGTCAAACCCTATGTGCCCGGGTGCGGTACTGAACTTTTGCAGGATTTGAAGTAGCTATGAAAGCCTAGCACTGTGCTCTTCAACCTTTTTCAAATGGAGGAACCCTTGACATAACTTTCAGATCCAAAGGAACCCCGACTATAATTACTATATCCACAGTACATTAGCATGGTGGCCACGCTTACAGTTAGCCGAAAAGATCATCAGTTTCAGTGCTAAACTAACCTGAGAGGCACAAATTTCTCATCACTCCGCTAGCAATCTCTTAGGAAACCGGAATGGGAAAAACTGGTCTAGCAGATCGATTCCGATCTGGAATATGCTCTATGTGAATGTAGTATAATGAACGATTTTTCATGCATATGATCATACCATATGATTAGAGTATTGAAGTGAACACACATTCACCGTATTTACTCCAGTCTCAGCCCCTTCCTGGCCATGATCACACTGGTGCACTGCCGTTTCCATTTATAGCATAAATGTGCAATGATGTGATGGCACTCTAACGCACCTCATGTTTGGTGAATTGGGGGTACAATCGAACCAATGGGCAGCCTTATGGTAACAGATGCTAATATATTGTGAATGGGACCTTTGCCGTGCCAGGTTATCTCCCTTCTGGGCACACCATGGGCTCAACCATTACCAAGAATGAACCGTACTCAACTGGAGCGCCATGACGAGGACTACCATCAAGAAGTTATTCTGTATGGGGCACCAAATCAAAACAGTTTGACTTTTGCCATGCTGGAACTTTTACACTTGGGGCCCAGGAAGTTTATGATGACTATGACCATGGCTGGTCTATGAATGGGGCCCCATAGGTATATGATAGGGGGAGGGGGTGCAGTCTGCTCACCTCTGGATGTAGTTGATGACTTTACATTGCTCCCCATCTATGCCGGCCATCCCATCGCTGAACACATTGAAGCCTCCTCTCTGGTTGTGGGAGGTGAGGACATTGTTCTCCAGGCTCAGGTAGTTGGGCTGTAGATCCAGAAGAAGCCTCAGGGGCAGCAAAGCCATCTCACAGTTAGCAGTGGTCATTGTGGCCACCACGTCCGAGGAAACTGAGGCCATACTCATGTTAGATCGGGTGCTGGACAGCCGGTCCTCCCGGGTTATGTTGACAGGATCGGCGACGGCCATGGTAACGATAGTCTGCATGGAATGCACAGAAATGGGAGAACAAACTGGGCTAACACCGACCACTGCTGACGGAGCACTGAGAGCGGAGATCCCCGAGCCAGGGTGAATAAGGGCTGGGCGTCCTAGTGGGCGGGGTTACGGTAGAGCGGCCGCCCTATTGAGCGTGGCGAGAGCGCTCTTACTACGAAAGAGCGAGGAGTAGGCGGGCCTAGCGGGCGGGGTTATGGTAGAGAGGCCGTCCTATTGGGCGCGGCGAAAGCGCTCTTACTATAGAAGAGCGAGGGGAAGGCGGTCCTAGTGGGCGGGGTTATGATAGAGAGGCCGTCCTATTGGGCGTGTAGTAAAAAAAAGCGAGGAGAAGGCGGTCCTAGTGGGAGGTGCGCAGAACAAAACACCAACTTTGTAGGCAGAGCATAGAAGACAGGCCCAACCCACTAGGAGTGGCTGGACAGTCAAAGTGGGAGGAGCTAAAGTTTACCTGTCTGTCTCACCTGACCTCAGCCCGCAGGTGTCTCGTACAGTAAATCTTCAGCTGGTACACAATGCAGGGAGGGAATCTGCCAGCATAAACATTATTCACAGAGTTATGCTGAAGATCTGGAATGTCAAGTCGTTTCTCGGCAGCTCGGATTACGCGGCAAGTCCTTGTATGTAGCAATCATTAACAAGGTCACATGACTTTCATCTGTCAATCATTCTTAATTCTAAATTCTGGACAATGGTGAAATGATTGTGGGAGTGATGACCCCATGGGGTTTGGTGTATTTCTCTGATAGATGAGGATCATGATATAATACTATTTTACCCCCACAGGTATGCTAATGTATTAAAGCGGAGCTATCATGACATTTCTAACATTATATCAAAAGGCCGCTATCAGTTTCATAAAATGGAAAAAATGGTATTTTATAAAATATATTTAAACATTTATTTTAGATAGGTCCCCTCCCCTTCCATCTTTACTGCAAATCCTGCAGCCCCCTGGTATACTTATATATCATATCTTAGGAGGATGATTCACCTACCATGTGGATATTGGGTCTTTACATATGGGGAAATTATTTTTCATTGATGGGGATTATTATCCTTACAGTATGTACAGATAGTCCCCAGGTAACATATGAGATAGGGACTGCAGGTTTATTCTGCCCAGATCTCCAATACCTTGGAATTGTCCGCATTGAAAAAGAGTGTTTTTTTTCCATGCGGACAACACCAAGCACCTTATCAGGTCTTCTCCTAGTACCATCCTTGCAGCCTCTTTTGGTATCCAGCTCCAGTATAAGTCGTCCTGGAGACATTTTGTTCTCATATCTTCAATTTAAACTTAGCTGATGTCTTCTGCATCTGGCTTCTGCCGCAGTACTGCAGTCTTCTCACCAACCCTAAATTACGCCTATTTATTCACCTTTACAACTACTTATATATGCATCCCCTGATGAAGCCCGATGGCGAAACGCGTCGGGTTACATAATTTGAGCTGCTCACATTTGTTGCAATACTTAGTCAGATAACTGACTGTCTAGTAAGCAAGGCATACCCACACCAAAGTGACACCTAGGGTTGCCTTCCTTAGGACTATATTCTTAGTTATTTTTGTTTTCTCTGAGATTATGACAATTTGTCGTGAATAATTGAATTTATTGTTTATGTAAATAATATATCTAGCTTTTCCTTTTAACCATGTCTGTTCTCTTTATTTTTAATATTTGGTATCACAATGGGGTTTGGCAGACTATCCTTAGAAATCATGGGTAGGGCCACTCATTCTCCTTTTTATATGTACTGAAAAATACCTGCCAGATATGCACTAAGCCCCTTAGGGTGGTTGGTGGACAACATTGCCACCACTTCTCTAAAATCCCAGATACCATTAACCTTGTCCAGTTAGGAGCTGAGTGTATTTCTGGCAGGGTTATCAGGTAGGTTCCAGTACTAGCAGATATTTAAGGATACATAGAAAATTTTACATGTATTTGAAAGCTGTGCTGAATATAATAGAGATTAGTCTTTTTGCTAAGCATACACTTTGTACAGAAGAGACTTCAGGGAATGTTTCCTTTTGCATATGCCCTGTAGCTATCAGAGGAGCATTATTATTATTATTATTATTAATATTATTATTATTATTATTATTAATAATAATAATAATAATAAAAAACAGGATTTATATAGCGCCAACATATTACGCAGCTATGTACAGAATGTACAATAGGTATGTGGAAGGATTAGGCAGGATGTAACAAATTTGTAAAAATATTTGAACACAAATAGTAGGAATATTATGTATTGTAAGTCTCTTTGTCACAGCCTAATAAAGAATATAGACTTGTTATGTTTAACCAGTTGGACTTTTGTAGCCAGGTCCTTGTTCCTCCTGAAGAGCATCTATATTGGAAAATTAAAGGACTATTACTAAAATATATGTCTTCCATATTGCATAAAAGTTGCATGCCTCCGATTTTTTGGCTTTGGTAAATGTGATGGAGGTTCTTTCGAACTGTATGTTCTTACAGATGCAGGGGGTTAGAGTGAGCATTAGTTAGAAGTTAAGGTTTGCATCTCTGTAAGGAACAAATGCTAATTGTGCTTTAGAAGGGCTTTGCCTACATTTGTTGATGTGACTACCGTGCCTGGGGAAGAGGCAGGAGCTGAAAAACTTACTGAAATGCTAAAAGTAACAATTCAATTATCTCCCTGATTCTGCTTTATTCATTCTATGGATCTGGTTTCTTCTACATCTGCTGCTGCTTTTTGAAGGGTCGGACTTGCCCTCCATGCCATCTAGGGGGTAACAGGATAGCCATCTGGCCCTCTGGTAGGTCTTCGGCCCATTTTGCCCTACAAAAGGGCCTCCTTCTGACTTTCTCTGGTGGGCCCTAGGTACCCAGTCTGACCTTGTTCTTAAATGTTACCCCACCTGGTAATGAATCACCGTTCATCAGCAATGGGGCAAAGTCTTCTCTACCATGATGACCACACTCACTCAGAGGGTTTGATTTATGAAAGCTCTCCAATGCTGGAGAAGATACACTTTCCACCAATGATCTAGCAAACCTGGAATGGATGTCTATTTGTTAGCAAATGTTTTCAATTCTGAACCAGATCCATTCCAGGTTTTCTGAAACACCCAGGCTCACTGGCGAAAGTGTATCCTCCCCAGCCTTGGAGAACTTTAATAAATCAGCCCCACTATGTGGAACAAAGCATAGTAAGCCATCAAATGGCCACAGAAAATACTACTCTTTTTACTAGTGGTGGTGGGGATGGGGGTTCGGCCCAAAACCTTGCAGAACCTTTTTAAATACATTTTTTAGGAGTGAACCCTTTGAGGGTAATGCTAGATACATTTTGCTGTGTCAAAACTGTTTTACCTACACAGACCTCCTGATGGGAATAATTGCAGGCTTTCCGGCAGATAAAAATGTCAGATGGTCATATGGTATC
This sequence comes from Pyxicephalus adspersus, assembly GCF_032062135.1. NCBI lineage: Eukaryota > Metazoa > Chordata > Amphibia > Anura > Pyxicephalidae > Pyxicephalus > Pyxicephalus adspersus. Next base: position 26,402,240 of record NC_092858.1, read on the forward strand.
TGGACATATTGGGACAGTACATATTGGGACAGTGTTGTATACACTAATAACAGAACCCCCCCCCCCCCCTTCAGCCTCCTTGAATCCATGGTGAGACAGCTGACTGGTCCCTCCCTTTTCAAGTACTATTTGTTCTGAATAAAACTAATGGTTTATAGTTGTTTAATTACTTTATCATTACTATAATTTGCATAAAATATAACAGTCATTTAGAGATCGATAACCACAAGTGCAATTAAAACTATTAAATCATTGAACCTGGGCACAACCATAGTAAATAAATCATTAACTTTGTTAGCAATTAAAAAAGTTGCATACTTTTTGTGTAAATTTGTGTGAACCAATGTTGGATTGCATGTTCATTTATTGTGGTGCTGATATAACTTATCCTTAGGATGACAGATATGTATGTAGATGATAAATAACAATATGATTCATTGCCTTTCTTTCTGACACTCATGTTTTGAGGGTGGGTGTGTATAAACAAGCATGAACAAATACTCAACTGTAAAAACAAACTTGAACCTTAAGACTAGTCTGTTCTGAAAACTATGATACTGGAGAAACAAAACTTGAATTGCCACAACGTGGACAGCATTATCCTCTGACAGGTGCTTAGTGGATAAAGGAGATTATTCCATTTTGAAACAGATGGCCTATGAATTAAACACAGAACCATTTATACAACTTTCATACAACACACACAACAGAAATGTAACAATGTAATTAAAATGTTTATCAGTAAGGACTTAAGCTACGTACACACTTCCAATAATTATCGTTGGTAAACGAACGACGAACGATCCTGCACGATATCTGCGAACGATCGTATAGCACCGATCTTGTACATGCAGGTAACGACACACACACATACACTCATATACACAATAAAGTATGTATTGAGCGAACGTTCGTTCATCACACATGCTCAGACCATGGACGATCAATGAACGACTGTACACACGATAGATGGTAAACGATCATCGTCCAATCCGATCCGCTGGTCCGGTCGTTCATTTCCAGCGACTATTCTCGTTCGTCGGCGTCGTTGGTTACTTTTTTTACGAACGATTTTTGCCCAATCGATCGTTCGTCGTTCATTTTCAACGATAAAAATTGGAAGTGTGTACGCAGCTTTACTATGTGGGTTTGGGAAACTTTCTTACATTGGGTATAGACAAGGGCTGTGGGTCCCCTATCTGAATTTGCACCTGCCTATCTCTGAAGCACAGCTACGATTTTATTGTTTGTTATGTGTTAGTTTGATACTTATCTGGTTCAAAAACCTACTGTTTTTTAACGCTGCACATGAATATAATGTTTTATAAACTTTTTGTTTGCCACATAACTCTTTACTTGCTTACATACTCCTTACGCCTTTATGCGTGGCCCCGCATTGGACTGTTTTATGGACGCAAATAATGCCGGGAATTTTAGTAGTGGCGCTATTTCAATGAAGAGGGAGTTTCACCGGCATTCCACTCATGGGATTTAGCTCCACATTGGCAGCGTCTGGCATGTCCAGCACTCCCCCTCAGCCGCACTTGTCCTTGCTACTCCAAGGCATGGACTCGAATGGTTGGATTTTCATAGAAGAATATTGTTATTATTATTGTTAGCCTGTGCAAAAAGGTTACCATTGAAATTTAACTCAGAAGTTTGACTAAGTTTGACACCCCTGCTATATAGTAATGGATGAGATTACTCCGTAAAATCTTTTTACATGCAGTAAAATCAATGTTTAATGCAGAAAGACTGCCAAGTGTAAACGGGCACTAATCAGTTTTTGCCTTAGGCTTTTTTTCCTATGGAGAACATTTCTGTAATGCGCCTGGGCACACAAACCACAGCCAACTCCAGGAAACCTTTTGTCAAGCTTTTATTGCGTAGTCATAAAACAATGCAAAGGTCATTCACAGAAGATCAGTCCGATAAGCGTGGTACAGATGGATAAGGCAAAGGCAGGTCAGAAACCATCCGAGGTCAGGGCAGGCAGCAGGCAAGAGTAGTCAGAAACAATCCAAAGTCAGGGCAGGCAGAGTTCAGGCAGAATCAGATATCAGACCGGGTCCCAATTGGTAATGACACGCACAGAGGTAATGTGAACCAACACATATAGAACGCACCCAAGCACACTGTACACACAAAGGCTTATAGTGGGCAATGGTATTCAGAACAGGTTCTCCTTAAATGGGCAGAGTGCCCAATAATCTTGCGCCACCTGGCGCCATTTGTTTGGAGAATGACTGAATCCAAACTAATCCAAACTGAATTCAAACTATGTCCTGCCCTGCGGCGAGGCAGCCGAGTGCCTCACCCCTGGGGGGTACAAGAGGCATGCGTGGTAGCGTGCGCACCTTTTACCACAGCACCCCTGGGACGTGCCCTACTTTGCACGTCTGCTGAGAACAAGAACATCCCTGTTCACGTCCATAGGTATGCTGGGGATTCCGCCTGGAATCGGTAGTTCGGCCAGAACGGATCCCTCCACCGGCAGTGAGAGACACTCTGCGAGCAGGGCAGCAGCCTCAGCCACGTTACCTGCTACAGCGGCGTCTCCCTTGCTGCCTGCGAGCCCCAAGGACGCCCCAAGCCCCAAGGAATGCCTTACAATTTCTAAGTCAAAACTGTACTGTGGTTGTCTTGTATTTAACTTATGTGATTTGTGATTTATTTCTATCATCCTAACCCAATGACAATGGTGCCATGTAGACTGGACAGGTGTTAAGGGAAATTACTGAAGGTGTGCATTGCTGTGAATAATACACATCTTAGAGATTGTTACACTACTAATGGTGTAAAACTGTCCAGGATAAGATGCTGGGGTAGTATTTTAACTGTCAATAAAGAGGTCTCATTACCAGTATAAAAAAATTACAGATAAAGGCACCGAAAAATTGGGTATTCTTAACCTTTTTTTTTGTAAAAACTTTTTGTTAACCTGCATTGTTCTAAATTTGATTGCAAATGTACATAGTCAATTCCCTAACACAGCCCTTTCAGTGCTTGCACAACATAGCCCTCTCCTCCACAGAGTTACTTGTGCATGCTTTGAGTTTCCTGAGGCTGCTGACACCACATCCAAGATGGCACCTAGCAACTGTCTCAGGTCTTTGGGTATTTACACAACATGCATGGACAGGTGCATGAATAAACTGTTTGTGTTGATGATTTCAAAGGAAGTGTTTTGACATTTTTTTTTAATTTCATCCCGCAGCATAGCAAATAAAACAATATACCTGAAAAATTAGTGTAATACCAGTTAGAATTTTTTAATGAAATAAAACAGCAACAAAACTGGGAAATATGGGAAACCTTTAACTCTGCGGGTGTCACAAGACCTACTTACTTATGGCTCAGGTCTAGGTTTTTGACATCCCTGTACTACCATGATGGAAACCATTATCAAAGCCAAACCAAGATCCATTTTTGAGTTTTACTTTAAGACATTCTTACAGTAGTAATACTCACTGCTTTCCTGTGGCTATTACAAACATTTGATTTTGGGTTATTGTTCTAAAATCCTGGAAAGATCTTATAACCAAATGGCAACTAGTGCCCTATTGTTCTTTACTCTTGGTGCCACCAATACTAAATGTTGGACCATATCTCTTTGAGACTTATTTTACAATTTTGGGTTGGTCTTTGAATTGGGGATGTCACTGATTGTGAAGCTAAGCTTACTGCATTATATATGTCACTCCCTATGTAAGACATGGTCTATTTCCTTATTTTTCTGGCCACTCCTTCCTAAATTATGATATTATATATCCCTAGTGTTGCACGTCTATGGCACCCATGGCACTAAGTGCTGATCACTTTCACATAAATTGGATGTGCCTTAAGTAAAAAAACATAGCAAAGGATACAAGAATATAAACATTCCAGGCCAAAAGTTTACATAAAGCCAGTGGATTAAGCTAACACCGCTGATTTAGCTATTAGTTCCACATATCTATTGATCCTATTAGTTACAAAGGTAATTAATACATAATTTCTGCTTTCTCCACTGCACTGCTAGGGTTGCCACTCTCTTCCCTTTCTAAATATAAGAACACCCTGACTATGCACATAATTACTGCTGCTAAATACTAGCATGTACCAAATGTACCTAAATGTAGCTTTTAAATAGATGTAAAATCTCCCCTTACACAGTTGTCTTCTGGAAGAGTAATAACATTGTATTGATTATTATGGAATATCTTCCAGCTAGTCTGACTAACACCAACAACATTTATGATTTAGAATGTTATCTTGGGAAAACTTTGTTGAACTTTGGGCAAACCTAACCTGATTACATAACCTGTTCCACGTTTGCACATCATAAATTTCTACTTACTCATACCCTGTCTGGGCTTTACCTATCTGTCACACACATATGGTACCATTTTATTATTTCTTCTCTGGTACTTTGACAGCTACTACACTTTCAACCCATGGACTTTAAACACCTATTCAAGATCATGGCACCATTGCAATGGGATTTTTAATTGAAATGGGTTATTTCACAAACTTTAATACCTCACATCATCTTCCTGGACAATCAACATCTTGACCAGGGTAGAGCAGAGACCTCCATGCTGCTAGCCATGACCCCACTCAACACACCCCACATTTTTCTAAGACAATTAAAACACACTAGACCAGTTTTTTCGTTGGATTTAAATTGGCCATGGCAGCCCCATTTATTAAAACATTTACACAAATATCCATATATATAAGTTAACCAAAAAACATCAAACATAACTTTATAACATTTTCAGACACTAAATCATTTCTTTATAGGTCCATGAAAACATTTAATTTATTAACCATTACTTCCGCTCATTAAAACCGGCCCCCAGCCGCCCTCACGCCGCCTCAGGGATAATAAGCGGATGCACACATCTAACCACCTGGCCCCCACGACAACCGAGTGTCGTGCGAGGCCCACCCTGTACCCATAGGCTCAAATACTGCCGTGCCTCACCCCACTTTAATTTTTTCTCTCCAACAACTTTAACCCTTTCATGGACCCTATGCGACCACTGAAATCGAGAAAGCGAATCAGCAATTACATTTTCACAACCTGGAACATGTACTGCTCTTATAACAATGTTCTTCTGTAAACACAGCAACACCAAATAACGTAAAAGGGAAACAACCGGTGCAGACGAGGCCGTGTTATTGTTAATGACCTCTACTACGCCCATGTTGTCACAATGAAAACGCACATGCTTATTGGCCAGCAGCTCGCCCCACAAAACCACTGCCACTACTATTGGAAACAACTTCAGCAGGACTAAATTTTTACAAAGTCCCTGCTCTTTCCATACCTCGGGCCATTCCGCTGCACTCCACTTTCCTGCAAAATAAGCCCCATAACCGTGAGCACCCGCCGCATCTGTCACTAAGTCTAGAGTCATGTTATCCACTAATGGATGTAACCACAAGGAACGACCGTTATATGAGGCCCATGGGCATAATACGACACGCAAAATTCAACCTCCCAGGAGGGACTGCATGTCCCTCAAACAGATCTTTTTCTTACCTACAGTACTAATAATTGTCTCTTTCAATTGTATCAGCTTATCTTCAGGAAGCCTGCATTCCATCCGCACCGTATCCAAAATAATGCCTAAAAAACAAATAACTGACGTAGGACCCACCGTTTTTTCAGCCGCCAAAGGTACACCAAACAGCTCAGCCACATGTTCTAATGTTCCCAATAAATTAGCACAAACCAACGAGTCTCTAGGGCCCACACACAAAAAATCATCTAAATAATGAATAATGGACCGCACCCCTGCCACGTCTCGGACCGTCCATTCTAGAAAAGTACTGAAAACCTCGAATAACGAACAAGACAGCGAGCATCCCATAGGTAAACATTTATCAACAAATCTGGCCCCTTGCCATTCACAACCCAAGAGCCAAAAGCTTTCCGGATGGACCGGCAACAAGCAGAACGCCGCCTCTATGTCTGCTTTTGCCATTAAGCATCCTCTACCCGCCCTTCTCACTAAAGCTACTGCATCATCAAATGAAGAATACACAACTCTACAAAGTAACGGATCAATGTAGTCATTAACCGATGCACCCCTGGGATAAGACAAATGATGAATCAATCTAAATTTGTTCGGTTCCCGTTTTGGAACCACCCCCAAGGGCGAAATCACCAAGTCAACCAGAGGGGGTTTTGCAAAAGGCCCTGCCATGCGACCTAGGGCCACTTCTTTTTCCAACTTGGCAGTGACCACCTCTGGATGAGCCAATGCAGACCGTAAATTCTTAGAACCCTTGGGCACATTTACCAAATTACATGGAATCCTAAAACCCTCCGAAAAACCCCTTTCCAATAGCTGCGCCACCTCTCTATTTGGGTACTTACCTAGAAAATGGAGCATTTTTTCCACCCTCACCAGAGTCATCCCTTTTTGCAGCAGGCTCGCTGGGCCTACTCTTTCCTTTAACCAGGCAGCGGTCTCCTGCGTGACCTCCCCCGCAAGATGAACATTCATGTTTGAACCGACAAGTCGCCCCAAACTTGCATGTTCCTTCTTTGAACAACCAACAGAGCCCTCTTTTCTTACCTGCCAGGGTCCCCGCGGCTCCTGCGCCCCCGGCACTTCCATGAAACGACTGCGTGGGCAACCTGGCTGAAGTCATAAGCCGCATCCATAAACTAATGTCCCGGTGGTCCCATCTCATACCCGGGCGTAAAGCCTTACGTTGCCTAAATTGCTCGTCATACCTGAGCCAGGCCACCCCCCCATAGACCCGATAAGCCTCACTTATGGCATCCAAATAACAGAAAAGGGCTGAACAATGTTCGGGCGCCCGTTCCCCCACAATACTCACTAAAATCGCAAAAGCTTGCAACCAATTCTGGAATGTGCGGGGAATGTGGCGCCAAAACCCTTTGTCTTCGCCAGGCCTTTTAAAGTCACCGGCCTTACCTTCCCGAACACCAAAACGCTCCACTGGCAACAATGAAAAAATTTCAACATAATCCCCTTTCCAAATTTTTTCCCTTACTTCTAACGTCAAATGTGCACCTAGTGGCCCCTCAAAGCATACATATACTTCACCTCTTGCACCATCCGTTATTCCGCTGCCAATGCCCTCACTGTTGCTTTTTTGTACCTCACCTTCCTGCATTCCTCCAGCCCCCAATGCTACTGACCCTCCAGAGTGCGGGGTAGAATGCCCGCTAACTCCTCTTGCTAATACATCTTCCGCCCCTCCTCCCGGGACATCCTTTTGCCCACCCACTGGACACAGAGTACTCCCCCCCTGATTGAATTCCGGCCTAGACATTCCACTATTACACCTTTCAAATTGACATACCAGGGCCCGCAAACTTTGCAATAAATCACTCCCTCCAGAGCCCGCCCCTGACAAACCCTTATCAATGCAACTTGAATCTTGACACGATAAAACATTATGCCTCACTGCAGCATTCCTCCCTTCTAAATTGGACATTTCTACACATACATTTTGACCCCTAACCCTCATACCCGGATCCCATACCCCCAGGTACTCACCAGGCTGCCGGATGCCACTGGGCCCCTCAGCCGCTGTACCGCCTGCACGTCCGGACGTCGCCGATCCCTCTGACCACTGGCTGCCCTCATCAGAAAGGGGTCCTTCCACAGCCCGGACATCTCTTCCCTGCACTTCCACATCTTCTCCGTGGTGATTGATGACGTCACTTCCGGGCGCCGTACTCAAACCGGAAGTCGTCACCCGCTCCCGGCTGCCTCTCCTCTCGCGACTCTGCCCAGCTGACGCACTTCCGGAAATCCCAGCAGACCGCCTCATCTCCGCTGACCTCCGCCCTCCTCGAGCAGGCACCCCGACGACAGGATCCGGCTCCCGGATCCGCAATGCAACTTCCGTGGTCCCTCTGCTGTCCGGTCCACCGCTCCCACGGGCAGCGCCGCCAACGATGCCCCGCGTCAGGCGCCCCCTGGCTTCCGGTCCACTCCCACGCCGCACCGCCCGACCAGCCATCAGATCCCGTCCGGCACCGGTGGAAGAAGGGTCCCGCCTCGGATGAGGATTCCTCCCGCGCCCCCTGCCGGCAGATCTGCCTGGAGTCTTGGCGGGGAGAGACGGAGGGTCCCGCCTGGGGCTCCTAGAGCGGCGCTGGACCCTTGGGGGCATGTCTGGGCTCCAGCGCTCTGGCGGCCGTGACCGCCGCGCACGTAACGGGGGAGTCTGTTCAGGCTCAGCACTCCCGCCAGCCCCCTCCATCAAAGAAGAAACTTGTTCCCGCAGCCAGCCGATTCCCCTGGATTCCGCTGCTTCCTTCATCTGGCTCAATAGGGACTCCAGCTCTGCCATCCTGCTCTCACGTCCCGAGACCGCTAAATTCAAGGTAAAACTGACCCCCTCGCCCCCCAACCTCTTTCTTTTATACAGTAATTTCCCCCTCCCATAACAACTTTTCCACCAATCATTAATTCCCTTTTTCCCGCATTTTATTCAAATTTCCCGCCCTTCTTTTCCCGCACTTTTTTTTTTTTTTTTTAACCCCTTACTGCATGTCATTCTACTCACCCTGTCATGCGTCCCTCCGCTCTATTCAAGCTCCAGGCCAACTTTCTTGACATATTAATGGTGATAGGAATAAAGTCACTCTAAAGGGTAGAAACCTAAAATCTAACTTTGAACAATGCCATATATATACTTGCCCAGTACTCTGTGTGTTAAAACTTTATCACATTGCTGATCCCCATCTAGGCAATTAAAAAAAATGATTTTTACAAAGCTTATCCACACTTCCATGCTACAGTGCACTGGAAAAATGTTTTGCGTGATTTATTTTTAAGCCTGGCATTGCAAAGTTCCATAGAGGCCTGTAGGCGCCATAGCACATTATTTAGTGTTATTATATTGCCGTATATGTTTTAGGATTTGGGTAGATGGACTTTTGTTCATGTCCAAATTATTATTTTCACTGTAACAGGCAAAAATCCTCTTACAGCAGTTTAGTAGGCATTCAGATCGAAAGTCGATGTAACCATGAAGGGACATCAAGCTGACAATCTCAGGCACATCTCAAGCTGATCTGAATACATGTTACATTTGCCTATCTACACAAGCCTATTATTGGACATTACATAGGCTACACCATATTTCCACAATTTTACCATTTTACTTACCAAATCGGCTGAACCCCACTTAGGCTTCTGTTCATCAGAAATCTCACCAAAACCAGCTGCAAATGCACAGGCCCATCAGTAATCACAAGTAATCATATCCTACTCTCTAAAAACTCATTGACAATCAATCAAGGGGGGAAGAAATGGGCTACTTCTGTACCGGTCCCTGATTAAAAGAGCTTGACTTGTGCAATGTTGAAACTTTTAGACACAGGGTAAGTGGGCCCGGAAGTTTACCTAGGATAGGACCCAGAAATTTCTGATGGGGTCCTGGAGGTAATACTACAGCTAAACTTAGCAATTGGGTAAATGCATCATTATTATTATACAGTATGTATGTAGAGCCAACATATCACACAGCCCTGTACAAAGTCCAAAGTCATGTCACTAGCTGTCTCTCAAAGGAGCTCACAATGTCTCTACCATAGTAAGATGTCTTTAATATAGTCAAAGGTCAATTTTGAGGGGAAGCCAATTAACCTAACTGCATGTTTATGGAATGTGGAAGGAAACCGGAGCACCCAGAGGAAACCTGAAAACTCCATGCAGATAGTGTCCTGGCTGAGATTTGAACCTGGGACCCAGCACTACAAAGGCCAGGGTGCTAACCTCTGCGCCACTGTGCTGCCCAGTTGCCCAGTTGCCCATTTGTTGAGATGAATAAAGAATAGAGCATTGATTTGTTTGACTGTTTACTGTTTTACTGCAGTCATATGCAAATGGTTGAAGAGAGTGTGCTTTAGCTTTTTGGCAGGGTTGCATTTCTCACAAGTCCACCTAGGCCGCTGTCTGGGGTACCAAAGCCATTAGGTGGGCACTTGTACTACTATCATGGCTGTAATATTACCATTTTAATACTTAAAAATACATTCCATAGAGCTATTCTGCCCATCATCATTCTCTCTACCATCATGGTTCCCATCAATGACCCTGCACTCATCATGGCTGCCCTCCCATATTCGCAGCTAGCTTAGGGGAACAAAAGTACAAATCCGTCACCTGCTATTTCCTATGTTCAATATAATATGGGCAAACATTTCTGTCTTTGTTTAAGTTGTTTTTTTCAAAAAAGACATGTTTATTCATATCACTGGAATGTATTCATTCCATCAAAACTGACTGTTGAAATACTCAAGTATCTCTTGACTTTATGCAAATATATTACACCATGGTCACACAGTGTGCCAAGATTGCATTATAATTGATTGTAAGAGTTGCTCAACATAAAGGTCACTTGGCTACGTTCACACCACTGCACTGCAGTTCTCTTTATTCTTACCAGCACTATAGAACAACTTGTCAACAGACAGCTCTCTAAAGCTACGTACACACGGCAGATTTTTATCGCCCGATAATCGGCATCGGCCAATTATCGGGCGAAAATCTGCCGTGTGTACAGTCGGTGTCGTCCATCGTCCGGACGACCGACCTGCCGGATCCACGGACGATGGACGACAGCCGATCGTAATGAAAGGGAAGGGGAGAGCGCGCAGCAGGGTGCCGCTCCGTCGCTCTCCCCCTCCCCTCTCCATAGAGCATGAACGGTGCTGTATGTACAGCATCGTTCATGCATCTTGCAGCCCCTTGTCGTTGAAAAGGATCGTGAAAGATCCTTTCCAACGACAAAAATTGCAAGTGTGTACGCAGCTTTACAACACAAATAGGAATTGCTGCCTTATAAACTATAGTATAGGCACAAATACATTAAGGAAGGTTGTAACCCTTTTGGTTTAAGGATACAACTCTTCCTGAATGTTAAAAATATAGTAAAGATTAAAGCACCCGGGGGAACAAACCTTGAATAAATGTTCGGAAGATTTAATGAAAATTCTTATTCATTACTATGAAGATGAAGTACAAAGCATGTGATCATGAATTACATCAGTTACAATCTCATCATTTACATACTATAAACTCATCAGCTCATTCTTAAAAGTTCAATGATTTACAAATTAGAGAAATTTAATACTAACATTATTATCAAAAAAGATAAAAAACTACAAAGAGACAAATTGGCCTTTAATAATAAAAGAGCCCACAAATGGGAGAAAACCACTTTTTTTAACACGAACAGTAAAGATCCTATAACTACCAATAAACAACAGGAGGCACCCTCAATACCACCACCAACAGAATCTCTGAATCAACAAATAAATCCCTTAACATATCTCAAGAAAAACTTAGAAAAGGGTCTTAAGTGACACACCTGACTCCTTACAAGACCCTTAAAGGGTACCCCCCACTACTTCTCCAACACCTACTAGTCTCTATAATACTCTTCCCCCACTCCCCCTAATTTGGATAGCATTTTTAAAAACCCTACATCATCAAGTAACCCCCCTCCAAACCATACCTGCTGACATTGCAGGTCAACCCACATCAGGTACTACAAAAACCCACTTGATCAACCCAAGCCATCAATCAGTACCAAAGCTAAATCCACCATTGGGGCAACATGTGCCAATTACAAACACGCAGATGTTATTCCCAAGCTTCACAAATCTTTTTAGAGCCACTCCAGGAACACATTGCATCTCCCACGAATCCCACCAACAGATTGGACAAATTTCTGATACCATCCAAGAAAACACAAACCAAATGGAAATGATCAACCTTTCATCATATAAATTATCTCACGATCAAATACAGGTCCTTAAAATGGGCCTTTCCTTTTGTCTCTCACAAAACGAATTTGAACTCATAAAAGATCTGAATCTCTTTGCTAGAAATCTAACCTTGAAATAAATGTTTGATAAAACACTCCAGGGACTCCCCCATCCCACATCTTTTCCTTATCAGAACTTCAATACTCAGGATTTCAGAATCCTGAAAGACCTAGATCTAATATTAATGAAGAATGAAGACGAGCTCTCTCCAGACATAACAGAATCTCCTCCTATAAGTGAAACAAATCCAACAGTTCCTTTATTCAAAAACCCCAAATCCTCCTATTACCCTCCCTATCCTTAAATCACCACATACAAACCTTCATAGACACTATCACTAGTCAAATCCTAAAAAGCAACCTGGATACTGAACACCAAGATACCAACTTTACTAAATCACATCATTTAGCCCTGGCGAAACTTAAACAGCAAAAAGACATAATTATTAAACCATCAGGCAGAGGAGGAAATATAGTGATATTAAATAAGGAACATTACAAACAAATATGTCTTGACATTTTAAAAAATAAGGAATGTACTGTTTAATTTCTGAAAACGTACTTACTCAACACAAACAACAATACCTGGAACTGATTGGACAATCATATCTAAACCACACTAAAGACTCCAAAACCAAAGACTTTCTAACTGTCATATACCCCATTCTCCCAACATTTGATGCTCTGCCTAAAAGACACAAAAACCTTTTACGTCCCACTGGCCGCCCCATTATATCAGGTATAGGTTCTCTTACTGCTAATGCCAGTGAACTGGTGGACGGTTTTCTCCTCCCCACTGGTTACTAACCTACCCTCATACCTACAGGACACCATAGATGTCCTGAAATTTACACATAATATGGAGGTGCCACCCAACACATGGATCGTCACAATCGACGTTGAGTCTCTTTACAGCAGTATACCACACACGTTAGGAATACATACCATCTCTGAATGCCTTAAAAGAACATACCCCATGGTGGAAGACCAAAACAGTTTCATTACTGCACGTCTGGCATTCATTCTAACCAAAAACACTTTTATCTGCCATGGTAACGAGATGTGCTCCCATCTATGCAAATTTATTTTTGGGTGAGTGGGAAAATCTCTTCTCCAACCCCTCCTCAGAAAGATTTAAATCATCTATCCAGTACAGGAAAAGGTACATTGATGATGTACTCCTGTTCTGGACAGGCTCTGAATCACTTTTAAAGGAATTCTTTGAACATATCCAGCTCAACGAAATTAACCTTAAATTCACTATGGATAAAAGCAAAACCCAATTACCCTTCCTAGATTTATTCATTAGGATTGACTCCAACCACACTATTACCACTACACTATTTCGTAAACCCACCTCAGGAAACACAATCCTCCATGCCAAAAGCGCCTACCCACAAGCCCTTAAGAACAGCATACCATTTAGTCAATATTTGAGACTTAAAAGAAATTGCCGCTGTACCTCAGATTTAAAACATGAAGCAAAATTACTACAAGAGAGACTCCTTCATAGAGGATATTTTAAACACATTTTGAAACAACCCTATAGGAAAGCTTTAAACTACCAAAGAGAAGATTTACTTTTCAAAAAGGATCAACCAAACACCAGTCCTCAAACTACTACTAGACTTATCACTATGTTCAATCAAAATCACAAATTCATATACAAAGTCTTAACGCAACATTGGCACATTCTACAGTCAGACCCCAAGGTCAACAAACTTATTAGCAATAAACCACTCATCACCTTTAAAAAATCCCGATCATTAAAAGATCATCCAGTATCAAGCCATTACCATGAGGACAAAGATGACTCTGAATTAGACAAAACTCCTGGCACCATAAATGTGGAAATTGTAAACAATGTCTATGGATTAAGGAATCCCTAACAATGGTCCTACCTAATGAAATTAATCATAGGCCCAACCATCACATCAATTGTAAAACAACAGGGGTCATATACATGATTACATGTGTTTGTGGCTCCTTTTACATAGGAAAGACCAAACGACCATTAAAGCAAAGAATTAATGAGCACATACACTCCATAGAGGTTGGGAGAATTCACCTTCGTGCATATACATATATACTCACCTTTGTGCTGAAATGTTCATAACTGCATTTTATTGACTTTTCTTTATATTACTTATGCATGTACACAGACCGCAAAACTTGTATATTACCATATCCCTGAAGAAGCCTATCTGTGGCGAAACGCGTTGGATTTTATACAGCTTGTAACACAGTTTTTACATATACTTTCTTGACTGATTGAATTTGTTATCTTGTTAGAAGCATATCTGTATGCCGTGTTTCCCCGAAAATAAGACCTACCCCGAAAGTAAGACCTAGCACTATTTTGTAAACCTGCCCTAATATAAGACCTACCCCGAAAATAAGACCTAGGAGAAAAAGAAAATAAAAGCATACATACCGGTAAATTAAAAAAGTACTCACCGAGACAGCTCCAGATATCTGATCCTGCGTGTGTGTCCTTTATGCTGGCTGCAGCGTGTGTGTCTTTGATGCTGGCTGCAGGGCGTGTCTATTCCTGAGCCAAACTGAAAGTAAAAAGCCTGCACTGAACAAGGAAGCAAGCTGCTGATCCCTGCCCTAACGGAGATCCCTGCACTTAATTACGGGTAAGTGATCAGAAGGGGACAATCATTTCATAGTGATCAGAAGGGGACAATCATTTCATAGTGATCAGAAGGGGACAATCATTTCATAGTGATCAGAAGGGGACAATCATTTCATAGTGATCAGAAGGGGACAATCATGGCATAGAGTGATCAGAAGGGGACAGTCAATGGCATAGAGTGATCAGAAGGGGATAATCAATGGAACATGAGTGATCATGAGTGACTTTCAAAAATAAATGTGTACTGTAGTCTTCTTCATGGAAAAATAAGACATCCCCTGAAAATAAGACCTAGTGTGTTTTTGGGAGCCAAAAAAAAAATATAAGACAGTGTCTTATTTTCGGGGAAACATGGTAGCACTAAACAAAACCATGTCCTGTGAACTACTTAACAGGAATGGTCATTGAATTGTATGTATGTATTTTCAGTATTTGTACTCAATACACAAATTATTTTTAAAACCAAAGCGTGAGCCACAAACCTCTCTCCTTTTCTTTCTCCGATTCTCTATTGACCACTGTGAGAGGTGGCTCAACCCTATTGATATACTAGCAAGGGGAACAACCATCTTCTTTTACATTCATAAATGCAAGCCGCATGACTCCTTTCTTGCACTTTACAAAATTTTTATACTAGGCTTTTTCTTGACTAATATTGATACTTTTGGTCCCAAGCAATGCAAATGTAAAATCTACCCAACAGCAACACCCATATTTCTGTTCTCATGAGTTCAGTTTACTACCTGTTCGTTTCTTTATCTTCAGAGATAACAGACATGCACCATTAAGCAGAGAAATGAAAATGAAAACACCTAATGCCATTTCATCCAGAATAAGCTGCACATTCTATACCTTTTATTTTGTTTGTGCAGAAACAACACAGATGAAAGACTTTGCATGACAAGACAGGTTTTAAAGCTTATATATAGACATAAATAATTAATAAAAGTTAAGAACTATACTCACTTTTGTTACTATTTGCCCAGCGAAAAGGAACAAAACACCAGTAAACAATGAAAAAACTGTGTTCCAGATACTTTATGGCTAACTAGCTGATTTGTTGCTGTAATCCTACTTAATCAGCTGTACACATTGAAGCCATATAGTGCGTTCCTGTGCGTATATACACATGCCCTGCTTGAAAGCACATACCAAGCTAGGGCTGGGTAAACTCTCTTAGCCAGGGCACTGCATACCTTCAATATGGTTTGGGTTTGAATACCCCAATCCACCCTATTGTTGGTCCTGGTACTACCATAGGAGGGATGTAAACATGTTGGCCTTATTCTTCCTGAATGCTAGCCTGCATGCAATTTAATGCTAGTTAGTGGCTTCAATAGGTAAAATTTGTTATGTAGTAAATTTGCGGGTGAAGAGATAGATGTGCAAGAACATGATTTACTCAAAATAAGGTTTATACTTACCTAACTGAACAGCCTAAACTCATTAAACAACAGAGGATGTCCGTGTTTGCCAACATTGATTTGAAGTGTGTATGCAGCCTTAAAGCGTACCTAAATTCAGAAATTTCACTTTACATAAAAGGGTAGACAACCCTTTAATGTAAAGTAAAAATTCTGTTGTTTTTTTTTTTAAGTGCGGCACAGGCCTCTAATTTATGACTGCCTAGGTGATTGAGAATTAATGGGACTGCAAAGCCTCCCGGGATACCTATGTCAGGCATCCTGGGAGGCTCTTGGGTGCTCCTTCTGTGCATGCCCGAGGAGCCTTTTTTGTGGGAAAAAAAAATTGCCGATCTCAAATCCTACGTCACCCGATCTTGCGCCTGGGTCAGGTGTCGTAGAATGAACAACCCGGAATAAGAGAGGAAAATGGCAGAGCCTGGCACGCCGGCTCGCGGACGGATGCCGGGACAACGTGGGACCCGACAGCAGAGACCTCCGGATGGATCGGACTGCCCTGCGGGATTGAAGGTAGGTGAATTTTTTTTGTTTTAGGCACTTTTGGTTTTAGTTCCTCTTTAATCTTCTACCTGCTAAGTTAAAAAAAATATTAAAATTAAGGACTAAATGCCTTCACTACATGTACCAGTATATTGAAGGAAATCAATATAAAGATTGAGAAATCAATATAAAGAAAAGTGAGAAAATACATTGACTACTATTGCTGAACATGACAATCCATGAAAAACTGAAAGTACATAGAACATGCAGTGTTGTAGATTCTTTAATAAATTCATATTTATTTATTAAAGAATTATTTTACACATATTACACATTAAACATATTTTACACATATCATAGAAATCTAAATTTGCCCAACTGTACATCTTCAATACTTGACCCAGAACAAGTATTTAGATAAGGAAGTCTGACTTTCCAAGTGGCATGCTAAATCAGGGTCAGGGGAATAATAAGGCAAAGACAACCAGCCATGCAGTTTTCTTTAAAGGAGTAATTCAAAGCAACAGAAAACTATTAATTGATTCAGCAAATGCTAAAAGAAGTTCACTCAACTTACCATGATCTCCATTTTTTTTTGTAATTCTCAGAATACAGAAAAGCCAGAATACAGGACGCAGCCAATAAGGCCACTAGGATTTTACTTCCCGAAGTCTTGGTTGTATCAGGTCCTCATTGCTTCCTGTATCGTTATATATATATATATATATATATATATATATATATATATATATATATTTATTTATATGTATATTATTGAAGCATTTACTTGAAGGTTTACTTATATGCAACTCTAGTTTTAATGAAAATGTTGTCTACCGTGTTCTTAAATATGGTTTTCCACATGTGAGGGAGTTCAAGGTAAATTTGGTGGTGGCTTTAGAAAAAGCTTTCTTTGATCACACGCTGGGGTTCCAAAATTTCCAGATTATTACCAAAAGGGACTGTGGTGGACTTGAGGAATAAGGTTTGCTTGTGGTATGGATCTCTAGGTTATCCTGGATTTGACTGATGTGTACCTTTAAAAAGGTGTGAGTGCAATAAGGGTTTCCTGTCTTCTCTGACTCACCTTGGGCTTCCCTTTATTCAAAGGATGAAGTTTTCTTTCTAGTTGCTCTTTGTTATGAAGAAGTATTCCAAGCTTGCCTAAAAAGTGATGGCCCATGTGCCTGTTTAAGAATTTTAGGCACAAATCAAAAGTTCCTACTGTGGAACTAAACATGGACCAAACATATAGCTAAGGTTTATATCACATTTATGATACTGTATGTATAAAGAAATCATATAAAGAAACTGTATGTATAAAGACCTGGTATTTTCTAAACTTTGCAACCTCACCCTCCTTGTCAACTCATCATTTCCCCTTTCTGATCACAACCTTAACACCTTCAACCTATCGAACTCTTGCTCTCCCTTGCCACATCCCAGACTTGGTCAATGGCAGAGAGATATCCGTAACCTTGACCACAACCTTTTCTCAAACTGCCTTGCATCCCTACCCCTGCCCTCTCCAAAATCACACCCCCTGATGAAGCTGCCACCATGTTAAACCACTCTCTTTCCTTGGCTTTGGATAAAATAGCCCTTGCCACCTTTTGCTTTCCCCGCCCTGCCAACCCCCGACCCTGGCACAACAATCACACCAAACAACTACAAAAGACTGTTCGTGCAGCTGAGCGCAGGTGGAGGAAATCTGGCCTCAGCGCTGACTTCATGGACTACAAAGCCAAGCTTCAAAGTTTTAACACAGAGCTCACTGTCACCAAACAAAATTATTTCTCCGCAGTCATTTTCTCTCAAGCTTCCAACCCACGCAACCTCTTCTCAACAATTGACTCCCTCCTAAATCCCACACCTGCTCATGCTGCCTGTCAGCCATATCACCTTTGACTCGGCCCTCTCATTTACCACCCATATTCAGAACAATTCCAGGTCCTGTCACTTTCACCTACGCAACATCTCAATGCTTTGCCTTCAAATCCCTCCACAGGTATTGTCCCACTTACATTTCTGACCTGGTAAAAAAAATACTCCCCCAGCCACTCTCTCAGCTCCTCCAATGACCTACTAATGACTTTCTCACTCATAACCTCATCACATGCACGGTTACAAGACTTTTCTAGAGCTGCCCCAACTCTCTGGAATGGTCTTCCTCATCCTATTCGGCTTGCTCCTACCTTCTGCTCATTTAAAAGAGCACTCAAAACCTATTTTTTCAAACTTGCCTACCCATCTTCTTCTGCCTTATGAAACCATCACTACTTCCAACCAATACATATCCCCCTCCTATTGTGTGTAAATTCCCTCACCTACTGGATTGTAAGCTCTTCGGGGCAGGGTCCTCTCCTTCTGTATTAGTCTGTCATTTGCAACCCCTATTTAATGTACAGTGCTGTGTAATATGTTGGCGCTATTTATTATTATTAATAATAATAATAATAATAATAATAATAATAATAGTCAAAAAGGAAAAACAAGACCAGTTTCTTGCAGAAAGAGAACAGTGAAGGATAAAAGATGAATTATTCCGCTCTGACACTTGTCATTGTTTTTGTATTTATTGAATGTCATCTGTTTTCTTAAAGCTGCCGGTAACTGTATGCAAATCTAACAATGAGGTAAAAACAACCATAGACAACCATAACAAGAGTGATGTTTCATCTTCTATAATGAAAAGCTAGAGGATTTTCCTGTTCCAAACCCTAAATGTTACCAGGCCACTCATCTAGGTCAGGTAGCAGAATTCAATGCACATTTACCTGTGTCAGTGTGGATTCACCTTGTATTGGCATCCCTGTGCAGTGTGATGTTCATTTCCGTCCATCTGCTGATGAGCTCTGCTCATGATTGACATGACTTGCACACAACATGGCAGTGCTCTACAGCAGTGGTTGCCAACCTTTTTGGACCCATGGACCACAAAATTTACTGGCTCCGGACTGCACATGTGCGGGGGCCGGGTATCGCTCAAAGGGGAAGGAACTTCCCCTATAGTGATGTCATAATGCCAGAGACAAGCAACCCACTTCCCTGAGCCCGTGTTCTGTACGGGGGCCATAGTCAGTGGCTCCGGCTGGTGCTCCCCCGAGTGGGGTCAGGAAAAGAACCCTGCTTGGAGGGAGCGCACCAGCGAGAGCTGGGGACCACCAAAGTTTTCTCACGCACGGAGTTTCTTGCTATGAACGACCTTTCAACACTAGCCTGGAGGTTTTATCACTACAACTTGAAATACTTACAGGGTGTTGGGAGGCATATTGACTGGGGAGCTTAGGCTTGGCAAAAATGGGCTCTGTTCTCAATGTAATTAATAGCAAAGTGTTTATAAGGCCAGTTTTAATTCCCATTAAGAGTAGCAACTTTAGTGAACTTCTGTTTTATTTATGTTTTGTTGAAAAAGGGAATTGTTTAAAAAATAAGCCATTAGAAAAGATACTAACAAATTTAACTATATGTGGACCAGGCAAATTCCTTGGGATAACAGATAAATAAAAGTCTGCTCATCTTGAATGATATCACAAAAGAAGTGTAAATAGAACACACCAACAGACTATATAACCTTTATAGCTTTATCACTAAATAATCCATTCACAATTCAATCCTCTGCTTTCCCTTTAAATATTTTGGGTGTACACAGAACACTAAAAAAATAAAACCATGAAAGAATTCTGTGAAGCAATCATTGAAACGGTTGACTTATGCTTGTTGAACTCTAAAAGCATTACACTACATCCTCAGTATCACACCCTCCTGTCACTATTGTTACTTATCTTGTGTGTACTTTGTCAGTAAGGGGTGTTGTCTATCTTTGTTTCAGCTGTTTGTAGGGAGTTGACTGGAAATAAACCATTCTTTCGGTGCACATAATTCCTTTTCTATTTACTAACCACAGGTATTTTAACAACTTCAACATGTAAAAAACATGTTTACTGTTCTGTATGCTCAACAGTAAGAAAAGTTCAATATGTAAAATATTTACCATGGAGCTTATAGGGTCTTTACATATCATGCTATGGCTTAATATTCACTTAATTGCCTTAAAACATAATAAACATATGGGTCAATTACGAATCAAGCTATGTAAAAGGAAATGTTAAAATATTTGTTACCTGTCAGACTAGTAGAGTTTTGGAGAGCACCACTAGTAAGACACCCCCATAAGATCACATTGCTGCAAAAAGTTTTTGCATGTGCCCATTGTTTTGACAACTTTTTGCTGCAGTGTGTTGTTGTAAGAATTAGGCAGGGTTTTTTGGGTGTAATAAAAAAATGAACATACTTCCCTGATTTACCTTCTCTTTCATACACTGCCAGCTCATTTAAACACTTGATGTGGCAAAACCTTGTGTAGACCTCATGTATGTCCCAGGGGTAAAACAACTCTGAGCAGCCTATTTATAAAGTAAAAACTAATTATGGGAACAGTGAGCCAATGGTAACATTGCACTTCTCTCTCAGTTTCTGGAGATTTAGAAAGGAGAGCATGCAATCGGCACAATACACTTATCATCCACTTTTCAGTTATAATTTATATTGCTTTCTTTTGCATGCAAATCATACACAACAGGACTATGTGAGACAGGACCTAATAGCAAAACCACGAAAACCTATTGTACTGGTTCTTTATATGCACTCTTACACTGGGCCTGATTTATTAAAGCTCTCCAAGGCTGGGGAGGAAACACTTTCATCGGTGAAGCTGGGTGATCCAGCAAACCTGGAATGGAGCTAGTTCAGGATTCAAAACATTTGCTGGCAAATAGCAAATTACTTTGAAGAAATCCATTCCCTTCTGAGTGGATCTATACTGAAAGATTATGTAAACTTCTCATGCTGATTCCTTTGTCAAAAAATACCACTCACCGGGTTGGTGTTCTGATAATTTGCCTTTAATGCTTAGTAGTTAAGTTATGCATTTATCTGCATGCTTGTTTCAGATGCCTGATCAAAACTACTGAAAAAATCAGCTTTACATCCAGGCAGTTCAGAAATGGCAGCTTACCTCTTACTAAAGGTCCACACTAATGACATGATCGGCAGTTTCATTTTTTTTAAAAGCTGCAGATTGATTTAAAATTAGGATTTAAAAAGACTGTTAAAGTTACATTGTCACTTCACATTGTATTCGAGAGTTTATTTATTAGATTTAAAGGTAAGAGAAGATAAGTGGGATTGGATGGGTGCCAATGTGCACAGCATGGTAACGGAATATGTACTGTATATGGTAAAAGTATACAATGAGCAGCTTAAAATATGATGAAATCCTATTTACAATGCTTTGAAAATACATTTTATATAAAGAATAATATTACTTTGAAACTAAATAGGATTATTTTTTCTAACATTCCTTTAACAAATATGAATCACTTAAAAATGCATACGTCAGAAAACTATCAGGTAAAGCATGAACTTACATTACTTTTAGAGTAAATATCCAATTGCCTGAGCAACACATTCAGGAATGTTGGTGTACATGTTACACATGTAGTTTGTGCTCCCCCAGGCAATGCTATACATTATTATAATGGTACACTCAAGTTTATGCATAGGTTTCCCGTCACAGTACTAATAGCACTTGGTTTTAGGGTATAACAATGAAATAAATAAAGTAGTGTTGTCTAATTGTCTTGATTGATCGGCCAAGAAAGCTGTAAGATTTTATTTTTTTAAATCTAGGATACAGGCAGCTCTCTTTTTCACCATGGTCTTAATAAAAAAAAAAAAGACCAATGGTTTCAATTTTTATTATAGCTATATAAATATATATATTTATATATAAATATTCAAGATATGTAATGCTATAGAAGACTGTCAGAGACTGCCACTTTACTAGAAATGGTCAGGGACCATGTAGTTGGTGACTGAAAACAAGGTGCAGGAAGCAGTCAAAGACATGGAACCAATAGAGTGCACTAGAATGAACCAGTACAATATCATTACTGCCCATTTAAAAAGCTTACACTACTGATTGCTTGGGTCCTATGACCATACAAGTACCAAAGAGCCACAGGTTGGAAACCTTGAAAATAAAGACTTTGAATAGAAAGAAATGAGAGCATGACAAAATTATCGAAAGTCCATTAAAAAATTATCAGGACTATGTGATTCAGTGATCAGACCGGCTCTTTATCACTGTCCAACTGGAAATTTCTGCAGACCCTATCTTGTATCATGATTGTTTCTGTTTTTATTGTACCTAAAATTGCAAACCCGAGCCCTTAAGAAAGGATCTACCTTAGAACCCCTTATCAGGACTATCAACCTCATGGTGCCCTGATTTCTTTACAACTTAAGGGACACAAATTGCTATGTTAATGGTTATTCTCACCAGCATGGTGGTAGTATCCTTTATTTACACTGTGGTTGGTTTGGTCTAATGCTTAGGCTCCTGAGGGTACAATAATAATATAAATGTTTATTATGCCACTACATAAAACAATAAAATCTTGCTTTCTATCATGGTAGGAATATTCTGATCCCAGTAGGGTTACCATTGGGACTATCCTTAATAAAAATGTCCTCAATGCATCATACATGAAAGTATTTATGGTATAATTACAGTGGCTTTTTTGAAAAGGTGAGTTGAGCCTTTTGCTATATGGGCTGTGATGGGACAACTTTCCATTGGACAAACCCAGACTGGAAATCTTATTTAAGGGCTTCAATACAGTGACCTAGGTCACTGGCCTGAGACAATCATTCAGATCAAGATTTATTTATTGAGTGTCAGTTTTATAATCTATAACAATTTGTTCCGGGTTAGTCAGTGATTAACATCATTACACATAGGCTACAATGGCAGCCTACAAATCTTTCTCAGCAGCACTTTCCCTTTATTATTTATATTGTGCAGCATGGAGGCTCAGAGGTTAGCTAGGTCCAAGGTTTGAATCTCAACCTGCATAAAGTTTGCAGGTTCTCCCTCTCTTGCATGGGTTTCCCCCCACATTCCAAACACATGCAGTTAGGTAATTGGCTTCCCCCAAAGTTGAACTTAGACTGTATTAATGACATATGACTATGGTAGGGACATTAGATTGTGAGCTCCATTGAGGGACAGCTAGTGAAATGACTATGGACTTTGTAAAGTTCTGTGTAATATGTCAGCGCTATATAAATACTGTTTAATAATTGTGTGGTGTGATAAGTGTACATTCTGCATGTTGTTCTTTAAGGCAGTATAT
The DNA here is from genome assembly GCF_032062135.1 of Pyxicephalus adspersus. NCBI lineage: Eukaryota > Metazoa > Chordata > Amphibia > Anura > Pyxicephalidae > Pyxicephalus > Pyxicephalus adspersus. The sequence goes on from NC_092858.1 coordinate 26,425,798, forward strand.
TGGATTATGATCCTGGAACAATATTGTACTGAGTATAATTTACCTTATATTATTAAGTATATAAAATGTGGGTTGTTTTGTGGATTGACATCGGAAAGCTTAGCAAAGATTTCAGCCAGCTTCAAGAAGCTTTTGGCTGCAATTACCAAGTTCCACTTTTGTGTCCGTATAACTTTTATAGACATTCCCACAATGGGCCTTTTTAATGATTATTTTTCATAATTGAGGATAGCAAATTAATACCTGCATTTTTTTCAAACCAGACTTTCTTTTGACAGTATTGTTTTGTAAAAAAAAAAAAAATGTTTTTTGTTTGCCATGGAAACTATAGATGAAAATATGTTACAAAACTGAATGATTTTATGCTTGAGCAGTGTTCAATTTACAAAAAAAGGAATTTTCCTGCAAATAAAAAGTATACATTTTGTCTATAATTTGTCAATAAATTCAGATGACAAGATGACATGAAAAGAAAAATACAATGATGCTTCTGTAACAATGTGTGGCAAGGTCTGTGCACATTTTTTGTTATGTGACACTGGAAAAACTAACAAACAAAAGTAATAAAACTGGGAAAATATTAAAATGGTATAAAAGGTGGTATAAAAATGGTATAAAAGTAGAAATATAAATGCTAAGGTGTGAAGGTAGGGAAGGAAATGATTGGGGCTTTAGGGATTAACTAAAGGGTACAAAAGTTAACCTAACTAAATAATCTTTTAAGGTTTTTTAAGTGACATCATCTGCACTTTTTTATTTATAGGATCTACATGAAGAAGTAACTATAATGAAGCCATTCATAGATGTGTTTTTAGTGACATTCTCTGCAAGAACCCTTTTTACACACTGACTTGCTTTTGTGGGTACATACTGGCATTTACCAATCAGTGCTTGAAGATTCCATCAGAAAATGTGCACAGGGTTCGGGCTTGTGCTCTGTACCCATTGAAGACCGTTATCTCATGACCCAATTGCTGAGGTCAAAAGCTGAAAAAAATATACTCACCTGTCCCATCTCAAGGAGCCGCCATTTTCTTCCTTCTATTCCTGGAAACGATCTTCAGCTATCTGGATCAGCCAGGGCACAAGCGTGCTGGAGTTCAAGGGAATCTGGGATTGCTGGGTATCCTGACGTGCGCAATTTTGTTAGTTTCCCAGAATGATCAGACAGATATAAGGAACCATGGCAGAACGGCAATGCTTGTTCTTTTCCTAAATAATGACCTGTGTGATCAAGAATTTTTTTAAATGTTGAACAGCAACAGAAATAGTAGGTGGTTAAAGAACCTTTTTGCTCCAGTAATAAAGGTTAAACAGGTTCCCAATGGGCACTGACTGTCACTTTTTGACAAAATACTTACAGGTTTTAGTATGTTTCAGTAAACTTTGGCAATACTTTTAGATTGTTGTAAGCCTGCCCAAAAAATTATTTTTATAGTGACAATAGCATATTTTCAATGTGCATCCAAAAGGCAGAAAAAACACAAACAAGTAAATCCGTGTATTCTGACTTGGGTCGATGATTTCTCTTGTTTTTATTGAATATCCTGGCAGCTTTACAAATCATCCAAAAAATACTGGAACGGTGTGATAGTTTAATATTGATTTATTGCATTTTGGTTTCAGACGCATGGTTGTAATGAATGGGAATTATTATAAATGTGCATTTTTATCAGTATAATCTGTCTATTCATTTGGTGAAAAAAGCTGACAGTAGAACAGCTTTGGAGCTGGTGGCAAAAATAATTATTAGTGATTGTTATCTAACTGACATATCGACTAGCTAGAAGGACGGTAATAACCTGTGGATTTATACAAGGCAATATATCTCATGGGAAATGAGTGTACAGATTACACATGTAGGGAGAAAAGGGATAAGGTATCAGGGAACAATTTATATAATTAGTACTTCTTAAATACCTAATTATGTTCATTTAGTCACTAATGTATATGTCATTTTGTTTATTGTATGTTGATTGATTTTGTTTTTGGGTGTTTGATGGAATAATTAAAAAATTATGATTTTATTCTTTCTACCTAAAAAGTCCCATTAAGGTTTTTTGGTCCAATGTCTTATGAATTAGGTATGTGGTACCATAGGTAACCTTATTGTTACAGGCAGTCCCCGGGTTACATACGAGATAGGGACTGTAGGTTTGTTCTTAAGTTGAATTTGTAGGTAAGTAGGAGCATGTAGTAAGTAGTAGTAAGTAGTAGTAGCGTGGGCTAATCACAAACAAAGCAAAAAAAAAATCTTTATGGAGCCTAGACATTCATTAACTTCTGGAGCAAGCTGTGCTTTGATATGCAAAAAGAAACAACTGCAGAGTTTGTCGTGGTCATTAAAGGGTACAAGATGTTACAGATCATCTCAGCTTATAAGATTACCCACAACCTCAGCTGTGATTAGCAAAATATTTCTTCTGTAAGTCATGCAAACAGGATCAAGCAGGGAAGCCCCATTCGTATCTAGGAGGCGTCTGTATGTCTTCCCCACTACATCCATTTAAAGAAGTTTCAACTGAAGCTGCTAGTAGTATTATGTGGTGCTGTGTTAATCATAGACATTATCAGAAAAAGTTGTTGAAGAGAATGTTGGCTAACCAAATATTTTTACATATGCAAGCTTTGGGGAAATGAAAAATTCCATTTCTCAGGCAAGTATCATCATTGCACTAAAAAGTAAGGTCCACTCTGCAATGTCTCCTTTTACAGACTCCCCCCCCCCATAGTGTATATGAGGGGAGGCAAGAATTGTAGTCACAAAAAGTAGGAGGTAAGAATTGTCTGAACTCTGTCATAGAAAACTAAAAGCAAGAGATCTTAACAGTGTGGGTAGAAGGACAGCTACGACCAAGCATAGATAATACTTATCATTTGCACTAATCAACATTGCTTTAGGAATTGGCCTTGTTCAGTTTTGGATTTAGTTGGGTTTAGAGAGATTGGGTTCCTGCTCTCAAATAATACAATACCTCATGTGTGACTATGACCTGGTTTGATGTTATAATGAATATATGAAAAATACTCACACTAAGAACCACCCATCATCAATTACACTGGGGAACACATTTTTTGTTGAGTTAGATCTTACACTAGTTTTTTTTACAAATTTTTGGGTGGTGAATCCAGAAATGACCCCAGTGTTTTGCTATCACATCCAGATTTTACGATTCAGGGTACCCTCCATTTTTGTCAAACAACATACAAATTTTACATACAATAAAAAAATAATGTAATAATGGTTTGAATGTACTGTTTATTGAATTTTCTTTTGTTTATAAAAAAGATTTATTGTTACGCTATGCCATTTTTTTTACAGTAAAGCATTTGAAATTAATGCTCCATTAGTCAGCCATCATATGTACATCCCATCTACCTCGATACCGTCCTTCCATGATATTCAAATCTTGGTGGAATCGTTCACCTTGCTCATCACTGGCTGCACCAAGGTTTCCGGGAAGTTAGAAAGATGGCTATGCAGAAAACGCACCTTGATGCTCATATTGCAGCCAAGCATTTTGTAGCTCTCCAAGAGTTTCTGGACAATTTCTGTGTAATCATTTGCTTGTGTGTTTCCAAGAAAGTCCTTAACAATGGCTTTGAATGATAACCAAGCATTCTTTCTGACTTTTGACATTGTCCCGATGAAATGTTTATCTTTGATGAGCTGCTGAATCTGTGGGCCATCAAACACACCGGCCTTTATTTTTTCAAATGACAGGCTAGGAAATGCTAAAATGAGGTACTTGAAACAGTCTCTTTCAGTTGGCAAAGCTTTAACGAACTGCTTCATTAGACCCAGTTTCATGTGCTGAGGCAGAAATATAATATTCTTTCTATCAACAAGTGGCTTATGTAGAATGTTTGGATCACCTGGTTTTAGGGCAGAACTTGGGGGCCAAATCCTTTCCCCCCAATGCCTCTGACGAGCTCTGCTGTCCCACATGCACAGATAACAGGGATAATTGGTGTATCTGTGTTGCTGACCAAGAAGGAAGCATACCATTTTAAGGTCAATACAGATGAACAAAGAGAAACTGAATTGCCAGTCGGGATTGACGCAAATATATTGCCATTGTGAACGAGGGCACACTTTAAACTCCGCTTTAAACTATCAATGAATAGTCGCCATTCGGTTGAGTTATAGATTGGAACTCCCAATTCCTAAACCAGGTATGTTATGGCAATACACAAAGCCACTGTCAGTTCTGTAGTACTGCAGAAATGCAATTTCTCTGGTTCGAAAGTACGATACCTTCGTTCCTTCTTCAAGTAAGTTTTTCTCATGCAGTCTTGAAGCTAGGAGTTCTGAAGCCTTCTTCAATAGTCCCAAATGACATGCCAATTCACTCAACTCTAGCTGATCAAATCCCTTACGAACAGAGTCCTCTTCAACTTCAAACTCCTTATCATTGATCTCATCTAGTTCATCACCATAATCATGTTCTTCAATAGAGGGTAGTGTAACGAAAACCGGCACTGGGATTTCATCTGAATGAGCCACTGGGCGTATAGCCGATAGTAGACTAGGATACTCTATGTTACATTTATTTTTCTTGTTATATCCTGAAGTTTTCACTATACAAAAGGAACAGTCCCTGAAATGATCTCCTGGCTCTCGCCAAAACATTATGTATACCAAATGGCATCTTATCACGTGTCCCCTTTGTCCACATCTGTAAACTCTCGACACACTGTTTGCACACCTTATAAGGGGCCCAAGACTTATCCTAATCATAAAGTTTAACTTTGAAATATGCCAAATAGGCTTGCTCTACAAATGTGCTGATGTTCGCCCCTTGACTGGGAATGGTGAAACTGCCACAGATATAACAAAATGAATCAGGGTTGTTTAGGCACTTACAACGAGAAACAGCAGAGCCAGACATGATCTGAAAGAAAATAAATACGTGTGTAAGGGGAAAAATACATTTTGCTTATTCACTATGTAGAGCAGCGCACAACCTCTGACCACACTGTCTTGTGTATAAATGAATAGTCTATACAAATCCACGCTACAGTAATTGCATTAACATAAGTGGTAGAAAAAAAACCTGACGTGATAGAAGAAAACTAACTGCACTTTCAGTGTCAGCAAACTGTCATGAAATATGGGGAGGGGGGAAGGTTCACCAGAATGAACACATAAGGATAATAACAGGGGACTAGGCTTTCAAAGGCTAGGGAGAGGGAAATGGTCACACCCTACGCACACCCTAACCTAGCCCTGACTCCTGTCAGTATGAATATCCCTTGAGGGTGGGAATATTCATACACTGGAACCTAGGCCCTAGTAGCCCTGAATTACCCTAGGAATAGTGACTGGGCTTGAGACTACTGCTTCCTTCCCTGATGAAGGAACCAGCGTCTCCCTGAGGCCTAGTAAACAACAACACAAGAGAACAACAAAACACCAAGAGCAGTACAACTTATCCTAAATAGCAAATGGAGGAGCAGGAATTCTGCAGATGACAACACACCAGATCTTCCACATCCAAGTAGTGAATATCAACCGCATAGCATGAAGTGTGAGGCCAGGCTAAATAGAGGAGCACTAATGACCACCAGCTGCAGCTGAGACAAGAGGTGTGGTCCTTACAAACAACAACACAAAACAAGTAAAAACAAAGAAACTGTCAGATACCATCACATGCAGCTTGTCTCACAGATCTTCTAACCTCAGTCACAGAAGGGACCGTGACACATACCTATTTTAGTGTAAATAGGCTTAAAAATTGAAGTCAACAAAAAATGTGTTCAAAATTATTCCCCAATGTTATCTGATGCTGGGATATTGTATGTTTCATGAATTTACTATGTTCTGCTGCTATGGTACTTATTGTTCAGGTTCACTGTTTGTAATAAATGGCTGCTATTGCCATTGTGACCCACAAATGCTACACCTCCTCCTTAGGGAAATAAAGGGGTTTGGTTGTTTAGTTTTAAGCCAAGCAGCAGGTCAGAGTCTTGGAACCTCTGAGTTACATGTTATAAAGCTATTATATATTTTGCCTTTTTCCTTACACCAACATCTCAGAGCCTTCACAGTGAATTTCTTCACAGTGCCTGCAATTACAGAGGGCTTTTCCTAAAGCTTATCTACTGCTTTTAAAGAATATTTTAATGTATGAATGTTAACATATTAGTCATGTTTACTTTAAAACCTAATTTCAGCTGTACTATTATTTTCATTGGAATTTTTATAAATAGAATAGGAATAAATTGAGAAACATTTTATGGCTTCCAATGTCCTGATTTTGGAAGGTTTTCCTCACTATGACACAACAAAAAATTTGAGACATTTCTCCCCAACTCTAATACTTATGGTGGCCTTTAAAATAGCAATGAAACCTACTACTGTAAGGTTAACTGTATTAAATACACGTTTTATTGGCTACATGCTTAACTGTATGTCATTTTTTAATTAGCTTTTACATTTGTTTTAAAGTTTAACATTTTATAGCTTTGAAAATATTTCATATGCTATCATAATGTCATATAACTACAGTTATACAGTTACAGTTAGATCTCATTTTCCAGTTTTGCTGTGCATCAGTTCACTCAACAATAATATTTACCATGATTCTTTCCTTTAGACTAGTACTTAAGGCTTTCTGTTTGATGGATTATTTTAATAACTACATTGCAACTATTTGTAATAAAAACAGACAAATGGTAAAATTTATTTTAAAATTGTACTTTGTTTAATGCATAACCTTTTAGTAACATTTCACTAGAAACATCCCTGGGGACCATCCAACGTTTTCTGGGGTGGCCACCACCCACAGCTTTATATTGACCCTTTCTGGGCAGGGCAGAACTATTGGCAAATATACAAACATAGGAGGCAAGAGAAGGCTGTTTTATTTGGACTAAACCAGGAAGTTCTGGGAGTGTTGTAATCAGCATGTTAGAGTCCAAAATTGTAACAAAACTTTATTCTGTCCCCTCCATAAAAATTCCAGCACCACATCCCCACTATACATATGAATACCTAAATGGAAAAAGATTTGATTTTTAAGGTGTACAATAGCCAACTTTTTTCCATTGTATTACAAAGATAAAAATTGGCAATCTTTGTAAAGAGAGAGATTCCACCAATATATATGATTGGGTAGAGGTTGCCAGATTGTTCTGATTGGTGTCCTGTAGACCCATTCAGCCAAAACATTATTTACTTTATTGTCTGATGTGTACCCTAAAATTCCCATCAGTTCTTGTTTTGTAATGTAATTTCCGACTTGTAATTTGATGACTACATAACATGGGAATTCTGCTCACTGCTCAGAGTAGGAAGAAAAGGGAAACCTCCCCAGAAGGTCACTAGGATAGAAAAATAATCTGCTAGGGCTAGTTTTGGCTTGACAGCTAATATAGCAAATTTGTTTGCTAAATATAGCAAAAATTAACTTTTTTATTATTATACCTTTCGTGTTACAAGAAGCACACAAATCAATCTCTAAACTTTATTCCAGGACCAAGGAGTACAGACTGCTCTATTGGAATATAAGCTGTTCTCTTAAATGAATGTTCACCTTGGAAATAATATTTCTCTAAGCTAAATGTGGTAAACATTCACTTGCAAAGAATACCAAATCTAATGCAAACAGGATTTTTCTTGCAAATGTTTGGATGATTAAGTCAGCATAGCACCACCTCATTCACTTAACTAAGTGAAATATCCCTTGCAAGGGAAAAGTTCACTTTGGTAAGTGAACAATGTATATTCCTTTAGTAAGGCAACCCCGCTGTCTTTAGGCCAATTGCTCCTACAAAGCACAAAGCACCAGTGCCTTGGGTGTCCATTCTGTGAATGCCATTGTAATATTTCCTCCTTAACTAGAAAAATGCTTCCCAGTCAACACTATAAATAGGTGATCTGGTGAATTTCCACGAAAGTGCTGTTAGTTGTTCTAAAATGATGGTGCATTTCAGTTCAAAAGCCAATTAACTGAACCTCCCATTTATGAATGATTGTCAGTTTGCTTGGGCTTTCTCCTGGTGCTCTGGTTAATTGGCTTTCCCTGAAAATTTTCCTTAGACTGTGTTAATTACATATGACTATGGTTGGGACATTAGATTGTGAGCTCCTTTGAGGAACAGCTAGTGACATATGTTGGCACTAAGTAAATACAAGGTGATAATAATAATACATATTCTGCTTACGCTGAGTTTTGATACTTGAGGCTAGAACTGACCTAATCAGTGCACGGTCTATACCAGGTTCACTATGCTTACACATCTTTGCTCCCAATAAGATTCTTGACATTTACTGTTTTATGACTATATGTGCGGCTTCTTTTAGATTTAACAAGGGAAAGCTGCAGGGGGATTCCTGTTGATAAGAAAGACATGAGTGCCTTCATATTTACCCTTTGCAAAACATGCTCAAAACCTGCTCAGCATGGACATTTTTAGATGACGATTTCTGAAACTATTTTTTACCTTTACCCCCTGGAAAAAATCTTAGAAAGAAACAACACTGAATTTTATGTGAGTCTAGGGCAGTCTTTCTTAACATTTTTACTGCAGAGGAACCCTTGAAATCATTTTCAAGTTTTAATGAAACTGCTAAATTAATTAATTGGAGGTCAGTGGGAAGAATGTCCTTCTCACAGTGGTAGTCAGCATGCCACCCCTACAGGCGGCTAGGCACATTGTTGGTTTAGGCTCACTCACTCTGCCAATTGCATCTAATTGTATTAATCTAGTATTTTTTTAGAATTAGAGGGAAGAGGTTGATCCATTTTTACTATATAGAGCTGTTTCGGGTAATTTATCCATCTTAGTTGATACCACATCCGAGAATAATTTAAAAACCGCTGTTCCAAAAGTTTGTGCCTTTGGGCAGGACCACCAGATATGTTTCATTGTACCTCATTGTACCTTGTATTTCTATACAACCTCCGAAACATAATGGAGAGGATGATGGTTTGTATTTAGCACTATGCTCTAGGACCAGGTACCACCAGGTACAAATTTGTAATTGGCTTCAACTATTCCAGAGTTTAGGGAAACGTTTGAGAGCGCCATGGATACCTCATTCTATTCACCCTGATCCCAGCTTATAGCTAAGTCAGACCCCATTGTTCCATTTATTTAGGTTTATTGTCTGCAGCCGCTAGTACCAAATATAGCATGGAGATCTGACCTTTAGTGTCTGCTATGGAGCAGCAAGAGCTCTCGAAGGATGTGGATCTATATGGGGGCACCACCAGCCTGAGTTTTGCACATTCAAAAGATTTGATTTGTCTATATCTGAAATATTCAGTGGTAGGAATTTATTTTTTTCATACCAAGTATTCGAAGCTGAACATTGCCCTCACATCTATGACATCCTTTATTTTTATGAAGCCTTTGTCTATCCACCATCTAAAGCTTCCTTTGTTTCTTCCCAGAGAGAGTTCTGGGTTATCCCATAGGGGAGATAGAGGTAAATGAGTTTTAAGTTTGTCCCAGACAGGGAGAATGAGTTTTAAGTTTGTCCCAGACAGGGAGAATGAGTTTTAAGTTTGTCCCAGACAGGCAGAGTGAGCTAGGGTTGGGAATTCTATCAATGGTCTGGATTTTTTTGGAAATCCAGATAGCAAGATTGGTTGGCACGCCAGACCAATTCGATCTACTGGGGCTTGGGAGCCATAATATTGCCCAGGAAGATTTAAGCCAGTTGGGCTGCTCTGTATTAGTGGGAGAAATGAGGGACTCCCAGGCCTCCATGAGAACGAGGCACATAGAGAGTATCTTTTTGAATTCTGCTTCTTTTACCACCCCAGGTAAGCAATGAAAGTTGATATTTTTTAGACCAAACAACAGTCCAATATAAATTTCCTTGTGACTATTTGTTGAATAGTTCTTAAATAATATAATACCTTTATCAAATTATGATACTAAAGAGCTAATAAATATTAGTTTAATTTGTTATTTTTTTCACATGCAAAGAGAAAAATTGATGCAATGCTGTGGATAGTTGAACAGACTTTTTCAATAATTTACCTCTCATGTTTTCAAGAAGCATACAAATCGATCTGTAAACTTTATTCCAGGACCCAAGAGTACAGATGGCTCTATTGGAATATAAGCTGTACTCTTAGCAAAGTAAATTTTCACCTTTTAAAGCAGAGGTAGGCAAACTCTGACCTTTAGGACGGATGCGGCCTAGCCAGTATTCCAGTCTGGCCTAACACTCCCCTAGTTATTTATTGTTGGATCTGGCCTAATTGAATTGTTGCGTTATCGCAAGTTCCTATGATATCATCGAGTTCCCGCACAGTAACCCCAATTACTATGCCTAAAGAGCAAAAGCAATGCGCAGCTACCAGTCTCCGGAAGGTTGACCTCGAACGTTGTGTCTTCAACCTCGAATGGACTGACGAATTATTCTTTGTCAAACGCGGCAATAAAGCCCTGTGTTTGGTATGCAACGACACCAACAGCACTTTCAAGAGGTGGAATCTCAAGGGGCATTTGGATTCCAAGCACGCCCACATGTACAGGGACTACACCGCGGATGGGCGGAAGACTGAGGCTGCTCGCTTGCAGTAACGGTTGGAAAAAACCTTTCCTTGGACACCTTGTTTCTTCTGGCCTAGTGTGTCTTCTTGACCTCCTGAAATGGCCTAGTAGTCCAAAAAGTTTTCTGACCCCTGTTTTTTAGGATATGTCACTAAGCTAAAGTTCTTTAGCTTAGTGGCATATCCCCAGTTTCTTCTCAGATTGTGAATAAATTGTTAATGATTATTATTATTTTCCAAAACCTTCACAATCTGGCATATTTATATAACTGCAATCACAGCAACAATTGTCACTACATAAGGGCTTACAGACATCTCTATTTTGATAGTAGCTCTTCCCATAGGAAAAAACAGAGATTAGTACACTCTACTAATATCCCTCTGATCCGCCCTTTTGTGCAATGGCCACTTTATAAAAGTAGTGTACATGGCCAGAGCTAACTGAATAGGCTCCTTCCAATTATAGGAGTTTATGATCTCAACTTGTGTAAATACGGTATGCTACTTTTTGAAATTGTCATGTTCCTTACACACCTTTGCTCCCACTAAGACTCCACATTCACTATTTGATGACTACATGTGCGGCTTCTTTTAGATTTACCTGGGGAAGGCTTCAGGGGGATTCCTGTTGATAAGAAATAGAGGAGTGCCTTCATAACTACACTTTACAAAACATGCTCAAAACCTGCTCAGCATGGAAATTTTTAGATGATATTTTCAGAAACTATTTTTTAACTTTACCCCCTGGAAAATTGATGTCAGGAAGGAAATTGCTGACATCAGAATTGTTGAGGAAATTGCTAAATTAATTAATTAATCAGTGGGAAGAATGTCCTTGCCACAGTGGTAGTCAGCATGCCACCCTTACAGGCAGCTAAACACATCATGGGTTTATGGTCGCTGACTCTGCCAAGTGGTGTTAGACCCAGAACTATCCAGGCTAAACTTATTTTTCTTCTTGAAATTATAGGGGGTATGTTCCAGGGTTGTCATCCTCATCCATGCTCCTCCACCTAATAACACTGATCCGTTATGGACAAACATGAAAAAAGTACAATATAGATAAATGTAAACTTTGGAGAAATAAAGATTTGAACAAACAAGTCAACAAACGAAGGGAAAATCATACATCAGCATATCATACCAATCTGGTATTTTTTCTTTTTTAAATTGCTAAACTATCCAGGCTAAACTTGTTTCCAGACTAAACTTATTTTTCCCCTTGAAAATATGAAGGGTATGTTCCAGGTTTCAGTTCTCTATCTATAAACACTGATCCCAAACTGACTTGAAACAAGCTGGCAACTGACCCAAATATACTATAGACTTTAACCCAATGCTCGACACTGAAAATATTACATCTGTATACATTGAAAAAGCAAGAAGAAAAGGATTTACCTAAAAGCCAGAAAATTCCCACAGTATATGTAAATAAAACAGTTTTATTGATACAGTTAACCTGATTTACAATGACTGTGGGAATGTAGACAGGATTCCATTGGATATCGATTGGTAAACTATAACAAGGTTAGAAATAATGGACAAAGAAAAAAGAAAGAAAGAAAAAACACACAGAGAAATGCTGTAAAGAGCACTTGAGGTAAATCTTAGTTATTCTACTTAACGTCCACTCAGGAATCTTTAACAGGAGCAGAGGACGTATAAGGCAATATCAAATATAATGACATCAATATAGACTCTCCCTTTTATCACATAACTGGATACTTAAGTACGTATTTGTACTATTATGGCAAAATCTTGTTATGGTTATCTAAATAATGAAGTCATCGAGCTGAGCTGTAGGTTGTTCCATTAGTTGAACATCTCTGACCTGTCTATATAGCGATAGTCTTGTAGGGGGTTGTGTTGACTTCCAATTAAGGGTACCTTAAATACCTAGCAACCCTCAAAATATGTATAATACACTTAACCTACATCTTTGAAAGACCCTGTGGGGAAAGACCAATGTAAATGAGTTAATGGACCTAGTGGAATTGGCACAAGGATGAGCTGGGTGACCTGGTCTTTTGCTTCTCAGCCTTTTGGCTAAGACCAGGTGTGGTACCAAATCCTTCCAGTGTGCAGGAGTGGAACGGCAGTGTATTCCTGGAAAGAATGCAGTGAACTAGTACACCGGTTAGGATGGAGAGCTTGATGGTGATGCTCTGTAAGGGGCCGTCCTATGCTAATTGGTTTAGTATGGTCCGGGCGGGAGAGAGGCATGGGGCCTGTCCTGATAAGGAGCTCACAGAAAGCAGTCCGTCCCGCTGGTTAGGAGGGGGGAAACCTTGGTCTGGCCCTCAGGTCTGAAGAGCTGTTGTATCTTGCTAAGTTTCGTCCCCCCTGAATGTTTTTGGTACACAGGCACGTCACTTTTATGCTGAATTAGCACAGCTGTCATTCTGCATTAGCTTGTGCAGATGAGCAAATTTTTACCCTTTGCCCAGTGTGTTATGGACTGAGAACTTATTCTTTATGTAATTTTATGTTTTGTCACTGTCACTGGTGTGGTTTTGTTTGCCACTGACAATAGAGGGTGCTTTTCCTCTATGGGTTGTCCCTGAAGTCTGGGAAGTGCTTTGGCCTTATGGTCGAGTGCTCTCCCTTACTGTAAATTTCTCTTTGGGAGAGCTCCCAGCCTAGTATCTGGTGGGTAGGCTTAGCCCAAGCCCACAGAGAATGTAACCTGTCTGATTCCAGTCAGGTGGGCTAGTAGGCCCACTTGGCTTTGGCTGGGTGGTCTTAGTACCCAGCCCCTGTCAGGAGCATTGCGCCCTGGGGAATCTGGATGGCCCTTCCTTTTTAGAGAAGGGATCACAATAACACCCTAGTGCATTTTTTTTTGTGGTGTGTGTTTTTGAGCACCAGAGTTTTTGTTTAGTGGTTCACAATTAGCGAGTTTCTAAAAAAATAAGCTTGGTGACCTTGATTTCAAAAAAGGTGCAATTCCTGGATTCCTGTAGACAAAGGATACACTTTCATCAGTGAAGCTGGGTGATCCAGCAAACCTGGAATAGATCTGGTCCATGATTCAAAACATTTGCTAGCAAATAGCAAATTACTTTAAAGAAATCCATTCCTGGTTTGCGGGATCCTCTGCAGCCTTGGAGAGCTTTAATAAATAAGGCCCATTGTCTGGAAATTGTTAACAGGAATAGGTCATGGAGGATTTAGGGATTGCTACCTTATATTTAATCTTACAACCGGGCCAGATGTGTTTAGTAAACTGCATAGGGTAGGGGATCACTACTGAATAGGAGGGCCGCCAAAGCATTGAGTTTGGATAAGCAGGCTCTCCAAAGCTCAGGGTGGACCAGAAAGCCAGCTGGCACCAATGCCTTGCATGATAAAGTTTAGGAAAGTCTGGCATTTCTAGACCCCTGCTTTTTGTCTGAGAACACAAAACAGATCTGGACAAGCGATGGTATTTGCAGGCCCAGACAAAATTTAATACAGGTAAATCAGCTTGCAAATGTTTAAGAGCAGATGAGGGTCATCCTAATTACCACAATACAACCAAAAAATTATAAGGACAGTGAGGGCCATTTATGCTAATTAACAGTGAAGGGTAAATATGTTTGTGTTTTGTTTCTTTTTGTTTTGCTCATAGACAATTACTTTATAATGTTATCTTATCTGATTTAAATACATAATAAGCTAGAAACAGAAATCATTACCCTTATGTTGTACAGTCCTTTATTCATTGTAAATGCAGCTTCAGAGCAACCAGGAGCAACGTTCCCACAAAGCACCCGGTGGCTGGCACATTGCTGGCTGTTTGGCCACTCGCACCACGGCACTGGATCTTAAAGAACCATGGTTTGTAGATTTGAGAGTGGGCAGCTTTGACTGCCATTTTTAAAATTTTCTGTTAGACTGCCTTGGATAGAAGTTACGTTTAGTGGCTTCTCTGATGCAGCAGTTCACTGGCATGGGGGAAGCCGTAACCGTACTTAAAACTCACCACCAGTCTGATCCTAGCCTAACTCATTGTGTCCCAACCAGGGTTCCTCCAGAGATTCCTAGGGGTTCCTTGACAATGAGCAATTTGTTACCCACAGGTAAGTTTACCTGACCCCAATGATCTTCATGGCTATTTGTAAGGATGGCATTCCTCCCAATTGGCATCAATGCAAGAGGCATTCTTCCTACTGACCACCACACCAATATACTGTAAGCTGTGGATTTAGTAACTACGCCGGTTCTAAGATCTGAAAATTACATGGTATTATGGTCAAAGCTGGTCTAACTAGTGTGCACATTTTTTTTATGTGTTACAACAATCTTGAACATAAACAAAAAAGAAAATAAAACATTTTAATATATTTTGTAGGTGACTGTGTTTTTATTACTTCATATTTACTGTGTGAAATATTTCTTCATTACTCTGCAGTGTTCATGGCATAAACCATAGTAGCGTTTGCTTTTGTTGCCATCCTGTGGCCATTCTTAGGAAAGTATTTACAATTTTACAAAATTTACAAAAAGTTAAGCAATAAAACAATCCATAAGAACAGCAGGGTACCTGCATTGCTACAAAATATACATCACACCTTCTGAAGCAGTTTTCTATGGAACTCTAAGGTTCCACCAGAGGTGATTTCGGGATCCTGGAGTAATGACAGTTGCCTGCCACTCCATGCCAATGGTCCTTTCAGATATTGATTATGAAAGGGAGGGGGGCATGCTTCCCACTGATCACCAAAGTATGGGACATTCTTCCCATTACCTACTTAGTAGAGCCCACCTTTGACAACCAGTGCATGAGGAAACTTCCAAAATGGCCATCATTGTGAAGAGTCTTTTTTCAATTGAATGTCAATGTGAGGCACCACTGCACAATTCTCTGTCTGAGTTCTTTTTTGCCATTAATGTTTTTTATTTAATTTCCTTACTAATAATAAAAAATAATGTTGTCATATAAAGTAGCCACAGCTGTCATTAATTCTAAGTGCACCTGATTCCTTATTTTTATTGTTATATCTTTGACTTGGTATAAGGATTGTGGATACAAGGATATCATTAATAAATTAGAATAGAATTCACTGAGACCTGAACGTTTTTTCAAGGGTTCAGCCATATTAAGCAGAAAGAAACCTAAAAGTACAAAGATTGCATGCAGGTAATTTTTTTCACACTTCAGGCTTTATTGAAAAAAAAATTCAAAAATACAATATAAACAGTTGAAAATAAACAAATACAATGTATCATACAGAAAACAATAAACATAGTGCACACTATGTAGCAGAAATTGTACATGACTACCCACATTATCACTCAAAACACATTAACCTGATAATGAGACCTCAGGATAATTAACATGTTGGATCTTTGTATACATCTGAATAGTAAAATTCTACCCACATGGCCCATGTTTGCATGAACTTATCCGACCTATCAATGGAAATGTATCTGGATTTCTCCATCAGGTACCTATCTTGCACCCTGGCCAGCCACCGTCAAATAGGGGGAATTGTGGCTGACTTCCAATACAATGTTATTACACTATGGACTTCATTGAGAAGATGTAGCATTAGTGAAGATTTATATGAGTCTAACTATTTGCCTACCAATTTCGCCTATTTGTTGCCAATAGGTCTGTTGACACGACCACCAGATATGAAGCATTGTGCCCTGGGCTGCCTGGCATCTCCAACACCGAAAAGAAGATTCGGGGTACTATTTATGTACGAGTACGAGTACGAATACGAGTTGCATACAAGTAGGTTGAGATCTTGTAGGAGATTTCCTGAATTTTGGAACTGACTGAACATTTGTGTGCAATTGTACACAAATTTTGCCATTGTGTGTCTGAGAAGTCAGTTTGCAAGGCCACTTCCCACAACCTCCTGTACCTAATTTGGTCTGTGGAACATGACTCATTAGGAGTTGTATATAAATAGGAGACCGTGTGTCTAACTCAGGGGTGGGCAAATTTTTTTACCCAGGGGCCACAATCTGAAAAACAATTTGCCAGAGGGGCCAGGTCGATGATAGAGTGGGCGGGGTTATGCCATCATGACACTCCTGAACGTGACATCATGATTCGAAAACCCCGCCCACTCTCCCATCGCAGATCTGAGCTTGCGATGGGAGAGCGGGCTGGCTGTGTCACTGCACACAACCCGTGCACTCTCCCATCGCAGGCCTAGATCTGGGGACGTGTTTCAGCGTGGTCCTTCTCCTGACCGTGCTTGGGGTGGCACCGGCCAGAGCGGTGAAACACCCAAAGGGCCAGAGAAACATCCCCATTGGGCTGTATACGGCCCACGGGTCGTAGTTTGCCCTTTTCTGGGTATAACTGGTTCCCCCTTGACGCATAATAGATCAAATGCTCAGGGGCAAGTAGGTTGGTTTTATACAAAACGGACAGCCTATGTCTCTTCTGCAATAAAATAAACTTACTTGTCTGTCCAAAATTTTGTTAACCAAACTTTTTGCTGTTGTCAGGATCTTCATCTGGGTTCAAGATCTTCAGCCATCTTAACTGGCCAAGCTGAGATGACCTAACCTGTGTGCATACACATGGGAGATCTTTCATTCCCCTGCCCAGCTATGCCAGGATCTAACTCTGATCCATGAATGTGCAGCTTAGTGTACATTATAGAAAAAATTGGTAAGCAGGTAAGTTTTTTTGCAGAAGACACAGTGGGGGGAGGGGGGGGGGGCACAACAAACAGAATTTTCTGCACTCACCCTAGTGACCCATATTCTTTATTAAAAATGGCAATTGGATGAAACATTGACACATTTCCCATATTGTTTTCTGATCTTCACTTTCATAATGCTATATATTAGGGAGATCATTTTTTGGTCATCAGTGAGTAATCACCATACTGTAATTACTGTAAATTGACCATCTAAAATCACATTCAGCTGAATGGAGTATTAATCACAATTATGTTCAGCTTTATTGCAATTTCTAAAACTAGTGAGTGTCAGAGCCCATTGACTTCTAATAAGACCATATACTTACGTGTAACATTAGCGGCCCCCTGTGGCCACTTCTGCTACTACATCAGGGTGGTGGTGATGAATGCTGCTTGAAAAGTAAAGGTGGTGGACAGCACACTAAATAAATCTGGTGATCAGAAATACCATTTTTAACACATTTTTCTGGCCAGCAGCCTGTTTCTCCATTAATTAACAGACTTTTTACATTACAGTTTATTCTGCACTGTGTCCTTCAAGTGTATTTTTGTGTAAGGTCTGCTATACTGTATGTACGTTTGTCAGGGTCATCAATTTGTCATTATTCAGGTCTAGTCTTTATGTTTTTTGTTACTGTTTATTGCAAAATTTAATGAAAATCATCTTTGTACATTTACCCTCTTATGGCGCCACCTGTTGGCCACCACAATATTTTCCATTCTTCAATAATAAAACATGGAAACGTTTCGCAGCTTATCCAAGCTGCTTCTTCTGTTTTGAAGTTTTGATAAGCTGTAAAATGCTTTTAACATTACAAGAACAAGTCCAGTTGAATGTGACTACTACTACTAGATATAGATTGACGTGGATAAATGAGAATCTTCACAGAAATATTGCAAACATGTTAGACAAATATAAAAATGTTTTAGCAGGTCTGTTACTGATGTGCCTGGTGTCACCACTGCAGGATTTTGTAAGCAGCTGTTTTCTGATATTACTACATTGTTGTGTGAAGAATCAATTTGTCTGAAGCTTGAGGGTCTTTTGGACCTTAAGTTGTCACTGAATTTTCCTCACATGGCTGTTTCTCATTACCTTCAAAATTATTATACAATGACAAGTCTCCCTATGAGATAATATTTTTGAAGCTCTTATCCATGTTTTTTTATCATTATTAGTATTACTACATGGTATTTATATATCACCAACATATAAAGCAGCACTTTACAAAAGTCCATGGTCATGTCATTAGCAGTCCCTCAAAGGTGCTCATAATCCAAAGTCCCTACCATAATCAAATGTCTTTAATACAGTCTAAGGTCAATTTTAGGAGGAAGCCAATTAACCTAACTGCATGTTTTTGGAATGTGTTTTTACAAAAATGGAGTACCTTGAGGAAAGCCACGCAAACACGGGGTGAACCTGCAAACTCCACGCAAATAATGTCCTGGCCAAGATTCGAACCTGGGATCCAGTGCTGCAATATATATATATATATATATATATATATATATATACAATGGTACCTCGGTATAAGTCTGCTTTGGAATAAGTCTAACTCGGTATAAGTCTTGTTTGTACACAAAAAATTTTGCTTAGTATACAACCTTTGCTTGGTATACAACCTTTGCGCTAGAACTTGTATGGGTCAAAATGAGTCATAACACCGCGCGCTCCCCTTATTTACCTCTCTTGAGACAAAGCCACGACTGCCCACGAGCGTCAGTACGCCAGTTGCTACCATTCAGTGAACAGCCCGCGCTATAACTCTCTGTGAATTACATAACATCTCCTCCTCCTCCATTCTCAGCACCATCCTAGTAGGCACTCGACTCTTCTTAGCAAGGTAAAGTGAGGAAAATTTTAATTTATTTCATCTAATTGCTTTTGTATTTATGTATTTCAGTATTAGGCAGTGTTTAAATTATTTCATACAGCCTTATCAATGTATAATATGCCAATAACAATAGGATTTTTTTTATGGGAACAGATTAATCATTTTCCTTTTATTTCTTATGGGAAATATTTGTTTGGTATAAGTCCAAGGATCTGGAACGGATTTAGGACTTATACCAAGGTACCACTGTATAAATATATATTTTAAATTTTGTTTATCACCAGACATACAAATGAGCAGGACCTAATGGACCAACATATCGTAAATCAGCCTACAAATCTTAGAGCAGCCTTCTGTACTGCAGAAATGATACTTCTGTCTTTGAGCCTATTCCTACAGGACATTATGCAATGTGTATATCTTGTTTTAAAATGTAGAAAAAAATCCTAAATATCTCTTTTGATCAAAGCTATATATATATATGCCCTTATTAAAAAGACATAACACAAAACTCTTTCAGTGTTATATTTCTCAGACCACAAGTGAGGGAACAATATTCCAATAGTCCATGTATTGGAGTGAAATAAATATCTATTCTCTATTGTCCTCCCTCCTCCCTAGTTTTTCTAAAGTCAAAAGCCAAACACATTTGCATAGCAAATAAAGATATCTACCTGGAGCAATACTAAATCCTTGTATAGATGTCAGATCACTGTCACCAGAAATTATGTTTTGTGATTGTTTCCGGTGACAGATGAATGAACGAGCGCTGTACATACAACACCATTCAGTCTTATGGAGGGGGGGTTAGGAGTGAGTGGCACCCCAATCTTCTCTCCTCCATAGGACATCACAGCTGTCTTTCCCAAGTGATCATTCATCAACCCGCCATGTTGGACTGAGAAGTGGCATCAGAGAACCGCTGTATGCATGCCTGATTTTTACTCAAGACATCGGGTGCCATTTATATGACATCTAGCTTTAGCCTAATTTAGGGGAATATTTTTATCGATAAAGACGTATTCATGAATGCTGATTTGTGCATCATCAGTATTAGAATCTGATTACTTGCCATAGAGAACATTTTTCTATTGATATAATAAACTGAGGCTGAATTTTGGATCAGGATTTATTTGTCATATTATCAATAATATTTTCATACTCCAGAATGATTCCCCTGTCCATTAGTCTGAAATTCACTGACAAGTGAATTTTACTCCTTGCTTTAGTTCCTATTAAAACACACTTCATTGGTGAACCTGGGTCATCAAGCAAACCTGGAATGGATTTCCTAAATGTTATTTGCTATTTGATAGCAAATGTTTTCAGTCCTAGGCCAGATAAATTCCAGGTTTGCTGGATCACCTAGGTTCACTCATTGAAGTGTCCTAGGTTCACTCATTGAAGTGTATCTTCTCCAGCCTTGGAGAGCTATAATAAATCAGACCCAGTCACTCATTCTGTCACCTAGTGCAGAGCTGTCACAATAGGTAATGATATACAGGTAGTCCCCGAGTTAAGAACATCTGACATACAGACAACTCCTAGATAGGAATGGGGCTTCCCTGTGCAGGATGGAGGCTTGAGGGGGGGAGGGTCACATGACTTGCAGAAGAAATTGCTGTATTGCAAGCTCTTGTAACCCTTTAATGACCAAGACAAACTCTGCACTTGTTTCTTTTTGCATATCAAAGCACAGCTTGCTCTAGAAGTTGATGAATGTCTAGGCTAGATGTTTTGTTTGTGAATAACTCACAGTGAGGATTTTATACAGTAACTGACACCACGCTGCCTAATAATATGTTGAGACAAACATCTGTCCTAATTGCATTTAATAAAATAATGTACCTGTTCCAACTTACATACAAATTCAACTTAAGAACAAACCTACAGTCCCTATGTAACCTGGGAAATACTTGTATCTGTATAAATGACAATTATGGGTGAACATAGAGTGAATTGACAGGGGAATAATTTATAAATAAAGACCCTTGTCTAGTTTTTGCTCCAATTTTCAAACATTGGCTCTATTAACCTTTGTATCCAGTTTATTAGCAGGCAACGTTCCTCATTTTTAGGTAATTATTTGCATTTTCATACCTGTTATCTGTAGCACAATGTTCATCATTATTTGTAACAAAGAGGAAGTGTGGTTGGTGAAGACCTCTTAACATCCTAGTAAACAAATTCAATTTAAATATGAGCAGATAGTAACATGTACAAATATATAACGAGAGCCCAGATATCATTTCCCCTTACATATATGGGTCAATAACACGTTCTGGTATAGGCTAGTAATCTCCCTGTCTTCTAGTTGTGCTCCTGTGTTGTCACCGGTCACACAAGCTTTCAATAGGAACCCTAAATGATTCCTATTATTATTATTATTATTATGCCTGGACCACTGTTGTCATCATCAGGAAACCCACCACAGTAAATGCCATGTGGCCCATGCTGGAGTAGGTGTAAAGCATGAAGGGGCCACAAAAATGCTGCTTAAAACTTGCAACCCTACAAATGCAACAGGAGTTAAATATTAAAAAGAAATGAAGATTTTTTTATTTAAAATTAGTGATTATTTTACATGATTCATAGCATTTTACCAAACTAAAATTAATTCTGTAATATGCTGACATTTACTTTAATAAACATAGAAATAAAAAGCCAGGAGGTGATGAAGGAAGGGTAGGAGAAGATGGGAGCTGCTCAGATAGATGTCAATGGAAGACAGATGATGGCACAGAAATGTGTGGCTGTGACATCATAATACATTGCTTCTACAAATATAATATACAAGAATAGCGATGGGGAGAACAATGTAAGGAGCAGGTTCATGTTTGTTCAAAATGTTAAATAAATGCTTTGAACAAATCCAACTTTTTTTTGTGCAAAGAATAACATCAAATATGAAAAATTTAAAATATCAAAAAGATAACAACCAAAACAAAAAACAATGGTGCCATAGTTCATGAAAGTTTTAATACTGGAGCCCTGTAGCCAGGTTACAATTATGGAATGAGGAGTAAAGGAGAAATGGTGTTACTGATGGTTTTTATATACATCTCCATATCACTTCCAAAGATCATGACGATGTAATGGTTGAGGATCCCAGCCACACACATAGCAAAGAGGAAGAAGATGATACGCTTTCCAAATACATATCCGGGAGTGCTAGAATACAGAACCAATGCAACAAATTAATGGGGGAAATCATTCTAACAGTACAAACCTGATGTTTCCTTCCATTCCCATCCGTTATAAACTTCCACCCATTGGGCCTGATTTATTAAAGCTCTCCAAGGCTGGAGAAGATACACTATCATTCAGTGAAGATGGGTAATGCAGCAAACCTGTAATGGATCTGGTCCAGGATTAAAAAAAAATTTGCTAACAAGTTGCAAATTATTTTTAAGAAATCCATTTCAGGTTTGCTGGATCACCCAGCTTCACTGATGTGTGAAGTGTATCCTCTCCAGCCTTGGAGAGCTTTAATAAATCAGGCCTATAAATCAGGCCTTTTTGCTGGGAAACGTGACCAGCCCCCTGAGGCTGAGCGGGGGCTTACTATAGGTGAAGATTGCGGAGTTGGATTGGGGACTGGTGTGTGGCAGGTACTGTTGCTGGACCAGGGCCTTACAGTAAATATTCGATGATCAAGATTTATTATCACACAAAGTAACATATACAGATAATACTAAATGTGCTACACCATGGTTTAATATATTAACCAAACAGCAGGTTTTACCTCTGTGTCTTCTCACCCAGATAACCAACAAAGTACTTCTGTCGAACAAATAAGTACATTAGGCCAGCAAAGGCTGCAGGTGCTGCATATAAAAAACAGAAACAAAGTTATTATTTTAACAGCATGCCATTTATCAAGACCAATTTTAAAGGATATCTAAATCGAAGCTTAAAAATATAATGTTGCAGCCAACATGTACTTGGAGTGGTTGTTATTAGTTTTCTCTTCTCCGTAGCATTTCAATCTATAACAATTGTCCATGGATTGAGTATGGCACAAAGGCCATCCCTGTTTAGCTGGAGAGGTTTCCTAAAGCCTTCCAGCTGCTACACATCCACTGGTTGAGAATAAATACATACAGCTGACCAATTCAGGTAACCAAAAAATTAATTGCATGAACAAAAGCAGCTCTTAAATCTTGATAGGTTCCCTTGATTAATTACAATAATAAGTCAAAGTTTTATAATATAATTAACATGGCATATTTTACCTTGGCTACATAATACTCCAGCGCACCAAAGCACAGCGAGGAATGTGGGATAAGCATCAATACAGTTTTGGCTAAAGGGAAGCAAAGACACAGTCAATGATTATTCACGTTTTTAGTGAAATTATTGGGTGTGATGGTTATCATAAAATAAGGATCATTCACTAAGAAAGTATTTGTCCATTTTAAATGAAAACTATATTGTATCACAATGCTTTATGATAGACACCTTGTGGGATTTATTGTATTAAAAGTAACATTACTGGGCGCGTGGACTGAACATAGCGGTATTCCATCCGATCTCCTACTACTTCTTTGGGAAGACCTCAACACCAGGCTACTTTACACCCATTCACCTACCATCCATAGATGACAGAAAGACAGTGTGTACTGGGCAGGTAAAGGGGCACAAGAAATTCAGAGGTATATGATTTACAGGGACATCTTATCATCTAACAGACTTGGACATAAGGGAAGCCGGCTTTACAAGCCTCAGGCCGGAGTCCTCTTTGTTCTCCGTCCTTGCCATGGCGGGACACGAGTTTTGAGTTTCTCCTGTGCAGTGCACCCACCTGGGGGTTATTTGGCTTTTCTATGGGATTTTAGGAACTCCTGTGCCTTGGATCCTCCAGGCCGGGAAAGCTATCAAAAGCCATAGTAGGCCATGTACCCACAGCGTTTGGTTAAACACCACCATATCTATTGAAATGTCTGTCCTATACACTAGTTCTGACTTGACAAGCCTCTCTACATTTCTGGCAATTGATTTTTTTTCTTATGGATGATTGGCTTCCAGCTATCAGGCTTCCCAAAGAATTCCTTCTTTTTCCTATTGTGTATCTAGGAAAAGAAGCAAAGAATACATAGGTAGCAAATAAACCTGATAGGAGTTATTAGCTTTCCTTATCTTACCCAAATCAATAGTTTCAGGGCAGGATGACTTACCTACCACATGTGTGCACAGTAGGTACTTTGTCCTGGCACAGTATTGTGTTGAGAAATACTATAAACTGTGCATTAGCAGCTAAGTGTACACAATGTTAACAGGAAAGAAGAAACAGTTATGAAAGAAGAGACTTATATCATCCCTTTTTTTCCAAAAAGCTACCTGTCAGCATTTTTTAACACCAATTTAGTTCCATCTTAAAACACTTTCTATACAGTATATCAAGTTATACAAATTATATCCTGTAAATGCCTGAAATACAGTGAAACCGCAGACAAAGAAATTTTTTCTGTGTTTTTTTTATTATTTACATCAATTTACTTTTTTATTGTGTCTACGGGCAGCAATAAGATTCAACAAAGCTTGTACACTTTTCTCACTTTAAGGGAGAAAATTTACATATTTACAATAATCTAGACTGTTGGTTTTTTTCCTCTGTGTTTCTAATGGTTACAGCACCATAGACCAAAGTGCCGATTATACAGACATATACTTTGATGATTTTATTGGCAAATTTTGGCAATTTTATAATGTTTCCATCAACTTTAGCAGTCTGCAGATGTAATAGTTTCTTAAATGTTAAGTTCATATTTAAATTGAAATCACTGCATGGTCGACCATTTTCATTCAACCTGATTGACAACTTTAAACTGACAAAATCCTTAAAATATAATGTGTTTATTTTCCAACAAGGTCATCCTCCATCACCATCCTCCTCACCAGTCATCCCTTTCATAGTCCTCACTCTTCTCCTCCTCCAACCTCCTTTTCCTCTATCCTCTTCTTCTCCCTAAACATCCTCTTTATTAAACATATTCAAACTCTTCTTCCTCTTCCATCATCCTCATTCTATTCCTAAACCTTCCTCCAATAATATACATAATCCTCCTACTATGTGTTTCTAATCACCTCTATCATCATAACGCCCTCCCCCACCACCTCCACCCTACTGTTTGCCCACAGTTCAGGACATGGACAGTTCTGCATTGGACTCCGGTCCCAGCATGGAAGTTGCAATGTATTAAAAGGATGGTTTGAAATTCCATCATCATTTGGAATGCATAAACAGTCATCTTGTCCTTTGACAGCACTCCAGATTTTTCACAAACTTACTTTGCTGTGTAGACTTTCTCAAAGGCGGGGGAACCAGTTCTTTGGAAACTCTTAGAATGTTGATTTTTGGATTCATTTTCAACTTTGAAAGCAAAGAATACTAAAAATAACAAAAAAACCAAGGGCAGATTATAACAATAAGCACATATGTATGAACTTATATGTAGCAAACTACTTTTACAAAACTAAAACCTAAATAGTACAATTTTAGTATCTGCAGCTGAGCAATCTATAAAATGTTGCTTTGGGAAATATTATAGGAAATTCTAATTTTGCTTTTTTTTAATAAAGACTAAAAAGTTTAGTAATAAAGAATATGTATTAAAAACTTTTACCAAATCTCTAGCGTAGGGTAAATTACAAATATTCATAAGGTTCAGAAAGACATCTCCAAAAAAAGCTGTGGAACTAAAGTGGTTAATGGATAAGTTGTATCCTTTTAGGCCAGGGCTACACAGACACTTTTAATCCTTTATACTGAGAGGTGTACTTACTAAACTAAACATTTCATTATGTTTATTGCTGCATTTCTCAGTAAATTGAGATTAGAATTGCCCCTGTAGCCCCAGCCTAGCTGATATTATCTGATTCAGCAGTGATGCTCATTGGCTGGCTGATATACCGATAACCACTTGAGGAAAAAAAGTACCAGTTTTAATATGACATTTGATAGCGATACTGATAGTGTCATAACAAGTAAGTTAAACTTAGAAAACTGATTTAAAGATAACATTTTGGTACCTATTACAGTAACACTGATCAGGTGCTATTTACCCAGAGAAACCATTAGAGCTTTAAGTGCAATCAGAAAGACAAATATAAAATTGTTATACTGTTTAAGCAACATTTTTATGTTACACTAGAGATTTATACCGGTACTTTAGCAAAACTAATGAACCATAAAAAAAGACAGTAGACAGTTTATGCTGATTAGGGTTGGGGGTCATATTAACCAAAAGTTTTTTTTTTTCTTACAGCTCTTTAAAGTATAATATATATTGCTTCCTAAAGCAGAATGAATTCATGTCATTTACACATCTTTTATATTTCGATGATAGGTAAAGCCTTACAAATTATATGTCCTTATGTTCAACTGGACTTGCACCATTGCTGGCTTATAGCATAGATACAGCCAACTTACATACGGCTTTTTAGGGCCATTTCAAACCCATGGTGAGCCATAGCATTTTATCCACTAACTTAACTGTATTTATGAAATATTTTTTGCATCAGATCATGACAAGTGGCTTTTGGCTGTGTGGTTGCTATTGAAGGATTGTGGCTGTAGCCATGTGCAAATGTGGTTTCCTGCCATGCAGTTTGCTGCTCTTACGCGCACAATAGAAGTTTGCTGTGCACTTGGGAGCGCAGTGTTCCACCTGGATATAATATTCAGGTCTTCAGGGAACCCTGGATATAATGTTCAGGTCTTCAGGGAACCCTGGATATAATGTTCAGGTCTTCAGGGAACCCTGTATAAAATGTTCAGGTCTTCAGGGAACCCTACTATAATTACTATATCCACAGCTCACAGTACATTAGACTGGTGGTCAGTAGGAAGAATGTCCCTTACATTGCTAGCCATTGGAAAGAAATTCTCCCTTAGAGATGAACAAAAAGATCACTGCTGTCCAATAAATTGACCTGTGAAATACAAATTGCTCATTGCTCAAGAAATCCCAGCAACCTCTGGTTGAGAAACACTGATCTAAACATTAACCCTATAAACAATAAATAAATTATACAATATTAGCATTTAAAATATGCAGAAAAGGCACAATCAAATATTTTAAATGCCTACTTGCAGATATTTTATGGACTTTCCCTGATAGGTCCCTGGACTTTCTAGGAAATTGACACTCCAAAAATGTCAATCTCCTGACACAGCCTTCTGCCTCCTTGTGTGCTCTCTATTCATCTAGGAGTGTCTGTGCTGGCCCAGCATCTCTGCCCCTCCCCTAACCTTCCTACATAACCTTTATTGTAAAAGCAAAGGGTAACACTATAGTGGTACTCAAATAACAGTTCTGTTATTTTGTTTGCAGGTATTCTGTTGCTTAAATTACTGGATTGGCCCATTTCAGACATTGGAGGGCATTTTTCCCGTTGACCCTCAATGTAACAGGGGCCATTCTTCCCCTGCTCCCCAGATTAAGGGATTTTTTTTTACCACCGACCAACAATCTAAGGGCATTTTTTACAGTGACCAGCTATGAACTGGTAGAGATCCACTGAAACCTATTTTTTTTCTTTTTTCTAGTAAAACAGTTGAGAAAAAATTGTCATTATTATCATGAGCATACCACAAAAGTTTTATGAGTCTTTTCTGCAAATGTGACGTTTCATACATAAATAAATATGAAGATGAAATACATTAAAGTACTTTAGACTTAACATTTCGTCATCTGGGTTATTAATAAAAGTTTGTAAAAAAGAGTAAATGCATCAGGATATAGAACACATTTCATGTGAATAAAACAGCAGTAATGAGTATATAGTAACAAAATCAGAACCCTTAAGACCCTGAGCATTAAACAAAACCTGACATATAGACTGCCACTTCTAAACTCTCCTTCTGAAGATACTCATTTACTGGCTGTCAGTTTTTTTGTCTGCTTTTAGTACTTTTTTATTTTTAGTAAAGCTCAGAATGTCCTTCTTGGTAGCAGCAGGAATGTAGAAATACCAAGGCGCAGTGCCAGTCATTAGAAAGGTCTCTGTTCAGGGTCAGACAAAGGGCCACATCTAGCTGGGCAGATACAGTTTTGGAGTTTGGGCCATAACCATGGCCAGGAAGTGTAGTGTTATTGACTACAAGTAGTGTAATGAAGAGCAAAACAAAGAGGTCAGAGCAAACTGAGGTCAGGGAAGGAAAACCTAAGAATTATAAAATACACTAGAATTGGAGAATCATCCAACAAGCACTTTCTGTTGCTTTTCTAGATAAATAATAATTATCTTAACTTTAGCATGGACTGTATTTATATACAGTTTACAGTCAATGGTGGGTGTGCATTTTTTGTGCACTGTGGCCACATGTCTATTTTTTTAAATTATTATATGTAACACTGAAGCATGCTAGAACTGACTCTTAGATACTTTACTTTGTGGATATATTTTTTTATAAGGCAATTTGCAATCTGTATCTTTTTACAACATGTTAGAATAAATCTCTATGTATTATGGCTAGGTCTAGACTTGCCTTGGCATCATGCAATCCTGGCCTGATTCTCGGTAGCTGGCACCTTGGTTACTTAAAGAACCAGCATCCGTAGATTTGACACAAGACTTGTACTATACTGTTCACTGATGCTCCCATTCATTCTCTATGGGGCTGCCGTGGCCTGAAACTACTTGTAATTACTCTAAACATATCTTTCTAAAGAAAGAACCAGTTTAGTGCTACTCTGTGGGTAGTTTTTTACTTACCAGTGGCACGGAAAGAGGGGTAGTAGAGGTTGTAGTCACAAATGGACCTTCCTGATCATTTCCAAAAGCCCATTTTAATGCCAGCCCTTGATGACAAATTTAACAAACTATTGCAAGTATAAGTAGTTAAAAAACAATTTTAGGGGTGCAGTGGCCATTATCAGATTGAACAATGCATTGCAGTGTTGGCTATATAGTTCATAACGTTCTTTATAGTAAACTGCCAACCGATTTTATTGGGTTGAGGAATGTTAGAAGTGGACTGATAATTGCTGAAATAATTGCCTTATCCAGTGCATGTTGACTCAAACTACATAAATGGTGAGCTCAGGGTGTGGCAAGATACCTTGGGCTCCAACCTTAAAGCAACATCATTTGATAGTAGCATGCATCACATTTATTACCAGTATAGACCACTGTGGGGTTATTATTATTATTACAAAAAACAGCCATTTATTGGGCCAAAGGTAATTTATTGTAACACTGAACTTTTATTATATGTCTCACAACTCAACTTGATACTTAAACAACTTGTAAGTAGACAATTATTGGGGCTCCCTGCAGAAAGATCACCTATGGTGGTGCACAAAATCTTAAAAAAAACTTTCTGAACTCAGTTCTCATATAAGCAGGATATAATATAAAAAAGTCAAATATGCACTACTTCTCTTCAAAAGCTCCATAGTAGAAGGTTGATACATTTGTATGTAGCCCATACTGTGTACCCTTGCAGAAAGACCACCCATGGTGGTTTACAAAATCTTAAAAGGCACTGACACAACAAAGAGGAATAAGTACAGGCAATTGAAAAAAATAAAGCGTACATATAATGTACAGGTGACAGGCACAATATGCTATAAAGGGCATTTTTAATTTTCCAGTCTTACTATTCTGGATAACGCTGATCAAAGTGACAATTGCCAGCAGGTCAATGTTCCCCACGATTTCTTGGTCCATGGTGCGGGCAGGAGCTGGATCTCTCTGGCGTTGCTTCTGATAGTATAAGGTAACTCTGCAGAATGGGGATGTGGCATCTATAAAGAAAGAGGAAGTGTTTTTTTTATCACTTTGTGATCTTTCAGCCCTTTCAGATTATAACCTACAGAGAAAGACTGGAATTTAGTAAAATGTATTTCACTTTTTCTGCATTCTAACAAATGGATTACATAGAATTTTATCTCAAGTGACCATCAAACATCATCCCATCAGAAAAAAAACAGCCTTATGAAAGCATACTTGTACTGTAATATTATATATATATATATATAGATATATATATAGCACCAACATATTACATATTACACAGCACTGTACATTAAATAGACTGTATCAATTCCAACATGCATTAGAACTCCAAAAACTAGAATTCTGTGTGATCATTCCCCCTCCATAACATGCCTTGGTTTTTAATGTTTAGATTACCGCTCTAGTGATCATAACCAGAATCAGGTTTATTGCATTTACAGTATAAGGGGTAATGGGCTTTTGTTTATATTACCACACCAGCCTAAATAAATTAGGGATGAGCGAGAATGCCTCTGACATTTTCACGAAAATTTCCTTGAACGTCTGATGGGTCCGTGAAATTTCGGTGAACGGATTTCGCGGACCCAACGGAAGATTGAGGAAATCATTACAGGATGATTCCCACGGCTGCATTCAGGTGGTACTCCTCCTGTCAGTGTAACGCAGCTGTGCTCATCAATAAATGGAGCCATGGCAATCATCACAGGATGATTCCCACGGCTGCATTTATTCATGATGAGCACAGCCGCGGTACTCCTGTGTTCTTGGATAGAGAATCTCTATCCAAGAACACATACTACAGGGCTGCAAGAGCAATCAATGGCAGCTCCACTCCCTTGATTGCTCTTGCACGTCCCAAAAAATTCGATCTCGATAGGCGAATTTACAAAGGCCGTTCTCGCTTACATGTTCGGTAAGCAAGAATGGCACACGAGGTTGAATTTTAAAATCTTGCTCGCTGATCCCTAATATAAATGAAAAACCTGCCAATGGCAGGTCAAGGGGGTGAACCACCTATCAATAGGGTTTGCCTGAGACAACTCCTGGAGATTAGATCACTTGAAAGCTGGATTGCTACTCTGTGAGGTTGCCAAAATTCTCAGTAGCACCTTTCTAAGATCTGCATGGGTCATGGAAACTGCATCACATTGTAATACATTCAGCCTGATTTATTAAAGCGTGATTTATTGCTGGATCACCTGTGTTTTCCCATGATCTATCTTTTCCAGCCTTGGAGAGCTCAGATAAATCAGACCTATTGGTAATATTTTTGGTTTCTCATTGTCAAAAAATGACATTTGAATCCACTGTAAAGAAGAGTGACCTTTGTGGAGATGGTTGTCTCACACTCTTTTTTTCTGAAAGCTAATTAATGCAGAAGTTTTGGGATAGTTTTGTTACCACTCTGCCTGCAGATCTTCTGTTCAGCAACCTGTAGCATCACCTGCCTCAATGCACTTTATGGTATTGGTGTGCTGGTGTGCTGGGGTGCCATTTAATTTGGCATCACCAGAAATATTATAGAACTAAAAACTTTTATAAAACTTTTTTTACCATCAACAATCTTTTCATGTGTTATAGTTATGTTTTATACACAACATTACGTTTTCTATGCCTAAAAATGTATTAAAGCCACCTGACACTGAAACTTTGTTTTACTGGTTTCCCATGATCATTTAAGATTCCATTTGTGTTCAGGAGCAGCCTTTTCCCATGTTTTTAATGTGGGGAACCGGTACAACTATATCCAGAGCTCACAGTACATTAGTGCGGTGGTCCATCAGAAGAATAACTCTTACATTGCTGGACAAAAGAATGTCATCTTTACAGATACCCAAAAAGATAATTGGCGTCAGTTAAGCTACGTACACACTTCCAATTATTATCGTTGGAAAACGAACGACGAACGTTCCTGCACGATATCTACGAACGATCGTATAGCACCGATCCTGTACATACAGATAACGACACGATCGTTCGCAGATATTGTACACACAATAGATACGATCGTTTGAGCGATAGAGGAACTATGTGCACGACAGGAAGTGAACGAACGTTCGTTCATTACGCATGCTCAGACCATGGACAATCAACGAACGATCGTACAAACGATGGTCAACGATCGTCGT